>NC_057807.1:502402155-502753000 GCF_018294505.1 Triticum aestivum | reverse complement strand
GCCAAATCAACAAGCCAGTGAGTACTTTGAAAGTACTCGCAAGACAGTTCGGACGTAAGATATAACAAATGCATGCATGGATGCGTCATGAATAAATTCACCAATGTACATTCAAAATTATCATAACAAGGTAAGTAAAAGGGAAACAGCGGTAGTCCGCCTGAAATCCCAACAGAACATAAATAATTTCCGATCGGGTGTCTGAAGCGACGCCTCGAAAGGTGAACAAATAAATATAAAGAAAAAGATGCCACAGTCGGGCGTCTTAGCGACACCACATAAAGGGCTTAAAAAGAAATACCTCAGTCGGACGTCGGGGCGACGTCACAGAAAGGGCTTGAAAAGAAATGCCACAGTCGGACGTCGGGGCGACATCACAGAAAGGGCTTGAAAAGAAATGCCATAGTCGGACGTCGGGGCGACATCACAGAAAGGGCTTGAAAAGAAATGCCACAGTCGGACGTCGGGGCGACATCACAGAAAGGGCTTGAAAAGAAATGCCACAGTCGGACGTCGGGGCGACATCACAGAAAGGGCTTGAAAAGAAATGCCACAGTCGGACGTCGGGGCGACATCACAGAAAGGGCTTTTATGGACAGATAAATAATAATCATAATAAACTTTTAATTCATAAGAATAAATGGGTTAGTCCATCCACAGGAATATCATTTCCGGAATTAGCACTCATGCGAAACACCGGAGTCTCTGTCATCAACACTGTCATTGTTAGGACAAGATAATACGAATTTGGACATGGAATAGATGACGTGGAGGGATATATGACTCTACAGAGTTTGTACAAAATTATTCCCACAGCCAATGGATTTCCGTAGTCACGAAGGACTAGTTCCGTTTACGGTATTTCGGAAGAAAACACAGCTAACCAGTACACACCCATCCTTACCTCTCGATGCTAGGAATCACCCTAGACATCGTCCAAGAAAAACTTTTGAGACGGGGAGATCACAATCTCGAATAGCATGGGATCAAATTTATATACGCGCGCTCTAAGGGGTGCCCCCCTCTCGGTCCCAACCGGAAACACCCATGCCCCCTGACCGGATGACTGGCTTTAATCCAGGGCCATGGAACCATCATCACGGCCTCTCCTTTTGGTGTGTACCAGAAAAGCGGTTTGCAACTTACTAAACCATATTCCTTGCGGAAAACATGTGGTAGTACAGGGAAGGAAATGAAAGGAACTGGACCGATACGGTTTGACACTGAAGTCACATAGTCCGGCATGAGACTGGCATGCTACAACACTGCCATCTCACCCATCCTCATGCCAACACATGGCCATTCATACTCACATCCATCCACTTATGGATCATCGAACTCACTTACCTCATTATCGCATAAAATAACATTCATCGATATGCTTATCAACATGCCATGGAACTAACTAAATGCAAAACATGCCAAGACACTCATCATATCAAAAGTTCAAACATGCTTGCCTGGTTCAGAGTAGTCGGAGCCTAGCTCGGTGAAGTTCGCGGCTCTGTCACCTCCTTCGGTATCTACGGTATAAAGAGAATATATGCGCTATCGTAAATACCAAGGAGTGCACAGAAAGTATACCAAATATTTTTCAAATAAATCTGATAAAAAACTAGACAAAATTTTAAAGAGAACAGAAGAAGAACCAATCAAAAATACTTTTCTGTTTAAAAGTTATAAAGGTTTTTGTCCAGGGACTCATCTGTAATGAAACAGAAGATTTCCAGGGGTTAGTTTATAAAAACAGAAAACGCTTCGGCAGAAACTACACCAGCCCAAAGAGAAAACGCATTCTGCCCGAAGGCGCTTCCAGAAAACGATTCAAAAGAGAGAGCAGAGAGGCTGACGGTGGGGTCCCACTTGTCAGGTTTAAATATTCAAACGGGGCGGACGAAGCTCGTCGGCGCCCGAGAGCCGCGGTGGTCGCCGGCGGCGATCCACGGCGAGGCAGGGAGATCGGGGAGTACCTCCGTGCTCAGGGCGCCATTCCGCGTCGGTTGGTGGTGGTGGTGGTCGCCGGCGAGCACTGTGTCGACGGCGGCCCCTGCTCCGGCGGACGGTGGTTCGGACCAGGATGGAGCTCGCCGGAGAGGGCCGCAAGGTTCAAATTGACGAGGGGGTTAGGGTGCTAGGTGTGGAAGAGGGCTACGGACGAGGTTTGGGCGCCGGAGATGGCCTCACCAGAGTGAATCGAGCTGGAGGCCGAGGCGGGGCGAGGCGGCCGGAGCTGGGGGAGGAGACCTCCTCGAGGTCCCCCTAGTGGCCTGGCGGGGTGTTGGTGAGGAGTGGTGATGCTGCGTGCACGAGAGTGAGCTCGGGGCCCCTTTATATAGGCGGTCCGAGGCGGTTGCCGTGAACGGGGATCACCGGCGAGTGATTACGGTGGCGCAGTGCTCGGTCGGGGTGGTTAGGGGGTCGAGCGTCATCACGGAGGTTCGATGGGTCCGTTTTGGTGCTAAACTGGCCGGGGTTTGGGTGTTAAGGGCGAGCTCGACGGAACGGGGATGGCGCGGGCCCGTCGGCGGCGGAGAGCGCGTCCCGTGCTTGCCGGCCACGGTGGCTGTGCCACGGGCGTGCGCTGGCGTGCATGAGGCCACGCGGAGAGCCAGGGGGCTTTGGGCGGCGCTGAACGGCGTTCTGCCGTGGTGTGTCTCCTGTCGGCCGCCACGGGAGGTCCCGACGCTGCAGAAGACGCCGGCGAGCGCGGGCCAGCGCGCTACCGATGCCAGGAAGGCTCCACGCACGCGTGTGAAGCTTCGGACAAGAGGAAGAGGCGGCGAGGAACGTGCCAAGGGCACTGTGGCCGCGTGACTGAAACTGACGGACGAAGACGACACTGAAGACTGAACTTACTGAATTTGCAAAGGAACAGTGTAGCTCAGGTGTTCGACAGAATGCTCCAGGCATGTAGGGATTTTTCCATGAGCTGATACTTGGTGGAGTGGCTTCTCGTTGCTCAAATAGGTTGCCTGAATTTTGGTGGAATTTTTGGGGGAGTGTAGATATGAATTTCATCAAATTTGGCAAATCTGGTCCAAACTTGCAGAGACTGAATTTTGAAAAATTTGAAAAGAGAAGGAGTGGATCAAGATGGTTCTGAGTTGTGGGTACAAAGGACTATCCAGGGGAGTTGGTGTGAGGTCAAAACTCAAATGAAAAAGAGTACTTGCTTTGAAAATCACTAAGGCTCCGAATAATTTTCAGAATTGATTTGAGAGGGAAAATAATTAGAATAAAATCCAAAACTTGTTTGGATTAGTTGGGACAGAGAACTTGGGTTGATCACAAGGTGTAGGGGAGGTTTTGGAGAGGTTTTATCACATGGGCAAGAATGCTAAGTCAAGGATGGTTCCAAGATATGGAAATCCCAAATTTTCATAGAGCTTTATTTTAAAAGAAAAAAATAATTTAAACTCCCAAAAATAAATTTTGAGAGGGAACCAACAGAGAAGAAGTTTTCAAAAGATCAACCACCAAAGTTTGAAAAAATAAAATCCTTGCCAAGGCAAAGGAAGTTTTTAAGTGGAAGGTTTTTCTGAAAAAGAAAAATTTTAAGACAAGGCCTTTCCTCAAAAACCACAAAATTTTTGATAAAAACCAAATAAAAATTTTAGAGTGTCACATATATCCAAGTATAAAGAGGATATCTATCAATTAAATATGGAAAACATGATCTATTTAGCACAAGTAGTACTTCCCTTGCTAGTATATTCATGATTACGCTTCTACTTTGCTTGTTTGATTATGGGAGTTGTGCGGGGATCATCTCCTCCTGTGACTTTATGTACGGATGAGGCTGCCGCATCAATGGACCGAATTTTAAATCGGTCGCTAAAGGTCTGCACAAAAAAATCATGCAAACTAGCAAAACAAAATCCAGTGCGTACTTAATATATACTGTGCGGGTAACTGGAAAAATAGAACTTGGTATTCCTGTTCGAGTAGCTCGGCATAGAACTCTATGAGGAGCAAAGTGTGCAGACGAACAGACTTGGTCTTTGATCCAGCAAACTGTCTACGGTGAGCCGTCGACATGAGGGCAGCAGGGATACATGCCGCATAACTTTGCCAGCCATTGGAGTTCGGAACCGTAGATGCGTTTTTCCTGGACTTGCATGCATGTACACCGGCTTCCGCCGATCTCTCTATAATTAGATCGGATTGTCCTTGTCATCATCTAACGCTGCACACAGACTCTTTCATCCAAATTCCTCTCGATTTGATCTGGCATAAATCTGATCATTGATTTTGATTCCCACTGAACCACGATGAACACCTAGCAGGCTCTCAATGAAAGCACCAATGTCGGTTCTATAACCGGCATATCCCTTAGTAGGGGTCCTAAGCTAAGCGTCTTGTAGCGATGGTAACATGGACACAGGGTTTTACCCAGCTCTGTGCTCTCTTGAAGAGATAATACCCTACATGCTGCTTTTAATTGTATTTGTATGGGGTGTAGTACAGAGTACATGTATCTACCATGAGATTGTAGTAATGAATATTAGCTGATCTATTGTCTAGACTGGCCTCGGTTCATATAACACACCGGAGGCCTAGGGTTTTAGGAGAGTCCTCGGCTTGTGCGGCAAGTCTTGTGGGAACCTCCTTGTATGCAGCATGGGCTGCCCGAAGTAGCCCATGAGTGAACCGCCATGGGAGTCCTCGGCCTGATCCACTTGATCGGGGGATGACGTGGTGAGTACCCCCTAGTCCAGGACACCGTCAAACAGTAAATACTTTTTATACATAGCAGTAGCTACTCACTATGTATGAAATGTGGGTCCAGGGGCTGAGTCAGCCCAGTCAACTATTGGCCAGTTGATTGGCAACAAAGTCAAAGGGGACCCGAGGGTCCCACTTGTCACTGACTGGGAGTGGCAAATCAGCAGAGTTGACTTGTCAAAGTGGGCCGATGGGGCCCACGTGTCATAGGCACATTTGTTAAACTTATTATTTTATTTACTTTAGCTAGGTTTAATTTAACAGGGGGCCTAGTAGTCATTGAATAATTAGAATGGGGGTTAATTAGATCAGAAACTAATCTAAACCGGTCGGCCCCATAGGGCATTGGCCCAGCCGTCCACCACAGTTCACTCGTGCCCGTTCGCACGCACACAACAGGGGGGCCGTTCATGGCTGCGCGTGGTGAGGGAGGTGCGGACAGCGCTGGCGGCCAGCGGCGGCCGGAGGCGGCCACAACCAGGCGGGGATGGCTGGGCTGTGAGTGGCGGGGCGAAGAGCGGCGGAAGGGAGCCGCGACAACGAACAGGGGGGGCAGCAGCTTCGCGCGAAAGCTTCTCTTTATGAAAACCCCTCTGAGTCGTCTATAGCCGCCAAATCCCTTTTGATTCTGCTGTCAGAGGTGCCTTTCAATTTCATTGACGGGGTGATCGGTAGCGGTGCAAGGTGGTGGGGCGGGCGGCAATGGCGGGCGACGACAGCAAAATGCACAGCGATGTGATGTCTACTACGCAACTTTATTCTTGTAGACACGTGTTGGGCCTCCAAGTGCAGAGTTTTGTAGGACAGTAGCAATTTCCCTCAAGTAGATGACCTAAGGTTTATCAATCTGTGGGAGGCATAGGATGAAGATAGTCTCTCTCAAGCAACCCTGCAATCAAATACAAGAAATCTCTTGTGTCCCCAACACACCCAATACAATGGCAAATTGTATAGGTGCACTAGTTCGGCGAAGAGATGGCGATAAAAGTGTAGTATGGATAGTAGATATGAGTTTTTGTAATGTGAACAATAAAAAACAGCAAGGTAGTAGATAGTAAAACAGAGCACAAACAGTATTGCAATGATGGAAAATGAGGCCTAGGGTGCATACTTTCACTAGTGCAATCTCTCAACAGTGCTAACATAGTTGGATCATATGATTATCCCTCAAAGTGCAATAAAGAATCACTCCCGAGTTCCTATTAGCGGAGAACAAAAGATAGAAATTATTTGTAGGGTACGAAACCACCTCAAAGCTATTCTTTCCGGTCAATCTATCCTAGAGTTCGTACTAAAATAACAGCAGGCTATTCTTTCCGATCAATCTAATCAAGAGTTCGTACTAAAATAACACCATACGATACATATCAACCAACTCTAATGTCACCTAGATACCCCCAATGTTACCGCGAGTACCCGTGAGTTAATTATACGATATGTATCATACAATTTCAGATTCATAATACTCAATCCACACAAAGAACTACAAGGAGATCCCAAAGTTTCTATCAGAGAAAAGATAATAAAAATGTGCATCAACCCATATGCATAGATTACCCCAAAGTCACCTCAGGAATCCGCAAGTTGAATGCCATAAGATATATCAAGTGAATCAAAATAATACCCCATTGTCACCATAGGTATTCATATGCAAGACATATATCATGTGTTCTCAAATCTGAACATTCAATCCGACATGACAAAACTTCAAAGGTTAAAGACTCAATTCATCACAATAAGAGTAGAGAGGGTAGAAACATCATATGATCCATCTATGTTAACAAAGCCCATGATACATCAAGATCGTGACATCTCAAGATCGAGAGAGAGAGAGAGAGATTAAACACATATCTACTGGTTCAAACCCTCAGCCACGAGGGTGGACTACTCCCTCCTCATCGTGGTAGCCGCTGGGATGATGAAGATGGCCACCGGTCATGATCTCCCCCTCCAGCAGGGTGCCAGAACGGGCTCCCGATTGGTTTTCGGTGGCTACATAGGCTTGAGGTGGCGGAACTTCCGATCTAGGTTCTCCGTGAGGGTTTTTGGAATATTTGAGAATTTATAGGGCGAAGAAGGGGTACAGGAGGGCACCGAGGTGGGCACAACCCACCGGGGCGCGCCTGGGGGCCCAGGCACGCCCTGGTGGGTTGTGCCCCCTCGGGGCACCCCCAGGTGCTGCTCTGGCCCATTGGTAGTCTTCTGGTCGATAATAAATCCACAAAAAGTTTCGCGGTGTTTGGAGAACTTTCATTTCTGCACAAAAAACAACACCATGGTAGTTCTGTTGGAAACAGCGTCAGTCCAGGTTAGTTCCATGCAAATCATACCAAAACCATATAAACTTATTGTAAACGTGGCATGAATACTTAATAAATTATAGATACGTTGGAGATGTATCACAACGCTGGCAGGCAGCAGCGGCAGGCGCGAGTGGCAGGCGCATGTGGCAGGCGCGAGCGACAGAAGGCAGCTGCGGTGGCAGCTAGCAGTGTAGTAGCAGTAGAACACAATGGGAGCAGCAGAATGCAGCAGCGGCGAGCATAGGAGAGCACTCCTGGGCGCAGCCAGTGCAGGCGGGGTGCAGCCAGAACGCCCAGCATGCGGGAGTGCAGCCAGACGAGCAGAGACGACCGAGGCGTGCACCGAGTGCGACGCAGAGGCGCGGCGAGCACGACCATGAGCAAGAGCTCCGGACGCGTCGGGGGCGGCGACATATAGTGATGGCGATGAGGGGGATGAGGGGGGGTTGATGGAGGGTCTCACTCTAGCTCTCGTGGAAGGCTCAGGGTTGCCGGGGAAGGTCGGAGGGCCGTGGATCGACGACGACAGAGGCGGGCGACGCCGGGAAGAATAGGTCGATGGCGATGGTGTTGCGTCTCCCCTGCCTCGATCTAGCGTGGTGGTTGATACGTCCATTTTGCATCATGCTTTTATATTGATATTTATTGCATTACGGGATGTTATTACACATTATAGAACAATACTCATGACTTTTCTCTCTTATTTTACAAGGTTTGCATGAAGAGGGAGAATGTCGGCAGCAAGAATTTTGGACTGGAAAAGGAGCAAATATTAGAGACCTATTCTGCACAACTTCAAAAGCCTTGAAACTTTAGAGAGAGTCCTTTTGGAATTAATAAAAAATATTGGGCGAAGAAAGCACCAGAGGGGGGCCACCAGCCATCCACAAGGGTGGGGGCCGGAGCGCGCCCCTTGCCTTGTGGGCTACCTGGCAGGTCCCCCGATGCCCATCTTCTGGTATATGGAGTGTTTTGACTTGGAAAAATCATAATGAAGCTTTCGATACAAAGCGCCGCCATCTCAAGGCGGAATCTAGGCAGAAGCACTCTAGGGCTCCTGCAGAGCTATTCTACCGGGGAAACTTCCCTCCAGGAGGGGGAAATCAAAGCCATCATCATCAACAATGATCCTCTCATCGAGAGGGGTTCAATCTCCATCAACATCTTCACTAGCACCATCTCCTCTCTTTCGGATTTCAGGTTCCGCAAACCCTTGATAGGTTCAAACTCTGGGGTGCGTGCGGAGATATCAAACTACCCAGCCTGCCTACTCGCGATCCTCTATGCCTAGCATGTTGAGCTCAAGGGGGCAGAGAGACACAGCAGTTTATCCTGGTTCGGGCCACCTTGCGATGTAATACCCTACTCCAGCGTTTTCGTGGATTGCCTCAAAGGGTTGAGGATGAACTAATATAGTGGATGAACTGGCCTCAGGAGGTGAGGTGTTCTTGAGCTCGAGAGAGCTGGTGAGGTGGTCGGATGAGAATGGATCCGATATGTCTGTCTCCCTCCTATGGTGGTGGCTAAGTCCTATTTATAGTGGCCTTGGTACTTTTCCCAAATGTTGACAGGAAGGGATCCCACAACGGCCAAATTTGAAGGGGGAAAAGTAGTACATCCTATCCTGACTAAAGTAGTCTTCGCCTGCGAAAAGCCTCTGGTTGTGACACTGCGGTGGGCTCGACGATGACCTCCGTCCTGCCGTCCTGGCAGTCTTGGTCTTGTTGCACCAGAATGGCAACCTTTGGCTGATTCCTCGGGACTCCGCATCTACCGCTTGCCTCCTTTGCACCAAAGAGGAAACTGGCGCTCTGCGTGCCTGGCGCCCGCCTAGCCTTGGTCATCATGGCTCACGTCAGCTGAGCCTCATGAGGCATACCGTGCATAGAACTCTCTGCCCCTCGGGTGCCATCCTGAGAAGGTTGATCCCCTCGGAGGTCTTGGTGTCGTCTGCCTCGCAAGGCTTGGTCCCTCGCCAGGGTCCTGGGTTGGTGATGCTGAAGCTGAGTCATACCAGGCCATCGATTGAGCCGCGCAGTGGGCCGCAAGCAGGCAAGTCTGGGTACCCCCGTATCCAGACCGCTGACAGTAGCCCCCGGGCCCAAGGCGCACTCGGACTTGGTTTCTAGGTGAAGCCAAAGGGCAAGTGCGGAGCGCCACGGGCCCTAACCGCTTGCGGCCATGAATGACACATGGCAACTGATGGGACGTGGGCATCTCCACTTCCCCACACTGCCTCGACAACCGTTTCTGTCTGTCAAAAGGGCTGCCATCTGCCGTCATTGTCGGCGTTCTAGGAACGGGGGTCCCCAGACTTGCCTGCCTGCAGCATGCGGCGTGGCTCAAGCAGTGGCCCAGTACGGCCCACCTTCATCGACTCAAGCTAAAGACCCTCGCGAGGGGCCAAGCCTCACGGGGCGGACGACAGGAAGCTTCCTCAGGAATGGTCTCGCCAGGCAAGCTCGTGAGGAGGCGGAGATACCAAGGCAAGGGTACCTCGCGAGGTGCCCATGACGCAAGCCATGACAACCGTGGCCAGGCGGGCGCCAGGCGGGCGCCGGCCTCTGCAGTGTCCTTGTTTCCTCTTTGGTGCAAAGGGAGCAAGCATAGGCCAAGGCATCAAGCAAAGGCTACCGTTTCGGTGCAACAAGACCAAGGCTAGCAAAGCAGCAGGATGGAGGTCACCGTGGAGCCCAAGAAGGCTTCATCGTCAGAGTCTTTGGCAGTCGGAGACCAACTTTAGTCAGGATAAGTGTACTAGATGTTCCCCTTCAAAATGGCCAATTGTTGGCGCCCTTCCCGCTCAATATTTGGGAAGAGGACAGGGGCCTCTCTATAAATAGGACTAGACACCCACCGTAGAAGGGGATCGGAGAGAGAGGGGAGATCAAATCGACCCTTCCAAAGGGACAACACCACCACAAGAACATCCCTCTCGAGGCTGTTCTTCCTTTGTATTGTTCATCATCAGCCCCTGAGGCTATCCACCACACCACACACTGGAGTAGGGTATTACACCACAATGGTGGCCTGAACCAGTATAAACCCTGTGTCCCTCGTGTGTTCATCTTTCCAGCCTAGATTCCTTGCGAGGCCTTGGGATGTGAGTTGGTAGAGGAGAGATCTTCGCGCGCACCCCAGAGTTCGAACCTCAAGGGTCTACTAGAACCCGAAATCCGACATTTGGCATGCCAGGTAGGGGTGTGCTGGAATCTTGTCTTCCGCCGTCTAGCGTTCCATCGTCCGTCGCGTCCATGGCTGACGCTCACCGAGCCCGTGCCGAGTGTCAGGCTGCTCTCGCTACCCACGTCGCCCAGACGGCTCCCGTTGGTGGGCCTCCCCGTCGTTCCCCGTCGCCTGCCGCAACCGGCCCGGTGGGGAACAAGCAGCAGGCATCATTGCTGCATCCCTCAGTGCGGCGAGAAGGCCGCACCGCCACCCCGTCGCTAACTACAGCAGGCTTGTCAGCGCACGCTCGGCGCCCTCCTGCGGACATGCACGCCGCGTTGCTCCTGGTGCGTGAGCTTCTGCACTACCATCCCGTCGACGACCTCTACGAAGAGTGGCTCGCTCGCATCACCGAGCTCGTCAGCGCCACAGGGGGCTCCCCTGCGCCGTCCCTCTTGCTGCATCGCCCTCTATCCTGCGCAGGCAACACGGCTTCGGAGGCGCCTCCGCTGTGTCACGCCCAATATGCAACCCTATCCAAAAGGAACTCGAAGGTCCCACCAAGGATAGACCCGCATATTGAAACGCTTTTGTAAGGTGGATATCATTACATCAACATTACATAATAGATGGGGATACATACATAAGGCATACATTGCCACATGAATACAACATCATCTTACAAGAGATCAACATCCGACTACGGATGGAACACAAACAGAAACTCAAACGACATCCACCCTGCTAGCCCAGGCTGCCGACCTGGAACCTATCCCCTGATCGAAGAAGAAGCAGAAGAAGAACTCAAGCAAGCAAGCATCGCTCTCGCGTCATGACCATCGCATAACCTGTACCTGCAACTGTTGTTGTAGTAATCTGTGAGCCACGAGGACTCAGCAATCCCATTACCATGGGTATCAAGACTAGCAAAGCTTAATGGGAAAGGAAGGGGTAAAGTGGTGAGGTTGCAGCAGCGGCTAAGCATGATATGGTGGCTAACATACGCAAATAAGAGCGAGAAGAGAGCAAAAGGAACGGTCGTGAAGCTAGCAATGATCAAGAAGTGATCCTGAACTCCTACTTACGTCAAACATAACCTAGAAACCGTGTTCACTTCCCGGACTCCGCCGAAAAGAGACCATCACGGCTACACACACGGTTGATGCGTTTTAATTCGGATCTGATGTCAAGTTATCTACCACCGGACATTAACAAATTCCCATCTGCCACATAACCGCGGGCACGGCTTTCGAAAGATTATACCCTGCAGGGGTGTCCCAACTTAGCCCATGATAAGCTCTCGCGATCAACGAAGGATATACCTTCTCCTAGGAAGACCCGATCAGACTCGGAATCCCGGTTTACAAAACATTTCGACAATGGTAAAACAAGACCAGCAAGACCGCCCGATGCGCCGACAATCCCGATAGAAGCTGCACATATCTCGTTCTCTGGGCAACACCGGATGAACACTACGTACAACTAAAACTAGCCCTTAAGTTTCCCCGAGGTGGCGCTGCAAGTGGCTCTAGTTCGGACCAACACTTAAACAAGCATTGGCCCGGGGGGGCTATAAAAAGATGACCCTTGGGTTAATTACTCCCAAGGGAAATGTAGGTGGTGGTGAGGCAAATGGTAAAACCAAGGTTGGGCCTGGCTGGAGGAGCTTTATTCAAAGCGAACTGTCAAGGGGGTCCCATAAATCACCCAACCGCGTAAGGAACGCAAAGTCCGGGAACATAACACTGGTATGACGGAAACTAGGGCGGCAAGAGTGGAACAAAACACCAGGCATAAGGTCGAGCCTTCCACCCTTTACCAAATATATAGATGCATTAATTAAATAAGAGATATTGTGATATCCCAACATAATCCTGTCCATCATGGAGCAATCTTCAACTTCACCTGCAACTAACAACGCTATAAGAGGGGCTGAGCAAAAGCGGTAACATAGCCAAGCAACGGTTTGCTAGGAAGGGTGAAAAAGGTTAGAGGCTGACATGACAATTTAGGAGGCTTGATAAACAGTTGATAGGTAGCGCAGCAAAGCGATAGAACGAAGCAACTAGCATAGCAATGATAGTAGTGAGATCCAGGGTAGCGGTCATCTTGCCTGAAATACCGCAAGGAAGAAGAACAAGCCCATGAACAAGATGAAGCCACGAAGACGAACCAAGCGTAGACGAACGAATCCTCACGATCGCAACGAAACGGGAACTATCAAGAAGAAGCACACAACATAGTAAACACACCACACATAGACAAGACATGATGCACAACAAGCATGAAGCATGACAAAGCTACATGAAGCTACTCATGGCAAGAGATGATGCATACAAGAGCAACACATCAAAGCAAGTTTAAATGAGGCCGGGAACAACATATAACAATTCCGGTAAGTCCTCATATGTAAATTTCGAAGTTGGTCCAGATATGAATAAACCTTATGTTCAAGTTGTTAAACAGCAAGTTAAGATGCACCAAGATGATCTACACGAGATTCTAGTCAAGTTACATATAAAGTTCGTTTAATTCGGAGTTACGGCCTAGAAGACATGAGCAAAACAAGTTAAACATGGCATTGATGCAAAATGCACCCAAACATCAAGCAAACACCTCAAAACAAGGATGCAACATGATAATATGAAACTACATGCAAAATCAAGCAAGTTTCAAATAGAGCACACTCGAAACGGAGCAACGGTTCAACACCCACACATGAAACAAGTTATAATAACAATCTGTCCAAAACAGCGACTAGGCATATTGCAAGCATCAAAACAACATGCTACAGCACCTCCAGATGAGAACAAAAGGCATGGACATGATGTACAGGTAAAGCATAACAAAACATGAACACTGAGCTATCTCTAGAAATCACTAGAACATGCTCAAAAACACATGGCAAGATTGCAAATATTAACAGTTTCAGACTTTGCAGAAATAATATCAGATTGCAATGTTTAGAGCTATCAAACAACATGTTACAGGAACTTAACATGGAAAACAAAGGCATGGCATGAATCTACTAATTGCATAGAACAAAAGTCCCTTACTGACTATGAGCCAAAAAGGATCATAAGATATGATGGCACCCATGTAAACATGGCAAATGTTATGACAGATTCAAACATGGCAGGAACAACAATAAGTAGGCATGTTGGTGAGCTTGTACCGCTCACCACACAGCAATACATGGCATGGCAAGGCAACTAACAGTAATAATACATGTTTAGGAAGCTATACATGGCAAGAGCAAGTTCATTGGGTGCATGGATCACTAGCAAAACTCATGGAAAAACTGAACTTACTGTTAACAGGCTGACAGCAACATTATTTAGCAACTTTGGAGCAAGCTTATGACAAGCTACATCAGGCTATAAATGCAACCGGGGGCATGGATGGATAGAGCATGACATGTAGAACAAAACATCCTTAGTGCACATCTCCAGATTATGCATAGAATGACTTGTAGAAGCAGGTTTACATAGCATCATGATATAGCAGATACAGACTAGCAAAACAGCAACAGCAAGTACCCTACTTCACGAGCTCGATGCACTCACTACACAACTCACAAAAATACATGGATGGCACCCCTGTGGATATGGAATGTTGTAGTACAAAACACATGTAGAGCTCATGCTCATAGGATGCACACACAAAATGCAACAAAAATGATAAATCAGCAAGTTATAATAGTTTCAGCAGATTAACATCATATAGCACTCTTGCAACGATGATTCGGGCATGAAGATGAACTCAAACAAGCATGACACAGAGGAATGAAATGACGAGCATCTCATTGCGAACATTTTGATATATTACGCGCACGAAATGGAGCAGTATGCATGGAGTTATGGTAGGTCAAAGTAGCACACATGAGATGGAATATTTCGGGGACTTAGCAGAAAATCACCTCGCGAAAAAAAAACTGGCAGCTCGTGGTTGGCTGCTTCCCTCGTACAGAATGGAGAGCACGGAAGTCAACACCGGCAGGGAGGGGGCGTGGGACTCCGGCGAGCGCCGAGAAGGCCCTGAATGGGTAGATCAGGCACGGGGCAACCCATTCCCGACGTTGAGGCGGCTTGGGGCGGCACGAGCGCGGAGATCGGGGCAGCCATGGAAACTCCTGTGAAGGTGAGAGAGAGAGATGCGTGAGGGAGAGAGAGAACGAGAGAGAGAGGAGAAGGGAGGAGAGATGGCTGGTGGGGCTGGCCTAGACGGTGCGGGTTCCGAGGAGGGAAGTGGGAGGCTAGAGGTAGGGGAAGCTAGGCTTCCAAATCTGGCAAGGAGAGGTGTTTAAATAGGAAAGGGGACTAGGGTTAGGGGATTAGCTCCGTTTCGGAGTCGTTCGATCACCATCGGACGGTCCGGAGCGGAGGGGGTAGTAGTTGGGCCTAGTGGGCTGTGAAGAGAGGGTTGGGCTGAGAGAAGAGGGGAGAAATGCAGCCCGGCAACTGTTTCCGGATACCGAAAACGTCCGACGAAGGTACCAGCAATGGTACCGCTATAAGTTTGATGGTAGGGCTATCAAATGAGCTCCGAATGCGACGAAACTTGACAAGCGCTCTGTCTACACTATAATAAGACTGCACGCCAAGTATCACCCCATTTAGAGAACATTTTTCGGCCACTTATGAAATAATATTTCGGACATGCCGCGGGCGCGTGCGGGTGTGTCTGTGCTCGGAACCGACAACAGAGAGAACTGGGAGGACCCGAACGGATGCAAGTTTTGAAAAACATGCAGATGAAATGCAGATGATGACATGGCAAAATGCAACACGCAAGCAAATGACATGGCAACGACGATGAATAACTGGCAGACACCTGGCGCATCGAATCCGGGGCATTACAACTCTCCTCTACTAACAAGAGATCTCGTCTCGAGATCTTAGGACCGAGACGGAAGAGAAAAAGGAAGAGGTGAAGTCAAAACACAAGAGAGAAGAAGCAAAGAACCGAGAGCACTCGAGAAGAAGAGAGGAACGACGAGAATGACGGGAATCGAAAGCTCAGGGAATCAGATAGACTATGAAACCACTCCGGTTAAAACGAGATAAGAAACGAATAAGACTGAAAGGATTTAGGCAGAACTCTGACTGAACATGGAAAGAATAGAACATGAACTTCACAAGATGGGATGGCACTTGACGAGATGAACAACGCAATGCCTCCGAAAGAATTGAAATAGTGGAATGAAAAGAACTTAGAAGGAAGGATTGAATGGAGTTGTTGAGAAAATCAACAATGAAAAGAATAAGATTGTTGTGGTCTTATAGGTAACAGCTCAAGATCATAAGGTGATAACCAGCCACAACCGGAAATGATTGGATAACTTAGAAGAACAAAGAAATGCAAAAAAGTCCACTTCAAAAGAAATATGGAGAATTAATTGCACTTCGAGACGCGAGAAGAAAAGATACTTGAATTCCACCCACAAAATCTTGATGAACACTTGAAGAAAGAATTAAATCATGAAGAACCACCCTGAAGAACTCCGGTGACAAAAGGATGATGAGATAGAATGAAGGAAGAAATAATAAGATTAAAGCCTTGCGGTGATTTAGATGGAGGTTCCGACGAAATGGCCTAGGGAATTTGAACTCCGGAAAAGAAAAGATGAAAACACTTGGAACTAGAATTTATTCTTCAAGAACAAACTCTGAAGGAAAAGATTACTTGGCGATGATGAAATAAGAATAAGAATTACGTTATGCTTATCCTCATCAAATTAAATTGATGACAAGCAATGGATTTTGCATACTACTTATTCTTCTTGAAAAGGATTAAGGGGAATATGGTGCAGAACATGAGAAAGTCTTCATGAACCACCGGTAGGATTGAAAAAAAATGAATGAACTAATATGATGACGAAGGAAAAGGAATCTGAAGGAACCACCGTAAGAATAAAAAATGATTGATGAAAGAGAATGAATCACCGGGAAGAATTAGAAGGACAAATATGCTTGAGGGGATTTAGATGCAAAAGAACAAATAGATCATCAGCTGATTAAAGAACACTTGAACGAAGCACCGGAATAATTGGATAACGATAGCTGAAATGTGAGCGCGAAGAATTCTTCTGGAACGATGGCCTTCGGTGAAAAGAAATGGAAAAACAACTCCTGACATACTCCAGATGGGTAAGAAAGAATATCTGACAAACTGAAATAATTTGAGAGGATAATATGAAGCTAGAACCATGAATATTCGAGAGAACGGACAAGATTTAGAGGAAAAACTCTTCTTCGATCTTCAAACGACGACGAGAAACATCACCAAAATTACTGAGATACTCTGGTAGAATGAAAAGCAGAGAGGTTGAGCCAACAATGAAAAGAATTTGAAAGCGATCTAGGAGAAGGCATGTGACTGATGAAATCCATTCTTACGCCACACTTTGAAAAGAATAGAATAACTCCGGGGGAATTAGAAGAGTCAGGTAAGATCCTGGGAAAAAACCGGTGGGTTAGGACTGAAGAGGCTCCACACGAATGAAATTGATGCTCGAAACACACTCAAACTCCGGGAATAAAAGGGGTGGGAGGGCGGGAGAAACAAAGGCAACTTGGAAGGGGAAACCGATGAATATCTTGAAGAGAAAACACCGGTTGAAAGAAAGCAAAGGCTTTGCACGAGTAGGATGGATACTCGATTACGGACTCCGACTCCGAGAAGAAAAAGGGTGGGCGGGTGGTAAAAGAAAACAACTGAGGAATTGAACTTGGCAAAGATGAAGAGGCTCGAGTCAACTTGACAAGAAATGCACCGGATAAAAAGAGCTGAGAACCAACTACCAGAAAACCAACTGTGTGATCCTAAAGAAAAATTTGAAGGGGAAGAGAAATAATTCAAAACACCTACGTCAAGATTCCTTACCAGAGCGACGAAGGGGCTGAGGAGTAAAAAGAATTCCTACTCTCCGATATAACTAGACTCTGAAAACAGTTTTCTTCTAGACTCGACAACGGCCAAACTACACGATCAATCAAGGGGGCTCCTAGGGTCGGTCGAGGCTCTGATACCAACTTGTCACGCCCAATATGCGACCCTATCCAAAAGGAACTCGAACGTCCCACCAAGGATAGACCCGCATATTGAAACGCTTTTGCAAGGTGGATATCATTACATCAACATTACATAATAGATGGGGATACATACATAAGGCATACAATGCCACACGAATACAACATCATCTTACAAGAGATCAACATCCGACTACGGATGGAACACAAACAGAAACTCAAACGACATCCACCTTGCTAGCCCAGGCTGCCGACATGGAACCTATCCCCTGATCGAAGAAGAAGCAGAAGAAGAACTCAAGCAAGCAAGCATCGCTCTCGCGTCATGACCATCACATAACCTGTACCTGCAACTGTTGTTGTAGTAATCTGTGAGCCATGAGGACTCAGCAATCCCATTACCATGGGTATCAAGACTAGCAAAGCTTAATGGGAAAGGAAGGGGTAAAGTGGTGAGGTTGCAGCAGCGGCTAAGCATGATATGGTGGCTAACATACGCAAATAAGAACGAGAAGAGAGCAAAAGGAACGGTCGTGAAGCTAGCAATGATCAAGAAGTGATCCTGAACTCCTACTTACGTCAAACATAACCTAGAAACCGTGTTCACTTCCCAGTCTCTGCCGAAAAGAGACCATCACAGCTACACACACGGTTGATGCATTTTAATTCGGATCTTGTGTCAAGTTATCTACCACCGGACATTAACAAATTCCCATCTGCCACATAACCGTGGGCACGGCTTTCAAAAGATTATACCCTGCAGGGGTGTCCCAACTTAGCCCATGATAAGCTCTCGCGATCAACGAAGGATATACCTTCTCCTAAGAAGACCCGATCAGACTCGGAATCCCGGTTTACAAGACATTTCGACAATGGTAAAACAAGACCAGCAAGACCGCCCGATGCGAAGACAATCCCGGTAGGGGCTGCACATATCTCGTTCTCAGGGCAACACCGGATGAACACTACGTACAACTAAAACTAGCCCTCAAGTTTCCCCGAGGTGGCGCTGCAAGTGGCTCTGGTTCGGACCAACACTTAGACAAGCATTGGCCCGGGGGGGGGGGCTATAAAAAGATGACCCTTGGGTTAATTACTCCCAAGGGAAATGTAGGTGGTGGTGAGGCAAATGGTAAAACCAAGGTTGGGCCTTGCTGGAGGAGTTTTATTCAAAGCGAACTGTCAAGGGGGTCCCATAAATCACCCAACCGCGTAAGGAACGCAAAATCCGGGAACATAACACCGGTATGACGGAAACTAGGGCGGCAAGAGTGGAACAAAACACCAGGCATAAGGCCGAGCCTTCCACCCTTTACCAAATATATAGATGCATTAATTAAATAAGAGATATTGTGATATCCCAACATAATTCTGTCCATCATGGAGCAATTTTCAACTTCACCTGCAACTAACAACGCTGTAAGAGGGGCTGAGCAAAAGCGGTAACATAGCCAAGCAACGGTTTGCTAGGAAGGGTGAAAAAGGTTAGAGGCTAACATGACAATTTAGGAGGCTTGATAAACAGTTGATAGGTAGCGCAGCAAAGCGATAGAATGAAGCAACTAGCATAGCAATGATAGTAGTGAGATCCAGGGTAGCGGTCATCTTGCCTGAAATACCGCAAGGAAGAAGAACAAGTCCATGAAGAAGATGAAGCCACGAAGACGAACCAAGCGTAGACGAACAAATCCTCACGATCGCAACGAAACGGGAACTATCGAGAAGAAGTACACAACATAGTAAACACACCACACATAGACAAGACATGATGCACAACAAGCTAGAAGCATGACAAAGCTACATGAAGCTACTCATGGCAAGGGACGATGCATACAAGAGCAACACATCAAAGCAAGTTTAAATGAGGCCGGGAACAACATATAACAATTCCGGTAAGTCCTCATATGTAAATTTCGAAGTTGGTCCAGATATGAATAAACCTTATGTTCAAGTTGTTAAATAGCAAGTTAAGATGCACCAAGATGATCTACACGAGATTCTAGTCAAGTTACATATAAAGTTCGTTTAATTCGGAGTTACGGCCTAGAAGACATGAGCAAAACAAGTTAAACATGGCATTGATGCAAAATGCACCCAAACGTCAAGCAAACACCTCAAAACAAGGATGCAACATGATAATATGAAACTACATGCAAAATCAAGCAAGTTTCAAATAGAGCACACTCGAAACGGAGCAACGGTTCAACACCCACACATGAAACAAGTTATAATAACAATCTGTCCAAAACAGCGACTAGGCATATTGCAAGCATCAAAACAACATTCTACAGCACCTCCACATGAGAACAAAAGGCATGGACATGATGTACAGGTAAAGCATAACAAAACATGAACACTGAGCTATCTCTAGAAATCACTAGAACATGCTCAAAAACACATGGCAAGATTGCAAATATTAACAGTTTCAGACTTTGCAGAAATAATATCAGATTGCAATGTTTAGAGCTATCAAACAACATGTTACAGGAACTTAACATGGAAAACAAAGGCATGGCATGAATCTACTAATTGCATAGAACAAAAGTCCCTTACTGACTATGAGCCAAAAAGGATCATAAGATATGATGGCACCCATGTAAACATGGCAAATGTTATGACAGATTCAAACATGGCAGGAACAACAATAAGTAGGCATGTTGGTGAGCTTGTACCACTCACCACACAGCAATACATGGCATGGCAAGGCAACTAACAGTAATAATACATGTTTAGGAAGCTATACATGGCAAGAGCAAGTTCATTGGGTGCATGGATCACTAGCAAAACTCATGGCAAAACTGAACTTACTGTTAACAGGCTGACAGCAACATTATTTAGCAACTTTGGAGCAAGCTTATGACAAGCTACATCAGGCTATAAATGCAACCGGGGGCATGGATGGATAGAGCATGACATGTAGAACAAAACATCCTTAGTGCACATCTCCAGATTATGCATAGAATGACTTGTAGAAGCAGGTTTACATAGCATCATGATATAGCAGATACAAACTAGCAAAACAGCAACAGCAAGTACCCTACTTCACGAGCTCGATGCACTCACTACACAACTCACAAAAATACATGGATGGCACCCCTGTGGATATGGAATGTTGTAGCACAAAACACATGTAGAGCTCATGCTCATAGGATGCACACACAAAATGCAACAAAAATGACAAATCAGCAAGTTATACTAGTTTCAGCAGATTAACATCATATAGCACTCTTGCAACGATGATTTGGGCATCAAGATGATCTCAAACAAGCATGACACAAAGGAATGAAATGAAGAGCATCTCATTGCGAACATTTTGATATATTATGCGCACGAAACGGAGTAGTATGCATGGAGTTATGGCAGATCAAAGTAGCACACATGAGATGAAATATTTCGGGGACTTGGCAGAAAATCACCTCGCGAAAAAAAACTCGCAGCTCGGGGTTGGCTGCTTCCGTCGTACAGAACGGAGGGCACGGAAGTCAAAGCCGGCGGGGAGGGGGCGTGGGACTCCGGCGAGCACCGGGAAGGCCCTGAATGGGTAGATCGGGCACGGGGCAACCCATTCCCGGCGTTGAGGCGGCTCGGGGCGGCACGAGCGCGGAGATCGGGGCAGCCATGGAAGCTCCTGTGAAGGTGAGAGAGAGATGCGTGAGGGAGAGAGAGAACGAGAGAGAGAGAGAGAGCAGAAGAGAGGAGAGATGGCTGGCGGGGCTGGCCTGGACGGCGCGGGTTCCGAGGAGGGAGGTGGGAGGCTAGAGGTAGGGGAAGCTAGGCTTCCAAATGTGGCAAGGAGAGGTGTTTAAATAGAAAAGGGGACTAGGGTTAGGGGACTAGCTCCGTTTCGGAGCCGTTCGATCGCCATCGGACGGTCCGGAGCGGAGGGGGGTAGTAGTTGGGCCTTGTGGGCTGTGAAGAGAGGGTTGGGCTGAGAGAAGAGGGGAGAAATGCAGCCCGGCAACTGTTTCCGGATACCGAAAACGTCCGACGAAGGTACCGGCAACGGTACCGCTATAAGTTTAACGGTAGGGCTATCAAACGAGCTCCGAATGCGACGAAACTTGACACGCGCTCTGTCTACACTATAATAAGACTGCACGCCAAGTATCACCCCATTCCGAGAACATTTTTTGGCCACTTATGAAATAATATTTCGGACATGCCACGGGCGCGTGCGGGTGTGTCTGGGCTCGGAACCAACAACGGAGAGAACTGGGAGGACCCGAACGGATGCAAGTTTTGAAAAACATGCAGATGAAATGCAGATGATGACATGGCAAAATGCAACATGCAAGCAAATGACATGGCAACGACGGCGAATAACTGGCAGACACCTGGCGCATCGAATCCGGGGCATTACACGTTGCCTCCTCCCCAAGAAGGCGCCTGGCTCCAAGGCGCGCGGCCCCTGGATGGGACCCACCGCGTCCAGCGCCCGCGCAGCAAGAAATGAGCTGCCAAGAAGTCCCTCGCCCTCAAGAAGGCCCTCGCGTGCTCCCTGTGCCAGCACGCCATGACCGCGTTCCTGCTCCAGAGCTCCAAGACCCCGCTCTACTCCTGGCGGCAGCGCGCGGAGACCCCCGGGATCAAGCCCTTCGTCAGCAAAGGCCTCCAGTGGCTACCGTGCCTTCACCGCCGAGCTGTGCAGCATGGTCTGGTCGGGCAAGTTCAAGCCGGATCTGCCTCCTCACTACGACGGCACCGCCGACCCTGCGGAGTTCCTCTAGCTCTACGAGCTGGGCATCGAGGTGGCCAACGGAGACAAAAAATTCATGGCGAACTGGTTCCTCATGGCGCTCAAGGATGGCGCCCGCACCTGGCCCCTGAACTTGCCTCCCATCACGATCTCCTGGTGGGACGAGATGCGCACCCGCTTCATCGCCAACTTCCAAGGCACTCACGACCGGCCCCCGGCCATGAGTGACTTGCGCCGCATCAAGAAGCAACCAGGAGAGACCCTGCAGAAGTACATCCAGCACTTCAATAACGTGCGACTCAAGATCCCCAAGGTGACTGAGGAGGCCATCATCTCAGCCTTTTCCGATGGCGTCCGTGACATCAAGATGAAAGAGGAGCTGGCAATCCATGAAGACCTATGCACATCACTGGAGCTGTTCAACCTGGCGACCAAGTGCGCCAGGGCTGAGGAGGGACGCCTCTTCCTCCTGGAGCTCCCAGCTGCTAATCCTGAAGAGAAGAAAGCCAAGGCCAAGGACGTGAAGCGCAAGGGAGTAGTTGTGCTTGCAGCTGAGCCAGACACCAAGCGTGGCAGAGATCAGCCGGAGTCATCCAAGGGCAGTCGGTACTGCGTGTACCATGACCTCCACACTCACAACACCAACAAATGTCAAGAGCTCAGGGCCGTGCGAGAAGGGTGTGGCGGTCGACGCCCCGAGCGCAGCGATCGGGGCTATGGCCGAGGAGGAGGAAGAGGTGGAGGACGATGGGAAGACCGTGGCCCTCGCCAAGGGTGGCGTGACCGACCTTGCGAGGACCGCTGGCAGGACCAGCCTCGCGAGGGGGCTTGGAGGGATCAGCCTCGTGAGGATCGCCCACAAGGCAACTCAGGCCTCCCTCCTCCGTCGCCACCACCAAGGAGGAATGAAGACCAGCATCAGGACGAGGGGGCTGGGGGCTTCCAGGTGCAACGTGCTATCGCTTGCATTTTGGGCAGAGCTCAGGCCCCAGCCTCTCAGCGCATCTTCAAGCAGTTTGCTTGCGAGGTGAATGTTGTCCTCCCAAAGCTCGAGGTGTCATGCCCTCTCAGGTGGTCCACATGTGCCATCACATTCAACTCAGCGGATCAGCTCAAATGCGCAGCAATAGCTGGGGTCCTCCCGATGCTCCGTTCCCCAGTCATCAGCAATGTGCAGGTCACCAGGACCCTCATCGATGGTGGCGCAGGGCTCAATGTTCTGTCTGTCGAGACATTCAACAATCTACAAGTGCCTTACGATCAGCTTCAACCGACCAAGCCTTTCTTAGGAGTCACTGATGGTTCTACCACCCTGATAGGGCAGACCCGCCTCCCCGTCACCTTCGGACAGTGCAAAAACTACAGCACTGAGCTCATCGACTTCAACGTCGCCCACATTCACCTGCCATACAACGTCATCCTCGGATATCCGGCCCTGGCCAAGTTCATGGCGGTGACTCACCATGGCTACAGTGTCCTCAAGATGCCAGGAAGCGGTGGAGTCATCACAGTCCCCTGTGAGGAGAAGGATGCAGTGTGTTCTCTCGAGCGTGCCTTCCAGGCTACGTTAATCGAAGACCCGGATCACAGGAGTGGGATCCTTCCCGAGGCAGTCCCTAAGAAGAAGAAGACATCACCTGGCCCGAGCCCTCGGGAGGTAGGCACCTCTAGTGGCACCGCATCAGGATCCATGCCTGTTCAAGGGGCGCCTCCCTCTATCGCATAGGGAGGCACGCCCGTTGCCCTCCTCGGGCAAGGCTTGGGGGCTCTCTCCTAGAGGGCCACTGACTTTGCCGAGGTCACGAGGGAGGCGCTCGGGCACCACTTGGAGGCGTGCTTCGTGGCACGTTTCCCTCAGGAAGGTGCGAGGCAAGGAAGGTCCAACCCTCAGGAGTTCATCGCTAGAAACACTCAGGAGCTACAGGAGTCAAGAGTCATGCGTGGTAGCCGCCGCTTACCCGCCATAGCTCCCCATCCAGATGAGGATGGTGGGCTGCGCGTTTGCATCGACATGCCAGGGCTCAACCGAGCCGCGTCTCAGGAGCGCCTCTGACCCTCGCGGGTGGGACGTTGCGAGGGCCCACCTCACAACTACGTTCGCATGCCTCTCGGCCTGCCGAACGCGGTCGCTGCTCATCAGCGTCTGATCTGGAGCATTCTGGAGGCTTAGGAGGTCAGGCACTACGCGGTCCTGGCGGAGATGGAGACGGTCCTCGAGGAGCCGCCTGCGCCCCCAGAGCCTCCCGAGGCTCCGGGTCCTGGGAGCTCGTGAGGATCAGCTTCCTCACCACGCGTCGTCCTCTACTTCAACATTCCTTCATATCCAACGGTATCAGGTGACATCTTTCAAGTTCCATTTTTAGCTGGGAGCGCCCCCAGGGCTGCATCATTCCCAGGCCGTGTGAGTCGTCCCTGTGACATGTATCTCTTTTCCTCATGTCTTTAGTTTACCTTGCTGGGGGAACCCCTCAGGCTGCATTATCCCAAAGCCGCTCGGGCCAAACCCGGTGGCGTGTATCCCCCTCGCATTCTATCTAAGCTGATTTACTCTTCCATGCTTAACCTGCCTGACTTAATCGCCCGCTCGATTGACACCATCCTTTGGAGCTGCTCTCCCTGGCACGACGCTTGTGCATGGGTCCATCCCTGGAACATCGACAAACCTGAGTGGCTGAGCTCTGGCCACGGCAGCCCTGTAAGGCGCCACCTCACCAGGCCCTCAGTGCCCTCATCACTCCCCCAGAGCAACCAGTGGCTGGCCGACAATTGTAATGGAAATTCTTGTTTTCCTTATGATGAGTTTACAGGGTCTCTCTGAGGGACAGCGTCAGGTGAGGCCTTCGCGGTCTCTCTTTATCTCTCACCCGCACGAACGGCTTGCGCGTTAAAGGGGGGCACCTGAGCATCGCGACTCACGGGCTCTTACTGGCTCTCGAGCCCTCACCTCCTGGCCTTGTCTACGGCATCGCAACCTGGCATACCAGCGACGGCTGAGCTCGCTCGAGGGTCGGGACCCGAGGACGTAGAGCACGAACAGGAGTGCGGGAGAGAGGGAGGAAGCTCGCGAGGACCTCACCGGGCAACTCCCCAGCTGTAGACGCGCGGGTCCGGTGCCGCGTCGAGGAATGGCCCCAAGCTCCTGAGATAAGTCACCCTCTATGGAACTGCTAGCTAACGCAACACCAACTCTGCACCTAATGCGGCCCTGTAACAGCAACGTTGCACTCCTTTCTCACCGAGCGGTGGCTGCTTGAGCGCTAAGGGGGACCTCCGGAGCATCGCGCCTCGGGGGCTCTTACTGGACCTTGGGCTGCTCAACTCCTGGCCTTGACCACGGCATCGCGACCTGGCATACCAGTGATGGCTGAAGCCTGCCTGGGGACCAGGACCTGTTGGCGCAGAGCACCAAGCCCTCGTGAGGTTAGAAAGGAGGAACCAAGCTGGGACAGGACAAGCAACTCACACTGCTTCACGATAAGGATCATATTAACAAAAGGGATTACGGACGCTTTACATACCCCCACGGGGTACTTCCTTGATTCCTCGCAGGGAATAAAAGATGCAAATCCTAAGGAGCCCTAACTACATGTGCCTCAGCAGCAGACGCCATCATCAACAGTGGGCCACATGAGGCCGGCGCCAACCCCATCCAGATCAGCCGCGCCAACCGCCGTGCGCACCAGCTCCACTCCGGGCGCGACATGAGCTCGGGGGCTCATAGCTGTCGTCGCTCGTCTCCAGAGTCAGGAGAAGCTCGGAGGAGTCGCTGGACCCTCCGGCATGCCCGCTGCTACGAGAGGAGCTGCTGGAAAAGCGGGTGGCAGGCTTGGTCCTCGCTGCTCCAGAGCCCCGGCCGCTACCCCTGGGGCAACACTCCAGCCGGCATCCTTCCGCGTCGAAGATCTTGAAGAACATCAAGGAGGCGCCGTCGTATTCTAGATGAATCATGAGGGCTCCCCCCGTTCGGCAGACCCTGGTGATCTCGCCCCAGCCTTGGGTCATGAAGACCTTGCCAGGGGCAACAACCTCGACCTCCGCTTCGGTCGCGGGGGTGCTACAGTCAGCGTGCTGCAGCCAGAGCTCCTGAGGCCCCCTCAGCGGTATCTCGAAGGCGAAGGAAGCAGGAAGGCGGATCCAAGAGCTCGGAGGCATGGCAGCATGAAGCACGAGCTTGCGGGAAGAGTCCGCAGCATGGACTCCAGGGGGGACGATGCACGTCGCCGTGATCTGTCGGCGGCGCCGCTCGGCGCCTTCTTCCCCAGGGCCCTCGGCCTGGGCGTACAAGGGCAATGGATATCTGGGAGGAGGCCGCTCATACCAAGGCCTCGACGTCTCTTGCCGAGCACCCTCATCGCGGCAACAGGGGACTGGCCGCTTCTTCAGTGGGAGTGGGACGGGCCCCTCTCGGGGGACTTCCCCTTCACTTCGGCGAAGAACCGCCGAATCGGCGCCATTGTCGTCGGAATGGAGGAGGAGCGAAGAAGAAGAGGCAGAGCAAGGAGAGAGGGACTGGAAGGGCTTGCGCCGTTCCGTACTTATAGCCGGAGGAGGCCAACCGTCGGCCTCCATGATCACAGGTAATCATGACTCGTTTTGCATGCAGGGACTTGTCACGTCGGACGGTTGCCGAGGCAGCATGGGGAAGCGGAGACACCGACGTCCAATCAACCGCCACGCGGCACCCAAGGCCGCAGGCTATTGGGGCCCGCGACGCTTCACACTTTCCCCTCCGCTTCTCCGCTAAGCCAAGTCCGGGCGCGCCTTGGGCCCAGGGGCTACTGTCAGCGTTCTGGGAATGGGGGTCCCCAGACTTGCCTGCCTGGGGCCTATGACGTGGCTCAAGCAGTGGCCTAGTACGGCCCACCTTCATTTACTCAAGCTCAAGACCCTCGCGAGGGGCCAAGCCTCGCGGGGCGGACGACAGGAAGCTTCCTCAGAAGTGGCCTCGCCAGGCAAGCTCGCGAGGAGGCGGAGAGATCAAGGCAAGGGTACCTCGCGAGGTGCCCGTGACGCAAGCCATGACGACCGTGGCTAGGCGGGCACCGGCCTGCGCAGTGTCCTTGTTTCCTCTTTGGTGCAAAGGTAGCAAGCACAGGCCAAGGCATCAGGCAAAGGCTACCGTTTCGGTGCAACAAGACCAAGGCCAGCAGAGCGGCAGGATGGAGGTCACCGTGGAGCCCAAGACGGCGTCATCGTCAGAGTCTTTGGCAGTCGGAGACCAACTTTAGTCAGGATAAGTGTACTAGATTTTCCCCTTCAAAATGGCCAATTGTTGGCGCCCTTCCCACTCAATATTTGGGAAGAGGACAGGGGCCTCTCTATACATAGGACTAGCCACCCACCGTAGAAGGGGATTGGAGAGAGAGGGGAGATTGAATCGACCCTTCCAAAGGGACAACGCCACCACAAGAGCATCCCTCGAAAGGTTGTTCTTCCTTTGTATTGTTTTATCATCAGCCCCTGAGGCAATCCACCACACCACACACTGGAGTTGGGTATTACACCACAATGGTGGCCTGAACCAGTATAAACCTCGTGTCCCTCGTGTGTTCATATTTCCAACCTAGATTCCTTGCGAGGCCTTGGGACGTGAGTTGATAGAGGAGAGATCTTCGCGCGCAACCCAGAGTTCAATCCTCAAGGGTCTATCGGAACCCGAAATCCGATAGTCGTGCCTTCATTGCCTTTTCCTTTGTCTTGCTCCAGATCCCCTTCTCCCAACGCCGAAGAAATTCTCCAGATCTAATAATCGTTCCCTCCAATCTTTCGCCCGATGGCCGCTGAGAAAGCTAAAGCTCCAGCCATGGCTGCGGGCCCTGCCTAGTTTGAGCCAGCGCTGATCACGCCCTCTGTCGCCGAGGAGAAGCTCCAGACTATGCTTCTCCCAACGTCAAGCGATGATAGCGAGTAGGGGAAGACAACGCTCCGGGTTGCCTCCGCCGTGCCGGAGCCCGCAAATAGTACCTTTTATCCCTTCTTCCTGCACAGCGTCTGCTCGGGGTTGATTCCTCCCTTCACTCGCTTCTTCTATCCATTCTCCACCATTACGGCCTCCACGCGCTCCACATCCATCCCAATTCTGTCCTCCTCTTGTCCATCTTCGCCTTCTACTGCGAGGCATTCGTGGGGGTGATGGCCTCTGTCGCCATGCTCCGCCACTTCTTCTACCTCCTCTTGACTGGAGGACAGCCTGCAGGGTGTGTCGCCTTCGTCACGGCCCGGGGCGGCAACGCGATCTCCTGTGCCGGGAAGATGGTAGAGGACGCCCGGAACAGGTGGGTCCTAATGGACGCCAAGTGCTCCCACGACCAGCTAGAGCTGCCGACCGAGCTCCCGACCTCTGAGAACGGGTGGTTTTCTGAGAAGATCACCGACCCTCATCTGAGGCCGTGGATGAGGAAGATGGAGGCCGACCTGAAGGCCGAGAAGCTGACGGGGGCCATGATCGTCAGGGAGTTCCTGACGCAACACCTGGCTCCGCTCCAGGATCGCTCCCGCCCCTTGTGGAAGCTCGGGGGGCGTCGACAACAAGATCCGCCTGCGCCAGGACGGCCTTCCTGAGGAGGAGCTGAGCAAGGTGCTGCTTTCCTTGACTGGGAAGGACCCAAGCGGCCCTCCAAATGTTTGCCTCTTGCTGTGCCGCCGAGACGGCGGAGAGAAGATCACCGTTGCCATGCCTGTCTTCGATGAGTTCGGACCCGTGCCAACGGGGCCTCCCCCGCCGGCCGCCTCCTTGGTGAACCTGTCCTCTGGCAACCATTCCTCCGAGGCCATCAAGGAGGAGGAGGGGGAGGTAGAATCCTCTACCCCAAAGCAGAGAGAACTCCTCTGCAACTTCTCTGACGATGACGACGAGGACGCGCATCTGGTGGTGGAGTTGGCTCATCCTACAGGGGTCACCACGAGATCCAGGGTGGGCTCCTCGAAGCAGCTGAAGTGAACGACCGGGAGGAGGGGCAGGACTGCGTTGATCCCTCTAGGCAGCACTCCACCTTCGCCATCACCATCCCGAGCGGCAACGACCCCGTGCTCTCCTGCTTCCAAGAGCGCGACTCCCGCTGCGCCGGTGAAGCCCCTGCTGATGAGCCTAAAGAGGAGCTACATAGCCTTGGACCGGTAAGTGTTCTTTCTTGGCCTTGCTCTTGAATCTCGATGTGATGCTTAGTGTCTTCATTTGATGTTAGGCCACAGTCGTCAGCAAACAAGAAGAAGGAGAATGCTGAGGTCGTCGTGGTTGAGCGCGTCGAGGTGGCCTCCACAGCTTCGGCGAAAAGGGGCGCTGCGGCCTGTGCAGCAGCGTCGTCTTCTCAGGGCTCGGAGGCCCAGCCTCGGGAGGAGCCGGCGTCCGCGGCAGGGCTGACCCTGGCGGCGTCCGTCTCCGTCGCGACTGCTGAGGTTGCAAGGCCTCCGGAGCCCCCAGTCCTTCCTGCTGCTACAGCTTCACCTGTCTTGGTGCCGAGAACATCTCTTCTTCCGCCCACCGTGCTGCTGGGCCATGGTGCTCCAGCCACCTCCAAAACCCTAGAGGAGGCCCGAGCCATGCTGGACCATCTCCAGGGTGATCTTCAAGGCCCCGACCACCGTGCAGCATTGGGGCGCCTGGGGCTGATCTCAGGGTGGCTCCAAGCCGACGCATATGTCTGGGCGGCCTGGAGTTCCATGGAGGAGGTCCAGAAGGTGGCTGGAGTAGCTGCTGCTGAGTGTGACTTGGCGTAGAAGGAAGCCAAGGATGCCCAGGAGAGGTGCCGCGCAGTGGAAGCCGAGCTGAAGGCGCTCCAGGATCAGTAGGCCGCCCAGGCTAGCCAGCTCCAGGAGCAAGAGGAGAAGTTGAAGGCCCAGGAGGCTGCCGTCGTCAGCCCCGACACCGAGCTGAAGCAGGCAGCCCAGGAGAAGGCCACGGAGCACGAACGCCTGAAGAAGTTGAAGGAGGAAGCGGAAGCGGCCCAGGCATACCTTGCTGAGGCCAAGGAGGCGGCTGCCATGGAGCACAACACCCTCGGCTCCCTCGAGGCGAGGTTTCACAAGGCTCGGCAAGCACTCTTTGGGAGCGATCCCCCAGGAACGGTGGTGACCCCAAAGGAGAGCCCTGCAACCCTACTTCCTGAGGTCGTCGATGGGCTCGAGGACGTCGTCGATGGGTTTGGATCCATGATGGAAGGTCAGGCTCGCTTGCTTTCTTCCTCGACCCTGACATGCGCCTTCAGCCACCTCTATCTCCGGGACGCCAGCTTCGACTTCGCCGCCTTCCTCGAGCCCTTGGACCCCGGCTCCTACGACGTTGTTGCTGACACCGTGAAGAGTTCGGTGAACATCCTATTGGACAAGTTCCTCGTCGTCAGACTTGTGGCTGGAGCCGAGGGGAAGGACGATGTCATTGACGACAAGGCTCCGCAGGCGGGCGACGGCGGGAGCCAGGGCTGAAGAGGTGGCTTGGTGGTGCCGCCCCTTCCTGTTTTTATCCTATAGTATGTAGCATGCCTCGTGGAGGCATTAAAACTGATACTTGTAACAATATGTTTTGTAATAACTGGCTTATGGTTCGGCAACTTCTTTTCCATTTGCTTTGTTGTTCTGCGTCTATAGGGCCCGACCCTGTGCGTACCTCAACCATCGTTGGGTCATCCGGATCACCAGGATGAGCCCAAAGGGTGAGGGGCTACGTGGCCAGTTAGGCTCTTGAGATGCGATGCTCAGAAGTCCCGCTTGACGTGCGAACAGCTTGGGAAAAGAGGTGCAAGCGTAAGCCTTGATGTTCTGCGTCGGTAGGGCCCGGCCCCCGCGCATACCTTAGCCGTCGTTGGGTCGTTCGGATCGCTAGGATGAGACCAAGGGGTGAGGGGCTACATGGTCAGTTAGGCTCCTAAGACGCAATGCTCATGAGTCCCCCTTGATGTACAAACGGCTTGGGAAGGGAAGGACGAGAGTTAGGCCTTGGTGTTCTGCATCGGCAGGGCTTGGCCCCGCGCATACCTCAGCCGCCGTTGGGTCGTCCGGATCGGCACAACGAGACCAAGGGGTGAGGGGCTACGTGGCCAGTTAGGCTCCTAAGACGCGATGCTGAGGAGTCCCCCTTCACGTACGAACAGACCATCATACCTCTCCTCGTCGGGCTCTCGCTCGGGACGGGCGCGTGAAGACCAAGTCCGTGGGACCTGGCAAGGTGGTGTACGCCAGGCGTGACCTGAGCGTAGCCCCCGTGCCCAGCCCCCTCGCGCTACCCTCCTGAGGGAGAGCAGCACAGTGAGGCTAAGCACTGAGCCCGAAGGCTCCCTGAGGTTACCGCAGCCGTGAGGCTACCCTTAGTTGTTTATCACCAGTGCGGAGCATAGCGCTTCCGCTCTTTCACGAGCATAGCCACTCCTCGGCAGTGTCAACGGCTAGCGTGGAGCATGGTGCTTCCACTGGTGCGTGGGAGTGGGGTCCCTCTAAGGAGAGCCCCCGGGGCGTGTACAACCCCGCCCTAACACATGGCTTGCACCACAGGGCTGGAGGAGGTGTGTATGCGCATTCGTGAGCCAGCGCGGGTCTCACGAGGCCCTACCTCAAGGCGGGTTGCGCTTGAATTTGATCGGGAACTCTTGTGTTAGTCCTGCAAGATGGTTAGGAAACTTGTGCTGAATGAGTCTCCTGAGGTTATTGCATGAGAAGGCCAGACACCAACGACCCCAGGAGGTGACGTGAACGGGGCCGGGCCGCCAGACAGAGCTCAGCCATTGGGTTTATTGACGCTGCAGGGACGGACCCAAGCACAGATGTTGTGCCCAGTCTTCTCATGCAAAGATCCTGAAGAAAAACAACCGGTGCAGCTCCCGTGGTGACGGGGCACCAGGTCGCGCGCCCTCGTTCATTCGCCCGTGATTAGCTCATACGAGAACAAAGCACCAAGGGCCATGGGAGGTGACGTACACGGGAGCTGGCCCGTGAGCCAGAGCTTAGCCTCTTGGATTTAGCGACGCTGTAGGGACGGACCTGAGCACAGACGTCATGCCAGTCCTTAATCATGAGGCGATCGTGGATGGGCTCGTAAGGGCGCGAGACGCTCTTGGCGACGAAGCGCCAGTCAGGCAGTTGATAAACTCTAGGCAGTTCATAAAAGAAGGTAAACTTGTTCTGGTAGACGCAAAAGAGATACATGTCACAGGGACGGACCCATGTGACTTAGGGATAATGCAGCCCGAAGGGGGCCCCAAACTAAACGAACTAAAAAGATGTCACCTGGCACCATTCTGAAGAGATATCGGGGTAGTAGAAGATGCGCGTTGCCGAAGTCGTCCCTCACGAGCCGCCTTGACCCTGAGCCTTGGGAGGCTCCTGAAGATGCATCTATATCTCTTCTAGGATCGCCTGGTGCCTAGCCTCTCGAGCCACCAGGACGTCCCGCATGCAGTGCTGGAACGCCACAGCCGCGCTAGGCAGAACGAAGGGCATGCGAACATAGCTGTGAGGTGGACCCTCACATCGGCCGACACGGGACGGCCAGAAGAGCTGCCGAGATGCGACCCTATTGAGCCCTGGGATGTTAATGTAGACTTGGAACTCCTTACCCTCTCCAGGGCAATGAGCTGTGCCCCGTGGTGTGTGGCGATCGTCCTGTAGAACCCTTGCCTCTTGAATCTCCTTAACTGCCATGCTGATGAACTCCTGAACGCTTGGCGCCTCACGCCCCGCGCCTTCTCCTGGGAAGCGTGCGCTGAAGCATGCCTCCACATGGTGCCCGAGTGCCTCCCTCGCAATGTTGGCTAGGTCTGAATCCCTCCAGAGGAGAGCCCCCGAGCCCAGCCTGAGGGGGCGCCGGGTGCGCCTTCCTATGCGATGGGTGAAGGCACCCCATCCGGGGACGCGAGGTTCAGCGCAGCGCCACCAAGTGATGCCTTCTCATGAGACCCCTAACCAAGCTGTAGCTTCTTCATCTTGGGGGCGGCCTTAGGAGGGAGGACACCGCCCTCATCTTCAGGGTTCTCGACTGCTGCAGCCTGGTAGGCACGCTTGAGGGAGCACACTGGTACGTCTCCAACGTATCTATAATTTATGAAGCATTCATGCTATTATATTATCTGTTTTGAATGTTTATGGGCTTTATTATACACTTTTATATTATTCTTGGGACTAACCTATTAACCGGAGGCCCAGCCCATATTGCTGTTTTCTTGCCTATTTCAGTGTTTCGAAGAAAACGAATATCAAACGGAGTCCAAACGGAATGAAACCTTCGGGAGCGTTATTTTTGGAACGGATGTGATCCAGGAGACTTGGAGTTGAAGTCATGGAAGCTTCGAGGTGGCCTTGAAGATGGGATCCCCCCCCTACTGGGCGCGCCCCCCTGTCTCGTGGGCCCCTTGAGCATCCCTCGACCGACTTCTTTCACCTATATAAGTCCATATACCCTAAAAACACCGAAGACGACAATAGATCAGGAGTTCCGCCGCTGCAAGCCTCTGTAGCCACCAAAAAACCAATCGGGACCCTGTTCCGGCACCCTGCCGGAGGGGGGATCCCTCACTAGTGGCCATCTTCATCATCCCGGCGCTCTCCATGACAAGGAGGGAGTAGTTCACCCTCGGGGCTGAGGGTATGTACCAGTAGCTATGTGTTTGATCTCTCTCTCTCGTGTTCTTGATTTGGCACGATCTTGATGTATCGCGAGCTTTGCTATTATAGTTGGATCTTATGATGTTTCTCCCCCTCTACTCTCTTGTAATGGATTGAGTTTTCCCTTTGAAGTTATCTTATCGGATTGAGTCTTTAAGGATTTGAGAACACTTGATGTATGTCTTGCCGTGCTTATCTATGGTGACAATGGGATATTCACGTGATCAACTTGATGTATATTTTGGTGATCAACTTGCGGGTTCTGTGACCTTGGGAATCTATGCATAGTGGTTGGCACACATTTTCGTCTTGACTCTACGGTAGAAACTTTGGGGCACTCTTTGAAGTACTTTGTGTTGGTTGAATAGATGAATCTGAGATTGTGTGATGCATATCATATAATCATGCCCACGGATACTTGAGGTGACAATGGAGTATCTAGGTGACATTAGGGTTTTGATTGTTTTGTGTCTTAAGGTGTTATTCTAGTATGAACTCTATGATAGATTGAACGGAAAGAATAGCTTCATGTTATTCTACTACGGACTCTTGAATAGATAGATCAAAAAGGATAACTTTGAGGTGGTTTCATACCCTACCATAATCTCTTTGTTTGTTCTCTGCTATTACTGTCTTTGGAGTGACTCTTTGTTGCATGTTGAGGGATAGTTGTATGATCCAGTTATGTTATTATTGTTGAGATAACTTGCACTAGTGAAATTATGAACCTTAGGCCTTGTTCCTACCATTACAATACCGTTTACGCTCACTTTTATCATTAGTTACCTTGCTGTTTTTATAATTTCATATTACAAATACCTTTATCTACCATCCATATTGCACTTGTATCACCATCTCTTCACCGAACTAGTGCACCTATACAATTTACCATTGTATTGGGTGTGTTGGGGACACAAGAGACTCTTTGTTATTTGGTTGCAGGGTTGTTTGAGAGAGACCATCTTCATCCTACGCCTCCCATGGATTGATAAACCTTAGGTCATCCACTTGAGGGAAATTTGCTACTGTCCTACAAACCTCTGTACTTGGAGGCCCAACAACGTCTACAAGAAGAAGGTTGTGTAGTAGACATCAAGCTCTTTTCTGGCGCCGTTGTCGGGGAGGTGAGTGCTTGAAGGTATATCTTTAGATCTTGCAATCGAATCTTTTTTTTCTTGTTATATCACTAGTTTATTCTATAAAAGAAAACTATAAAAAATGGAATTGAGTTTGTCTCATACGCTTCATCTTTTTAATATCTTTCGTGAGAATGATGGTAAGGAAAATTGTGCTCAAGTGCTAGAAGAAGAAATCTATAAAATGCTTGGCACTAAATCTTTGAATTATGAGCATGATTGCAATGTTATTAGTATTAATTCTTTGAATACCCATGATACTAATGATAGGCAAAGCCACAAGCTTGGGGATGCTATGTTTGATGAATATGATATTTTTTGTCCCCCAAGTCTTGATGAACAAATTTACTATGATGAAAGGATGCCTCCTATTGATGATGATTATATTGATGAAAGTGGGTTTGGAAGAGTGTCAACTTTAGGAAGTAATGATCCCACTATTTTGGAGTATGTTGAATATTATTGTGATAATTATGAAAGTGGATTTGGAGAGGTCATGACTTTATTTAGTGATGAATCCACTATTTCGGAAGAGGTTCCAATTGATTATGAGAACAAAGTTGCTATCTATGATGATTATTGTGATGACTTGTATGCTATTAAGAATAATGATAACCATGAAACTTGTCATCATGATTTTAGTTTTCAATTGGATTATGCCTCACATGATAGTTATTTTGTTGAGTTTGCTCCTCATGTGAAGAAATTTGCTTATGTGGAGCGTAGTAAAATTTCTATGCAAGTAGATCATGAAAAGAATTATTTAGGTGCTGGTTATATTGTTGAATTCATTCATGATGCTACTGAAAATCATTATGAGGGAGGAACATATGCTTGTAGGAATTGCAATAATATCAAGTTTCCTCTCTATGTGCTTAAAGTTTTAAAGTTATGCTTGTTTTGCCTTCCTATGCTAGTTGATTATTGTTCCCATAAGCTGTTTGCTCACAAAATCCCTATGCGTAGGAAGTGGGTTAGACTTAAATGTGCTAGTCATATTCTTCAGGATTCTCTCTTTATGTTTGAATTCTTATCCTTTTATGTGAGCATCTTTGAATTCATCATGCCTAGCTAGGGGCGTTAAACAATAGCGCTTGTTGGGAGGCAACCCAATTTTATTTATGTTCCTTGATGTTTGATCATGTTTAGTAATAAATAATTCATCTAGCCTCTGGTTAGATGTGGTTTTATGTTTTAATTAGTGTTTGTGCCCAGTAGAACCTTTGGGAAGACTTGGGTGAAGCCTATGTGATCTTACTGTAAAAAACAGAAACTTTTGCGCTCACAAGATTAGATGCCATTTTTTACTGGAGTGTGCTTTTAGGTTGATTATTTTCGAACATGATTAATAGACAAATTCCTAAGGTCCACCAATTTAATTCAGAATTGTTGGAGTTACATAAGTATTCGAATGATACATATTACTACAGACTGTTCTGTTTTTGACAGATTCTGTTTTCTATGTGTTGTTTGCTTATTTTGATGAATCTATGAGTAGTATCGGAGGGTATGAACCATAGATAAGTTGGAATACATTAGATATTACACCAATATGAATTTATAATGAGTTCACAACAGTACCTAAGTGGTGATTTATTCTTATACTAACGGAGCTTACGAGTTTTGTTTTGAGTTTCGTGTTGTGAAGTATTCAAGTTTTGGGTAAAAGATTCGATGGACTATGAAATAGGAAGTGGTAAGAGCCTAAGCTTGGGGATGCCCAAGGCACCCCAAGGTAATATTCAAGGACAACCAAGAGCCTAAGCTTGGGGATGCCTCCGAAGGCATCCCCTCTTTCATCTTCGTTCATCGGTAACTTTACTTGGAGCGTCAATTTATTTTGTTAGTATTTGCTTGCTGTTATTTAGAATAATATTTTGCATCTATATTTTCAATAAAAATGTCAAGGATAGCCTTTACCATGCTTATTTTGCAAGTATACATGTTGCTGTTTCAAAACAGAAAGTTTACCGCTGTTGCAAAAATTCCCTAGAAAAATCAGAGAATGATATAATATTGAATCTTTTTGCATAATGAGCTATGATAAATCTTCTACAGAGTAATATTTTTCTTATAATTGTTGGAGTTAGGGAAGTATGATGAATCTTGCATTCTTTACAGACTATACTGTTTTGGAAAATTGTTGTTATGTTTGCATTGTTTGCATATGTTTGCTTGTTTAATGACTCTATTTGAGGATAGGAGTATTAAATGCAGAGACATTTAGTATGCAATGTTGAATAATAATTTTAATGATTTGTTACAGTAAAAAATGATAAGGTTTTTGCATTGGTTTATACTAACTTATCTCATGAGTTCTTGTTGAGTTTTGTGTGGATGAAGTTTTTGAGATTTAGGGAAACTGTGATATAAAAGGAATTAAGGAGACACAAAAGCTCAAGATTGGGGATGCCCAAGGCAACCCAAGATAATATTTCAATAAGTCTCAAGCATCAAAACTTGGGGATGCCCCGGTAGGCATCCCACCTTTCTTCTTCAACAATTATCGGTTAGTATCGGTTGAACCTAAGTTTTTGCTTCTTCACATGAGTTGTGCTATCATTGCAATGCCATTTTATTTTTCTTTGCTTGTTGTTTGAATAAAATACCAAGATATGAAATACTTAAATGAGAGAGAGTCCTCACATAGCTAAATAATTATTTAACTACTCATTGATCTTCACTTATATCTTTTTGGAGTAGTTTGTCATTTACTCGTGTGATTCAATTATATCCTATGAGTAAATGGTTGAATGACTTGAATGTCATAAATCTTAAATTATATATGTCTCATTTGCTTATCCCTTGGGGAGTAATGACTTCACATCTAAGAAGTAGAAGTTGTAAATTTATTGAAGGTTAGCAAGCATTGTATTGGTCATTTGAACAATTCATGAAAGAATATTGAAGGAAGAGAGATTTCACATATAAATATACTATCTTAGACATCTTTTATTATTGTGAGCACTCATTAAGTATGACATGCTAAAGAGTTGATGTTGGACAAGGAAGACAACATAATGGGTTATGTTTTCTCACATCTCAGTTAAAGTATATTGTCATGGATCATTCAAACATGTTGAGCTTGCCTTTCCCCCTCATGCTAGACAAAATTCCTTGCGCCAAGTAGAGATACTACTTGTGCTTCCAAATATCCTTAAACCCAGTTTTTGCCATGAGTGTCCACCATACCTACCTATATGCGCTATTTACTTGCCGTTCCAAGTAAATTTGCATGTGCCAAACTCTAAACCTTAAAATAATAATTTATTTTGTATGCCCGAATCGCTCATGTAGCGACTAGGGGTTTTCAGTATCTTCCATGCTAGGTGGGTTATTCTCAAGATGAGTGGACTCCGCTCATCATTCACGAGAAAAATGGCTGGTAACCGGGATGCCCAGTCCCATGATCAAAAAGATCAAAATCAAATCAAAAATAATTGCAAACAAAACTCCCCCAGGACTGTTGTTGGTATGGACAGTACCCCGTTGTTTCGGATAGCCATGGAGTGTGATTGTTGGTGGAGGGGGAGTAAAATCTTTACATTCTGTTTGGGAACAGCCTATAATGTATGTAGTATGGAAGATATTGGGAACTCTTGGTTGTTCTGTTGACAACGGATCATACCTCTCAAAATTATTTATCTCTATTTCAAAATTGAGCTCTGGCACCTCTGCAAATCCCTGCTTCCCTCTGCGGAGGGCCTATCTTTTACTTTATATCTTTTACTTTATGCAAGAGTCAAGGTGATCTTCACCTTTCCCTTTTTCATTTTATCCTTTGGCAAGCACCTCGTGTTGGAAAGATCCTGATATATATATCCAATTGGATGTAAGTTAGCATTAACTATTATTGTTGACATCACCTAAAGGTGAATATGTTGGGAGGCGAAATTGTAAGCCCCTCTCTTTCTTAGTGTCCGATTAAAACTCCATAACCATAAGTACTAGATCATCGATGGCGTGCGTTGCCGCGCCCGTCGATTTTGAATTTTATATTGTAGTGTTAGAATGTTTTCTAAAACATGGAGTTCAAGTTTCTTTTCAAGGTGAGAATGCGGTATGAATGTTCCATCATATTCACTGGGCTTGTTATGGGACTTAGTTTTTTGCATTGTCCCATGGACCCCAGCTCAAACCTTATCTCTTCTCTGATTTCTTATCTTTATTTTTAGATGTTATTTATTTACCCCTGAAAAAACGATGTTATCTGATTTATTGTGGTGAGGAACCTAATGATGCACAATGGCAGCCATCCAGTTTTTCCAATGGGATGGTAGTGATTTCAACAAATATATGGGTCGGAGGTTAGAAAGGCATTTTTCAAATGCCTTTTCATATTAAAGAACATAATGATATTTAGTTTGAAGAACAATGCTATTTTTTTAAACAGTGTCATTATTTGGGAACATATGTCTGGTAATTTTTGGAATAAAATACAATCAGTTCAAAATGGATATATATGGCGTAGATTTCTCATCCAACAGTTGATGTATCAAAATAGTCGGTGTGCTATCTAGTACCATGTGTAACATACTGAATCTACAAAACCACTATATCTGAAGGAAATCATTCACCTAATCTACTATCATTGTTTGATTTAAGCTATAATTAAACAAAATGAAAAACACAAATCTAACTAAGAGCAAATTAGCATAGGCACTTACCCAAGATGGTGTGTTGTTGCACGTGTCTGTTTTCATAATGGTAGCAAGAGTCCAGAAGTATATCAAGTGCTCGATGGCTGAATTGGAAAGAAGTGTTATGTTTACTAGTGCCATAATGTTTCATCTCAAAACTGTATCAATTCATCATTCGACATGAATGAAAAAATGATGCATCACTTAGGTGAGTAGCAATAGTTCTCAACATGCCTATAGTATTTGCCATGAACAAGCAAAAATATAGGTTACATGAGATAGGTTATAAAGAAAGCGGTAATCTGATCAAGTCTATAAATATACTTCAAATATGGATGGTCAAAAGGAACGGTTTTAATAAAACATGTCGGCTTATTCATAGAAACTGGAGATGAACAATTCCAAAGTTTCCTGATGGACTCTAAAAAGTCAATATCATTTATCATTGACCATTTCTTGCTTTCTTCTGATTTGTTTGTCAGCCAGATTGAATGTATGCTAACTCAGATTTGAGGAGTTATTCTATGGTTGAATAACTATGTATGATCTACAAAAGAATCAAAAGTTTCTTAAGCTAAAAATAATCATAAAATGCACGATCAAATCAGTTGGATTGAATTTGTGCTATCTCAGATTTGAGGTGCTCTTCTCTGGTTCATTACATATGATTACAATAAGAAGGGCATTTTCTTAAGCGAAAAATCGTGTTCAAACGCACTATAAAATTGTGGCAGGTTGTGAAATAATCGCTCAAGTAGAACATGCAAGGCAACTTGCTCACAGTGAAGCAACCTAATGTCTTAAATTGGTGAAGTAGTCAACCAAGGTAATCAATACAGAAATATGGTCCCAGCTAAAACAATTTATAGTTGCTCTGTAAGATAACATCACCTTCCTTGTTAGTTTATTTGAAAAAAAATATAAGGAGTTCAGAGAAACAAACTTTGACCACAATATACATAATAAATTAGCAGTGCAAGCATCTTAGATCTTCTTGTATTGCACCTTGAGTAGATGGATGCTTTTGCTGCACTTCTATAGTATAGGACTATAGGGTGACAAAAAAATAGTATCACTGCAAGTGCATCAGAAAGACAAACTTGAATTTTGCGAAGCACCATCTTCCTATAGGGATTTTGTGAAGCACTTGATTTAACTAATGCAACTACCTAGTGGCCGAGCTAACAATATCATCATTGTTGATTCCTGTTTGCGCTAAGGACGCCCAGCCGGAAGGAACAGATGAGCAAGAGTTGTGAACATAGAGTTGTAGAAAAAACAAAGAATAAAGGATTGAAACCAGTCATATTGGGCGAGAAAACATGATGTGTAATCGATAATCACACATGGCCGCCACATCAGGAGAAGCTCTTCGCATGGTGGATCCATATCAACTAGCTAACGCTTCAATTTCCTTCATGAGAAAGTCAAATATTATGTTCCCAACCTTATTCTCGTGAACCCAAGAATAAACATAATCAACAATACATAGGATTCGTGGTACGCATCCCGATTCTTTCTAAGAAATTCCAGGGAAAACTGGGAGACCAGACCTTGAAATCATCGAAACCATGAAAGATTTGTGGTACATAATAACATACCTGTACCGAGGCAGCGAAGGATCGAAACAGAGAGGAAACTATCCAATAATCCCCACCGGCGAGGGGCACACATCATCCGCCGTGAAGAGTGATTACTTCCCATCGATCCCCTCATACAACGACGAACTCCGCCTTCTAGGGCTCACGAAAGGAGAGGGATCGGGAGAGGTCGGGAGAGGTGCACGATGACCGGGGGTCGGCCCCTCTTCAGCCCCTCAACCTGGTCGGTGATGGCTCCTATGACTTCAGGTACTTGATGCAGGCAATGCAATTGCCGAGATTGGGCTCCTCGCCGGACATGGATACTACGGTGGCACAGAAGCGTATTGCAAGGGCAGCGCCACCGCAAAAGTATGTCTAGGGTCTCACCCCAAAGATCGCAAGAAAAAAGATGAAACGGAGGGGATGCGAATGGTGATGGAGATTGGAGAGGTGATGCGTCGATTTCCTTTTTCTTCCAGGTCGCGATGGAGAGGAGAGGTCGGGAGGGGAGCGAGCAATTTCTCCTTCTTTTTTTCTGTGGCGAGTGGCTGAGGTATCTTTTTCCGAGGGCATAAGGTTAAATGGGCTGCGTAGATGGCCCAGTTAACCAGAAACCTTCGATTTTTCTACCGGAGTAGCGGTTTAACGGACAGCCGGCCCAAGACGTTATAGCTTCGACTAAAACGAGGACTCGACGGTAGATGACGATCAGAAAACACGATCGAACGGCCCAGGAGAATGGAGGCGTGAGAGGCCAGGAAAATGGCTCAGTTTTACTGTCCTAAATTGCGTTAGTGTTAGCAATTATGGAAGACTATATGATAGTTGAGTATGTGGAGTTTGCTAATTCAAAGCTCTGACATAGACCCTTCCTAAAAATAATATGAATTGCAATTGTTTGATGATTGAGAATGAAGTTTCCTAGTTTTCAAGAAAGTTTATGGTCTATGCTTTAACATGTGAATAGCTTGTTACTTGATCATGAAAAGTTTTATGAGATGAACTACTGTTATGACATATAATCATGCTAGAAAAGGTGATTGAAATTATCATTGATCAAACTTGTGCACCTGCTAGCATTCACACTACATAAATTCTTTCTTTTATCATTTACCTACTCGAGGACGAGCAGGAATTAAGCTTGGGGATGTTGATACGTCTCCAACGTATCTATAATCTATGAAGCATTCATGCTATTATATTATCTGTTTTTAATGTTTATGGGCTTTATTATACACTTTTATATTGTTTTTGGGACTAACCTATTAACCGGAGGCCCAGCCCATATTGGTGTTTTCTTGCCTATTTCAGTGTTTCGAAGAAAAAGAATATTAAACAGAGTCCAAACGGAATGAAACCTTCGGGAGCGTTATTTTTGGAACGGATGTGATCCAGGAGACTTGGAGTTGAAGTCAATGAAGCTTCAAGGTGGCCATGAGGGTGGCGGTGCCCCCCCCCTACTGGGCACGCCCAGTGTCTCGTGGGCCCCTCGAGCGTCCCCCGACCGACTTCTTTCACCTATATAAGTCCATATACCCTAAAAACACCGAAGACGACAATAGATCAGGAGTTCTGCCGCCGCAAGCCTCTGTAGCCACCAAAAACCAATCGGACCCTGGTTCGGCACCCTGCCGGAGGGGGGATCCCTCACCGGTGGCCATCTTCATCATCCCGGCGCTCTCCATGACGAGGAGGGAGTAGTTCACCCTCGGGGCTGAGGGTATGTACCAGTAGCTATGTGTTTGATCTCTCTCTCTCGTGTTCTTGATTTGGCACGATCTTGATGTATCGCGAGCTTTGCTATTATAGTTGGATCTTATGATGTTTCTGCCCCTCTACTCTCTTGTAATGGATTGAGTTTTCCCTTTGAAGTTATCTTATCGGATTGAGTCTTTAAGGATTTGAGAACACTTGATGTATGTATTGTCGTGCTTATCTGTGGTGACAATGGGATATTCACGTGATCAACTTGATGTATGTTTTGGTGATCAACTTGCGGGTTCCGTGACCTTGGGAATCTATGCATAGGGGTTGGCACATGTTTTCGTCTTGACTCTCCGGTAGAAACTTTGGGGCACTCTTTGAAGTACTTTGTGTTGGTTGAATAGATGAATCTGAGATTGTGTGATGCATATCGTATAATCATGCCCACGGATACTTGAGGTGACAATGGAGTATCTAGGTGACATTAGGGTTTTGATTGATTTGTGTCTTAAGGTGTTATTCTAGTATGAAATCTATGATAGATTGAACGGAAAGAATAGCTTCATGTTATTTTACTACGGACTCTTGAATAGATAGATCAAAAAGGATAACTTTGAGGAGGTTTCGTACCCTACCATAATCTCTTCGTTTGTTCTCCGCTATTAGTGGCTTTGGAGTGACTCTTTGTTGCATGTTAAGGGATAGTTATATGATCCAGTTATGTTATTATTGTTGAGAGAACTTGCACTAGTGAAAGTATGAACCTTAGGCCTTGTTTCCTACCATTGCAATACCGTTTACGCTCACTTTTATCATTAGTTGCCTTGCTGTTTTTATAATTTCATATTACAAATACCTTTATCTACCATCCATATTGCACTTGTATCACCATCTCTTCACCGAACTAGTGCACCTATACAATTTACCATTGTATTGGGTGTGTTGGGGACACAAGAGACTCTTTGTTATTTGGTTGCAGGGTTGTTTGAGAGAGACCATCTTCATCCTACGCCTCCCACGTATTGATAAACCTTAGGTCATCCACTTGAGGGAAATTTGCTACTGTCCTACAAACCTCTGCACTTGGAGGCCCAACAACGTCTACAAGAAGAAGGTTGTGTAGTAGACATCACACACCGCGTCCTTTTCCTTGCAGGTGACCATGATGATGTCGCCGCTCCCTGGCATCTTGAGGATGTTGTAGCCGTGGTGGGTTGCCGCCATGAACTTGCCCGGCACTGGGTACCCGAGGATGGCGTTGTATGGCAAACGAATGTCGGAGACGTCGAAGTCGATGAGCTCGGTGTGGTAGTTGTCGCATTCGCCAAAGGTGACAGGGAGGCAGACCTGCCCTATCGGATGCATGGAACCGTCGGTCACTCCTGAGAATGGCTTGGTAGGCTGAAGCTAGTGATACGGCACTTGGAGCTTGTTGAATGTCTGGACAGAGAGAACATTGAGCCTTGATCCACCATCGATGAGGGTCTTGGTGACGACCACATTGCTGATGACAGGCGAGCAGAGCATTGGGAGTGCGCCAATAGTGGCCGCACACTTGAGCTGATCAGAGGAGTTGAAGGTGATGGCGTATTTGGACAACCTAAGCGGGCGAGTTGCCTCGGGCTTGGGGAGCGTTGCGTTCACCTCGCGCACGAACTGCTTGAAGATGCGGTGAGAGGCTGGGGCCTGAGAGCCGCCCAGGATGCAGGCGATGGCTCAAGGCTCCTGGAAGCCCCCAGCCCCGTCGTCCTGGTGATGATCTTTGTTCCTTCTTGGTGGTGGAGGCAGTGGAGGAAGAGCGGTGTTGCCCTGAGGCTGATCCTAGCGAAGCTGGTCCCTCTAGGCACCCTCGCGAGGCTGGCCCTGCCAGCGGTCCTCCCAAGGCTGGTCGCGCCACTCTTGGCGATGGTCGCGGTTGTCCTAGCATCCTCCACCTCGGCCACCTCCACGACCGTAGCCTCGATCGTTGCGCTTGGGGCGTTGAATGAGGCGCCCCTCACGGAGGGCCCTGAGCTCCTGGTAGTCGTTGCTATTGTGACTGTGAACATTGTGGAAGATGCAGAACGGTCAGTTTCTCTTGGATGACTCAGGGTGGTCGCAGCCGCGCTTCATCTCCGGCTCGGCTGCAAGCACAGTTGGCCCCTTGCGCTTCACATCCTTGGCCTTGGCCTTCTTGTCTTCTGTATCAGCATTAGGGAGCTTGAGGAGGGAGAGGTATCCCTCCTTAGCCCTTGCGCACTTGCTCGCCATGTTGAACATCTCCAGGGCTGAGCAGAGGTCTTCATGGATGGCGAGCTCCTCCTTCATCTTGACGTCACGGACGCCATCAGTGAACGATGAGATGATGGCCTCGTCCGACACCTTGGGGATCTTGAGGCACACGTTGTTGAAGCATTGGATGTACTTCTACAGGGTCTCCCTGGCTGCTGCTTCATGCATCGTAGGTCACCCGCGGCCGGCGGGCAGTCGCGAGTGCCCTGGAAGTTGGCGATGAAGCGGTTGCACATCTCATCCTAGGAGGAGACAGATCCCACGAGGAGATTCAAGAGCCAGGAGCGTGCACCATCCTTGAGGGCCACGAGGAACCAGTTCGCCATGATCTTCTTGTCGGCACTGGCCGCCTTGATGCTCAGCTCGTAGAGCTATAGGAACTCCGTGGGGTCAGCAGTGTCGTCATAGCGTGGGGGCAGGTCAGGCTTGAACTTGCCTGGCCAAATGACATTGTGAAACTCCGAGGTGAATGTGTGGCACCCTGCTGTGGTCACGGGAGCCCGTCGAGGAGGTGGAGCTTCGTCTTGGTGCCCGTGCGCCGCCACCATCATAGGCAGCACACGGTCTTGATGTGGGGGTGCTGGAAGCACACGTGCATCTTCTTGGGGCCGCTGCACCTCTTGGCAGCTTGCCTCTTCGCGCGCAGGCGCCTGTTGTGGCGGGTCGCACCGCGGTGCCACCCGCCTTGGTTCGACGATGGCGCCCTGGGATGGAGGTGGTGGAGGTGCCCCGTGAGCCACGTCACCCGTGGCAGGCGGCTGCTGAGGCAGCAGGCGGGCCGGTGCAGTGGAGTCTCTGGCGGCACTGATGAGCTCAGCGATGCACTCGAGCAACTCCTCATAGAAGTTGACGATTGGGCGGTAGCGAAGGAGCTCCCATGCCATGAGCAAAGCAGCTTGCGCATTCGCCAGGCTGCAACGCGCGTAGGAGGATGAAACGGCCGGGGTTAGCGATGGAGTGGCAATGCGCCCGTCACGGTGCACCGAGGGGTGCAGCAATGAAGCTTGCTGCTTGTGGCCGGCAGGGCCCGTAGCGGCATTGGCCGCCGGTGACGGAGGACGACGAGGACAGCCGTCGCCTGCCGGAGCTGTCTGAGCGACACGGGCGGCAAGCGCGGCCCGGTGCTCAGTGCGAGCCCGATGTGCGTCAGCCATGGAAGTGTTGGAGTAGCGGTGGATCGATCCATGGAAGAGAGGATCCGATGCAGCCCTACCTGGTGCGCCAAATGTCGGATTTTGGGTTCCGCAAACCCTTGATAGGTTCAAACTCTGGGGTGTGTGCAGAAATCTCAACCTACCCAGCCTGCCTACTAGCGATCCTCTAAGCCTAGCGCGTCAAGCTCAAGGGGACAGAGAGACACAACAGTTTATCCTGGTTCGGGCAACCTTGTGGTGTAATACCCTACTCCAGCATTTTCGTGGATTGCCTCAAAGGGATGAGGATGAACTAATATAGTGGATGAACTGGCCTCAGGAGGTGAGGTGTTCTTGAGCTCGAGAGAGCTGGTGAGGTGGTCAGATGAGAATGGATCCGATCTATCCATACCCCTCCTATGGTGGTGGCTAAGTCCTATTTATAGTGGCATTGGTCCTCTTCCAAAATGTTGGCAGGAAGGGATCCCACAACGGCCAGATTTGAAGGGGGACAAGTAGTACATCCTATCCTAACTAAAGTGGTCTTCGCCTACGAAAAACCTCTGGTCGTAATGCTGTGGTGGGCTCGGCGATGACCTCCGTCCTGCCGTGGTCTTGGTCTTGTTGCACCAGAATGGAAACCTTTGGTTGATTCCTTGGGACTCCACGTCTGCCGCTTGCCTCCTTTGCACCAAAGAGGAAATTGGCGCTCTGCGCCTGCTGGCGCCTGCCTGGCGCCCGCTTGGCCTTGCTCATCATGGCTCATGTCAGCTGAGCCTCATGAGGTGTGCCTTGCATAGAACTCTCCGCCCCTCGGGAACAAGCCTGAGGAGGCCGATCCCCTCGGAGGTCTTGGCATCGTACGCCTCTCGAGGCATGGCCCCTCGTGAGGGTCTTGGGTTGTTGATGTTGAAGCTGGGTCGTACCAGGCCGTCAATGGAGCTGCGCAGTGGGCCGCAGGTAGGCAATTCTTGGTACCTCTGTATCCAGAACGCCGACACTCTCCAAACCCTAGTTCATCTCTTGTATCCGGTCTTTGTCTCAAAACCTCATATTGGTACCTGTGGGTTGCTAGTAGTGTTGATTACTTCTTGTAGTTGATGCTAGTTGGTTTATTCGGTGGAAGATCGTATGTTTAGATCCTTCATGATAATTAATACTCCTCTGGTTATGAACATGAATATGCTTTGTGAGTAGTTATGTTTGATCCTGAGGACATGGGAGAAGTCTTGTTACAAGTAAGCATGTGAATTTGGTATTTGTTCGATATTTTGATGAGATGTATGTTGTCTTTCCTCTACTGGTGTTATGTGAACATCGACTACATGACACTTCACCATGACTTGGGTCTAGGGGAAGGCATTGGGAAGTAGTAAGTAGGTGATGGGTTGCTAGAGTGACATAAGCTTAAACCCTAGTTTATGCATTGCTTCGTAAGGGGCTGATTTGGATCCATATGTTTCATGCTATGGTTAGATTTATCTAAATTCATCTTTCGTAGTTGTGGATGCTTGCGAGAGGGTTTAATCATAAGTGGGAGGCTTGTCCAAGGAAGGACAGTACCCAAGCACCGGTCCACCCACATATCAAATTATCAAAGTAATGAACGTGAATCATATGAGCATGACGAAAACTAGCTTGACAGTAATTCCCATGTGTCCTCGGGAGCGCTTTGCTTTATATAAGAGTTCATCCAGGCTTCTCCTTTGCTACAAAAATGATTGGGCCACCTTACTGCACCTTAGTCACTTCTGTTACTTGTTACCCTTTACGAATTATCTTATCACACAACTATCTGTTACCGATAATTTCAGTGCTTGCAGACAAAACCTTGTTGAAAACCACTTGTCATTTCCTTCTACTCCTCATTGGGTTCAACACTCTTACTTATCTAAAGGACTACGATAGATACCCTATACTTTTGGGTCATCAAGACTCTTTTCTGGCACCGTTGCTGGGGAGTGAAGCGCCTCTAGTAAGCGGAATTTGGTAAGGAAACATTTATATAGTGTGCTGAAATTTACTATCACTTGTTGCTATGGAAAATAATCCTTTGAGGCATTTGTTCGGGGTATCTTCACCCTGAACGGAAGAGCAAAGATTTGCCCCTCAACCTACTGAACCTACTGAAAATATTTATTATGAAATTCCTTCGGGTATGATAGAGAAACTGCTAGCTAATCCTTATGCAGGAGACAGAACATTACATCCTGATATGCATCTAATCTATGTGGATGAAGTTTGTGGATTATTTAAGCTTGCAGGTTTTCCCGAGGATGAAGTCAAGAAGAAGGTCTTCCCTTTATCTTTGAAGGGAAAGGCATTGACATGGTATATGCTATGTGATGATATTGGATCTTGGAACTACAACTGATTGAAATTGGAATTTCATCAGAAATGTTATCATATGCATCTGGTTCACCGTGATTGGAATTATATATATAATTTTTGGCCTCGTGAAGGAGAAAGTATCACTCAAGCTTGGGGGAGGCTTAAGTCAATGTTATATTCATGCCCCAATCATGAGCTCTCAAGAGAAATGATTAATTGATAGTACAGCGGGGTTTTACGCCCAAACTGCGAATGTCGTGTTCTCCACAGGGACTAGGCGACAACGACTATGCTCGGCTAAAGCTAGGTGATAGAATACATAAGACAATTGCAAGGAAATATGAACCTAAAATAACCAAGGACGATGACAAATAAAATGACAAACGGCACGGGGAGATTAAGATTGAACTCACTCGCTTTTTGATATTTTCATATTACTTGAGAAAATAGAAACTACATGCAGACATCCTAAACAAAGGGAATTAACAAGACAAGAGCACATATATGTACATAAAACTAGCAAGTATAAGACACACAGAAGGAACAAAGTTATATGACAGGAGATAGATGATTCACATCACAAACATATATGTCACATGGACAAAGCTAGCACTGATCACATATAACATGCGCTATATCTTACAAGTACAATCCTGAACAAATGGCAATTTCAAGTACTAGCTTGCTCTGAACATTACAGTACATACACTTCTCAATGTTTACAGAAATCCAGAGAATTAACCACAATCACGAATATGCAAACATATATGACTCACAATATATGACAAAACAAGTCTACTCGAAAATGATTAGCTTAACAACTCACAGTTTCACATATATTGCAGAAACTAATTCATAAAGAAGGCACAAATTAATTGTTCAGAGCAGTACATAAGGTTCTCCTTTTCAGAAATTTGCAAGTACTAAAGAAAGAAGAGATGCAGCATTAGTGGGTTCAGAGAAGGAGGGAGACTGCAGTAAAGATGAGGAGAGGTAGATGAGTAGCTATAGATGTTGAGAGTGGCAAAGAAGAAGTGCAGCAGCAGCAAGAGGAGAAGCAGAAAGGCGTGGGGAAAGAAGAGCAGCAGCAGGCGAAGGAGAAGCAGTGGAGTGGGATTGAGGATCAGAGAAGAAGCACAACAAGAGAGAGGAGAAGAAGAAGAACAGCAGCAGTTTTGGGAAGAAAAGAGCAGCAGGAGGAGGCTGAGAGAAGAAGCAGCAAAGATGTGGGGAGAGGGAGAAGAAGTAGGTGAAGGAGAAGAAGGACGACGGCAGGGATTCAGAGAGAGAGAAGCATCAGAGAGGGTTGTAGGCGAGCAGCAGCAGGTTGAAGATAAAGAAGCAGCAGTAGAGGAGTTCACTAGGAATTAGACTCCATGATCCCCTTGTCTGGTCCAGGGCGTGAGTAGCAAGGGGAAGTAGCAGGGAGAGGTGGCGCGGTTGCACTAGTAGATGGAGTTTGCTCGCGCTGGGTGGAAGGAGATGGTCGTGGCTGGCGGCACCGATGGATGGTGTGGTACTAGTGGTGTGTGGTGCTGCGGCGCGCGAGGAGCTGATGGATGCAGGCGCTGATGTTGGTGGCATGCTGATGAAGTGATGTGGATGGATGGCCGGGAGGCGAACCACCACGCCGTCCTGGCCGCGGCGGTGGCCGGTGATGCAGAAGGAGACGGGGGAAGGAGAGGTGTTGCCAGGCCCAAAGGGGATCGATGGTCACTGCTAGGGATTTTATCCCATGATCTGATCTGCCACATTTGCTATATGGCCCTTCACTTCTCTTCTTTTGGCTCAAGTAGATCCATCTCCTCTTTATTTAGCCCTTGAAGCTTTAATCATTAATCAACTCAGCTACCTCTTCTCTTCTTTCATATGCTCATCTCGATTGCCTCATAGTCCAAATCTGGAAGTTTATATTGCCTTTACGCACTTTTCTACAAAATAAACAAGTGACGAGTAAATGATCTTTTATACGATTTTCATTCAAATATATCATAACTCATAGCAAGAATGGATGAATAAATCTCAATAGATGATGAATTTATGTGTAAAAATTATATATATGAAATGTGCTTATCAAGAAATTATTAGTCAGAACTTTTATGCTCGGCTTTCTCATAATGATCAATCCATGCTCGATACTTCTTGTACTAGTTCTTTTATGAACAAGACTATTGAATTCAAATGGGATTTATTGGAAAGAATTAAACGCAACTCTGAAGATTGGGAACTCGATGAAGGTAATGAGTCAGGTATAAACCTTAAGTTTGATTGCGTTAAAAAATTTATGGATACCGATGCCTTTTGTGATTTTAGCACTAAATATGGACTTGACTCTGAGATAGTAGCTTCTTTCTATGAATCATTTGCTACTCATGTGGATCTCCCTAAGGAGAAGTGGTTTAAATATCATCCTCCCATTGAAGTGAAAGTAGTAGAACCTATTAAAATTGAAGAATAAACTATTACTTATAATGTTTATCATGTTGTTCCTACTACTTATATTGATAAACCACCTTTTCCTGTTAGGATAAAGGAACATGCTAAAGCTTCAACTGTGGTTCATAAGAGTTATACTAGAACACCTACACCCCCTGAACAAATTAAAGTTGAACCTAGTATTTCTATGGTTAAAGATATCTTGGTCGATAATATTGATGGGCATGTTATTTATTTCTATGATGAAGCTGCTAGGATTGTTAAACCCGATACTAAAGATAAACATAGACTTGTTGTTGGCATGCCTGTTGTTTCTGTTAAAATAGGAGATCATTGTTATCATGGCTTATGTGATGTGGGTGCTAGTGTGAGTGCAATTCCTTTTATCTTATATCAAGAAATTATGAATAATATTGCACCTGCTGAGATAGAAGATATTGATGTTACTATTAAGCTTGCCAATAGAGATACTATATCACCAATTGGGATAGTTAGAGATGTTGAAGTCTTGTGTGGGAAAATAAAATACCCTACTGATTTTCTTGTTCTTGGTTCCCCACAAGATGATTTTTGTCCCATTATATTTGGTAGACCTTCTTGAACACTCTTAATGCTAAGATAGACTGTGAGAAAGATAATGCTACTATCAGTTTAGGGGATATGTCCCATGATTTTAATTTTTCTAAATTTCATAGACAACCCCTTGATAAAGAACTGCCTAGTAAGGATGAAATTGTTGGTCGTGCTTCTATTGCCATGCCTCCTACTAATCCTTTAGAACAATATTTGCTAGACCATGAAAATGATATGTTTATGAATAAAAGGAAGGAATTAGATGAAATATTCTTTAATCAAGGGCCTATTTTGAAACACAATTTGCGTGTTCAAATCCTTGGGGATCCTCCTCCACCCAAGGGTGATCCCGTCTTTGAGCTTAAACAATTACCTAATACTTTGAAATATGCTTATCTTTATGAAAAGAAGATATATCATGTTATTATTAGTGCTAACCTTTCAGAGCATGAGAAAAAATTATTGAAAAATCTGAAGAAGCGTCGTGCCGCTATTGGACATATCCTGTTATTATTAGTCCCACTCTATGTCAGCACAAAATTAATTTGGAGCCTGATACTAAACCAGTTGTTGATCATCAATGACAGTTAAATCCTAAGATGAAAGAAGTGGTAAGAAATGAAATACTAAAGCTTCTGGAGGCAAGTATAATTTATCCTATTGCTGAGAGTAGGTGGGTAAGTCCCGTTCATTGTGTCCCTAAGAAGGGAGGTATTACTGTTGTTCCTAATGATAAGAATGAATTGATTCCACAAAGAATTGTTAAATGTTATAGGATGGGAATTGATTTTCGCAAATTAAACAAAGCTACTAGAAAAGATCATTACCCTCTACCTTTTATTGATCAAATGCTAGAAAGACTGTCCAAACATACACATTTGTGCGTTTTAGATGGTTATTCTGGTTTCTCTCAATTACCTGTGTCAAAACAGGACCAAGAAAAGACCAATTTTACTTGCCCTTTCGGTACCTTTGCTTATAGACGTATGCCTTTTGGTTTATGCAATGCACCTGCTACCTTTCAAAGATGTATGACTGTTATATTCTCTGACTTTTGTGAAACGATTGTTGAGGTTTTCATGGATGATTTCTATGTTTACGAAACTTCTTTTGATGATTGCTTAAGCAACCTTGATCGATTTTTGCAGAGATGTGAAGAAACTAATCTTGTCTTGAATTGGGAGAAGTGCTACTTTATGGTTAATGAAGGTATTGTCCTGGAGCATAAAATTTCAGAAAGAGGTATTGAAGTTGATAAAGCTAAAGTAGACACTATTGAAAAGATGTCGTGTCCTAAAGATATCAAAGGTATAAGAAGTTTGATTGGTCATGATGGTTTCTATATGAGGTTTATTAAAGACTTCTCTAAAATTTCTAGGCCTCTCACTAATCTGTTGCAAAAAAATCTTCCTTTTGTTTTTGATGATGATTGTGTAGAAGCATTTGAAATACTTAATAAAGCCTTGATCTCTGCACCTATTGTCCAACCAACTGATTGGAATTTACCCTTTGAAATTATGTGTGATGCTAGTGATTATGTTGTTGGTGTTGTTCTAGGACAAAGAGTTGATAAGAAATTGAATGTTATCCATTATGCTAGTAAAACTCTAGACAGTGCACAGAGAAATTATGCTACTACTGAAAAAGAATTATTAGCAGTTGTTTTGCTTGTGATAAGTTCAGATCTTATATTGTTGATTCCAAAGTAACTGTTCACACTGATCATGCTACTATTAAATATCATATGGAAAAGAAAGATGCTAAACCTAGGCTTATTAGATGGGTTCTCTTGCTACAAGAATTTGATTTGCATATTATATTGATAGAAAGGGAGCTAAGAACCCCGTTGCAGACAACTTGTCTAGGTTAGAGAACGTTCTTGATGACCCACTACCTATTGATGATAGCTTTCCTGATGAGCAATTAGTTGTCATAAATGCTTCTCATAATACTCCATGGTATGCTAATTACATTGTTGCTAAATTTATACCACCTAGTTTCACATACCAACAAAAGAAAAAGTTTTTCTATGATTTAAGATATTAATTTTGGGATGACCCACACCTTTATAAAGAAGGAGTATATGGCATTATTAGACGTTGCATACCTGAGCATGAACAAGAACAGATCCTACGCAAGTGCCACTCCGAGGCTTACGGAGAACACCATGCTAGAGATAGAACTGCACATAAGGTATTGCAATCTGGGTTTTATTGGCCTACTCTCTTCAAGGATGCTCGTAAGTCTTTCTTGTCTTGTGATGAATGTCAAAGAATTGGTAATATTAGTAGACGTCAGGAAATGCCTATGAACTATTCACTTGTTATTGAACCATTTGATGTTTGGGGCTTTGATTATATGGGACCTTTTCCTTCCTCTAATGGGTATACACATATTTTAGTTGTTGTTGATTACGTTACTAAGTGGGTAGAAGCTATTCCAGCTAGTAGTGTTGATCATAACACCTCTATTAAAATGCTTAAAGAAGTTGTTTTTCCGAGGTTTGGAGTCCTTAGATATTTAATGACTAATGGTTGTTCACATTTTATTCATGGTGCTTTTCATAAAATGCTTGCTAAATATGATGTCAACCATAGAATCGTATCTCCATATCACTCTCAGTCTAGTGGTTAAGTAGAATTGAGCAATACAGAGATTAAATTGATTTTGCAAAAGACTATTAATAGATCTAGAAAGAATTGATCTAAGAAACTTGATGAGGCATTATGGGCGTATAGTAATGCTTATAAAAACCCTATGGGTATGTCTCCATATAAAATGGTTTATGGAAAGGCTTGTCACTGACCTCTTAAACTAGAACATAAAGCTTATTGGGCAATCAAAGAGCTCAAATATGATTTCAAACTTGAGGGTGAGAAGAGGTTATTTAACATAAGCTCGCTTGATGAATGGAGAACCCAAGCCTATGAGAATGCCAAGTTGTTTAAAGAAAAAGCTAAAATATGGCATGAAAAAAGGATACAAAAGCATGAGTTTAATGTAGGTGATCATGTTTTGCTATACAACTCTCGTTTAAGATTTTTTGCAGGAAAGCTTCTCTCTAAATGGGAAGGTCCTTACATTATCGAGGAGGTTTATCGTTTCGGTGCCATCAAAATCAACAAACCCGACGGCACAAATCCGAAGGTGGTAAACGGTCCAAGAATCAAACATTATATCTCAGGTACTCCCATAAATGTTCAGACAAATATAATTAATACCATAACACCAGAGGAGTACATAAGGGATACCTTCCAGAATGTATTAGACTCCGAAAAGGAATACGTATGTGGTACAGTAAGTAAACCGACTCCAAAATTGTTCTAATAGCAATTTTTCTCTGTTTTGGAATAGTTAAAAAATTAGGAAAATTAAAAGCAGTCCGAAAGAGACACGAGGAGACCACAAGGATGGAGGGCGCGCCCTACCCCCCCCCCCCCCCCCCCTGGGCGTGCAACCTGCCTTGTGGCCACCTCGTGTGCCCTCTGGACACCGTTTTCTTGCACAATACTTTGTTTGGTTGGTAAAAGTTCATTATATAATCTCCCAAAGGTTTTGACCACTATACCATGACAAAATCCTCTGTCCTTGTTTCGAGTTGTTTTTCTGATAGATCTAGATCGGCATGACGTCTCCAAGTGCCCCCAATGACAAGTTTTTTGAGAAGTTCATCAACCCCTACCTTGCAGAGGTGCTACGACACCCTCAAACCATTGAGATGCGTGAGGGGGTGCTACACATCTGTGATGTTGAGGAGCCAAAGATGACCGAAAACATGGAGACAAGACTCGGAGCAATGGAGCAGCAAGTTTTCAAGTGTCTAGGGATGGTGGAATGTGGAATCAACGCTAATCACTTGATGATCACAGAGTTCACCAACAATCACAAGATGGATGCTAAGAACATCAGGGAGGCCATCTTTAAGCTTCATGAGAAAATCGAGCATTGATACGTCCATTTTGTATCATGCTTTTATATCAATATTTATTGCATTATGGGTTGTTATTACACATTATATCTCAATACTTATGGCTATTCTCTCTTATTTTGCAAGGTTTACCATGAAGAGGGGGAATGCCGGCAGCTGGAATTCTGGCTGAAAAAGGAGCAAACATTGGAAACCTATTCTGCACAACTCCAAAAGTCCTAAAACTCCACGAAACCACTTTTTGGATTTATTAATAATTTATGAGCGAAAGAAATAGGCCAGGGGGCTCACACCCTGTCCAGGAGACAGGGGGCGCCCCCCTATAGGGCGCGTCCCCCTATCTCCTGGCCCCCTGGTGGGCTTCCGGCGACCATCTTCTGCTATATGAAGGGTTTTGTCCTGGAAAAATTCGTGGGCATGCTTACGGGATGAAACTCCGCCGCCACGAGGCGGAACCTTGGCGGAATCAATCTAGGGCTCTGGTGGAGCTGTTCTGCCGGGGACACTTCCCTCCGGAGGGGGAAATCATCACCAACGTCATCACCAACGATCCTCTCATCGGGAGGGGGTCAATCTCCATCAACATCTTCACCAGCACCATCTCCTCTCAAACCCTAGTTCATCTCTTGTATCCAATCTTGTATCCAAAACCACAAATTGGTACCTGTGGGTTGCTAGTAGTGTTGATTACTCCTTGTAGTTGATACTTATTGGTTTACTTGGTGGAAGATTATATGTTCAGATCCTTAATGCATATTATTACACCTCTGATTATGAACATGATTATGCTTTGTGAGTAGTTACTTTAGTTCCTGAGGACATGGGTGAAGTCTTGCTATTAGTAGTCATGTGAATTTGGTATTCGTTCGATATTTTGATGAGATGTATGTTGTCTCTCCTCTAGTGGTGTTATGTGAACGTCGACTATATGACACTTCACCATTATTTGGGCCTAAAGGAAGGCATAGGGAAGTAATAAGTAGATGATGGGTTGCTAGAGTGACAGAAGCTTAAACCCTAGTTTATGAGTTGCTTCGTTAGGGGTTCATATGGACCCATATGTTTAATGTTGTGGTTAGGTTTACCTTAATACTCCTTTTTGTAGTTGCGGACGCTTGCAATAGGGGTTAATCATAAGTGGGATGCTTGTCCAAGTTAGGGCAGTACCCAAGTGTCGCTCCACCCACATATCAAATTATCAAAGTACCGAACACGAATCTTATGAACGTGATGAAACTAGCTTGACGATAATTCCCAATGTGTCCTCGGGAGCTTCTTCCTTATTATTAGAATTTGTCCAGGCTTATCCTTTGTTACATAAAGGATTGGGCCACCTTGCTGCACCTTATTTACTTTTGCTTGTTACTATTTATCTTATTACAAAACTATATATCACCTACTATTTCAGTGCTTGTAGAGAAAACCTTACTGAAAACCGCTTATCATTTCCTTCTGCTCCTCGTTGGGTTCGACACTCTTACTTATCGAAAGGACTACGATAGATCCCCTATACTTGTGGGTCATCAAGACTCTTTTCTGGCGCCGTTGCCGGGGAGCGTAGCGCTCTTGGTGAGTGGAACTTGGTAAGGAAACAATTATATAGTGTGCTGAAATTTTACTTGTCACTATGGAAACTAATCCTTTGAGTGGCTTGTTTGGGGTATCTTCACCCCAACCAGAGGAGCAAAGAGATGCTCCTCAACCTACTGAACTTTATGAAAATATTCACTTTGAGATTCCTTCGGGTATGATAGAAAAACTGCTAGCTAATCCTTTTGCAGGAGACGGAACTTTGCATCCCGACTTACACCTTATCTTTGTGGATGAAGTTTGTGGATTATTTAAGCTTGCAGGTATTCCCGATGATGTTGTCAAAAGGAAGGTCTTCCCTTTATCTTTGAAGGGAGATGCAATGACATGGTATAGGCTATGTGATGACACGAGATCTTGGAATTATAAGCGATTGAAATTGGAATTTCACCAGAAGTTCTATCCTATGCATCTTGTTCATCGTGATCGTAATTACATATATAATTTCTGGCCTCGCGAAGGAGAAAGCATCGCTCAAGCTTGGGGGAGGCTTAAGTCAATGTTATATTCATGCCCCAATCATGAGCTCTCTCGGGAAATGATTATTCAGAATTTTTATGCTCGGCTTTCTCTTGATAATCGCAACTTGCTCGATACTTCCTGTGCTGGTTCCTATATGCTGAAGACTATTGATTTCAAATGGGACTTATTGGAAAGAATTAAACGCAACTCTGAAGATTGGGGTTCCGACGATGGTAAGGAGTCAGGTATGACACCTAAGTTTGATTGTGTTAAATCTTTTATGGATACCGATGCTTTCCGTGGATTTAGCTCTAAGTATGGACTTGACTCTGAGATAGTAGCTACTTTTTGTGAAACTTTTGCTGCTCACGTTGATCTCCCTAAAGAGAAGTGGTTTAAATATAATCCTCCTGTTGAAGTGAAAGTAGTTGCACCTATTACAGTCGAAGAAAAGACTATTACATATAGTGATCCTATTATTCCTACTACTTATGTTGAAAAACCTCCTTTTCCTGTTAGGATAAAAGATCATGTTAAAGCTTCGACTGTTGTTCGTAAGAGTAATACTAGGACTTATACACCTCCTGAGCAAATTAATGTTGAACCTAGTATTGCTATGATTAAAGATCTCTTGGATGAAGACTTAGATGGGCATGTTATTTCTTTCGTGGGTGAAACTGCTAATATTGCTAGACCCGATACTAAGACACGTAGACCTGTTGTAGGCACGCCTGTTATTTCTGTTAAAATAGGAGATCATTGTTATCATGGCTTATGTGATATGGGTGCTAGTGCTAATGCTATACCTTATGATCTTTATAAAGAAATTATGCACGATATTGCACCTGTTGAATTAGAAGACATTGATGTTACTATTAAGCTTGCTAATAGGGACACCATTAAACCTATTGGGATTGTTAGAGATGTTGAAGTCTTGTGTGGAAAGATTAAATACCCTGCTGATTTTCTTGTTCTTGCTTCCCCACAAGATAATTTTTGTCCCATTATTTTTGGTAGACCTTTCTTGCATACTGCTAGTGCTAAGATTGATTGTGAAAAGAATATTGTCACTGTTGGCTTAGATGGTATGTCTCATGAGTTTAATTTCGCTAAGTTTAGTAGACAACCTCGTGAAAAGGAACCATCTAGTAAGGATGAGATTATTGGTCTTGCTTCCATTGTTGTTCCTCCAACAGATCCGTTAGAACAATATTTGCTAGACCATGAAAACGATATGTTTATGAAGGAAAGGGAAGAAATAGATGAAGTGTTCCTTAAACAAGAACCTATGCTAAAACATAATCTTCCCGTTGAAATTCTTGGGGATCCCCCTCCACCCAAGGGTGATCCCGTGTTTGAACTCAAACCCTTACCTGATAATCTCAAGTATGCTTATCTTGATGAAAAAGAAATATATCCTGTTATTATTAGTGCTAACCTTTCAGAGAAAGAAGAAGAAAGATTATTGAAAACTCTGAAGAAGCACCGAGCTGCTATTGGATATACTCTGGATGATCTTAAGGGCATTAGTCCCACATTATGTCAACACAAAATTTCAGTGGAGAAAGATGCCAAACCTGTTAGAGATCCTCAAAGACGATTAAATCCCAAAATGAAGGAAGTGGTGAGAAAGGAGATTCTAAAACTCCTTGAGGCAGGTATTATTTATCCCGTTGCTGATAGTGAATGGGTAAGCCCTGTCCATTGTGTCCCTAAAAAGGGAGGTATTACCGTTGTTCCTAATGATAAAGATGAATTGATCCCGCAAAGAATTATTACAGGCTATAGGATGGTAATTGATTTCCGTAAGTTAAATAAAGCTACTAAGAAAGATCATTACCCTTTACCTTTTATTGATCAAATGCTAGAAAGGCTATCCAAACACACACATTTTTGCTTTCTAGATGGTTATTCTGGCTTCTCTCAAATACCTGTGTCAGCGGGGGATCAATCTAAAACTACTTTTACTTGCCCTTTTGGTACTTTTGCTTATAGACGTATGCCTTTTGGTTTATGTAATGCACCTGCTACCTTTCAAAGATGCATGATGGCTATATTTTCTGATTTTTGTGAAAAGATTTGTGAGGTATTCATGGATGACTTCTCCGTCTATGGATCCTCTTTTGATGATTGTTTGAGCAACCTTGATCGAGTTTTGCAGAGATGCGAAGACACTAGTCTCGTCCTGAATTGGGAAAAGTGTCACTTTATGGTTAATGAAGGCATTGTATTGGGGCACAAGATCTCTGAGAGGGGTATTGAAGTTGATAAAGCCAAAGTTGATGCTATTGAAAAGATGCCATGTCCCAAGGACATAAAAGGTATAAGAAGTTTCCTTGGTCATGCCGGTTTTTATAGGAGGTTCATTAAGGACTTTTCTAAAATCTCTAGGCCTCTGACTAATTTATTGCAAAAAGATATTCCTTTTGTCTTTGATGATGATTGTGTAGACGCATTTGAAACACTTAAGAAAGCTTTGATCACAGCACCTATTGTTCAGCCACCTGATTGGAATTTACCTTTTGAAATTATGTGTGATGCTAGTGATTATGCTGTAGGTGCTGTTTAGGGCAAAGAGTCGATAAGAAATTGAATGTTATCCATTATGCTAGTAAGACTCTTGATACTGCCCAGAGAAATTATGCTACCACTGAAAAAGAATTCTTAGCAGTTGTGTTTGCATGTGATAAGTTTAGACCTTATATTGTTGATTCCAAAGTTACTATTCACACTGATCATGCTGCTATTAAATATCTTATGGAAAAGAAAGATGCTAAGCCTAGACTCATTAGATGGGTTCTCTTGCTCCAAGAATTTGACTTGCATATTATTGATAGAAAGGGAGCTGAGAACCCCGTTGCAGACAACTTGTCTAGGTTAGAGAATGTTCTTGATGACCCACTGCCTATTAATGATAGTTTTCCTGATGAACAATTAGCGGTTGTCAATGCTTCTCGTACTGCTCCTTGGTATGCTGACTATGCTAATTACATTGTTGCTAAATATATACCGCCTAGTTTCACATACCAGCAAAAGAAAAAGTTCTTCTATGATTTAAGACATTACTTCTGGGATGATCCACACCTTTATAAAGAAGGAGTAGATGGTATTATTAGACGTTGTGTGCCTGAGCATGAACAGGAACAAATCCTACGCAAGTGTCACTCTGAATCCTATGGAGGACACCACGCTGGAGATAGAACTGCACACAAGGTACTACAATCTGGTTTTTATTGGCCTACTCTTTTCAAAGATGCTCGTAAGTTTGTCGTATCCTGTGATGAATGCCAAAGAATAGGTAACATCAGTAGACGTCAAGAAATGCCTATGAATTATTCTCTTGTTATTGAACCGTTTGATGTTTGGGGCTTTGATTATATGGGACCTTTTCCTACTTCCAATGGTTATACACATATTTTAGTTGCTGTTGATTACGTTACTAAGTGGGTAGAAGCTATTCCAACTAGTAGTGCTGATCATAACACTTCTATTAAAATGCTTAAAGAAGTTATTTTTCCGAGGTTTGGAGTCCCTAGATATCTTATGACTGATGGTGGTTCACACTTTATTCATGGTGCTTTCCGTAAGATGCTTGCTAAGTACGATGTCAATCATAGAATTGCATCTCCTTATCACCCGCAGTCTAGTGGTCAAGTAGAGTTGAGCAATAGAGAGCTCAAATTAATTTTGCAAAAGACTGTGAATAGATCTAGAAAGAATTGGTCCAAAAAACTTGATGATGCATTATGGGCCTATAGAACTGCATACAAAAATCCTATGGGTATGTCTCCATATAAGATGGTTTATGGAAAAGCATGTCATTTACCTCTTGAACTTGAACATAAAGCATATTGGGCTATTAAAGAGCTCAATTATGACTTCAAACTTGCCGGTGAGAAGAGGTTGTTTGATATTAGCTCACTTGATGAATGGAGAGCCCAAGCTTATGAGAATGCCAAGCTCTTCAAAGAAAAAGTCAAACGCTGGCATGATAAAAGGATACAAAAGCGTGAGTTTAACGTAGGAGATTATGTGTTATTATTCAACTCTCGTTTAAGATTTTTTGTAGGAAAACTTCTCTCAAAATGGAAGGTCCCTACGTTATCGAGAGGTCTACCGTTCCGGTGCTATAAAAATTAACAACTTTGAAGGCACAAATCCTAGGGTGGTTAATGGTCAAAGAATCAAGCATTATATTTTAGGTAACCCTATCAATGTTGAAACTAATATTATTGAAACCATAACCCCAGAGGAGTACATAAGAGACACTTTCCAGAACGTTCCAGACTCCGAAAAGGCATAGGTACGTGGTACGGTAAGCATACCGGCTCCAAAACAACTCTAATGGCAATTTTCATCAGTTTTGGATTATTTAAGATTTTTAGGAAGAAATAAGTAGTCCGAAAGGGACACGAGGCTCCCACGAGAGAGGAGGGTGCCCCCCTGTAGGGCGCGCCCCCCTGTCTCGTGGGCACCTCGCGTGCCTCCTGGACTCCGTTTTCTTGTATGTTACGTATTTTGGTCAGTAAAAATTCATTATATATATTCCCGAAGGTTTTGGCCACCGTATCATGCAAATATCCTTTGTTTTCATTTCGAGCTGTTTCTGTTTCAGATTTAGAGCATCATGTCGTCTTCAAGCGCTTCCAAGGACAAGTTTTTCGAGAGGGTGATCAACCCCTATCTTGCGGAGGTGCTGCATCACCCTCAAACCATTGAGGTGCGTGAGGGGGTGTTGCACATCCGCGATGTGGAAGGACCAAGGCGTACCGGGAGCATAGAGACAAAGCTCGAAGCCATGGAACAAGAAGTTTTCAAGTGCCAAGGGATGGTGGAGCGTGGACTCAACGCCAACCAGATGATGATCACGGAGTTCACCAACAACCACAAGCTGGATGCCAAAGACATTGGGGAGACCATCTTCAAGCTTCAAGAGAAAATCGAGCACCTCCAAGCCCAGATTTATGACCTGCAAAACCAGAACTGTGAGTATGAATATAGATTCAAGCGAATGAGTTTGGCTGCAGATTTAAGGATCCCGGAGACTCGATCGTCCTTTTATGATGGAGAGCCTATGCCTTGGAAGATGGATGACAAGCCTACTCCATCAACAACTCCTACTTCACCACCTCCGAAGAAATAATCACATGGGTATGGGCACTCCCCTTGGCAACTGCCAAGCTTGGGGGAGGTGCCCCGGTATCGTATCACCATCACACTCCTATCTTTACCGCTTTATTTAGTTTGATCCTTTTAGTAGTATCTTGATCTTTTAGTTCGAAGTTTTGATATCAAGTAGTTTTGAGTTTTCGTTGTGATCTCTTTTTGTAAGCGAGTCTGTGTGCTTTCTATAATAAAGATAGTGTTGAGTCAAAGGCTTTGCTATGTTGCTATGATCTTGAGAAAGTAGAAAGAACAAAAGAGTTCATATTGATCTTATGGATAGTGATAACTTCACACATAGAAAGTATGAGGCATAAAAATTGTTGAGAGTTGATGAACGTAGCCTTGGTCATCGTTGCAATTAATAGGAAGTGATAAGGAAAGAGGGGTTCACATATAGATATATTATCTTGGACATCTTTTATGATTGTGAAGCACTCATTAAGTATGACATGCTAAAAGAATTGATGTTGGACAAGGAAGACAACGTAATGGTTTATGTTTTCCGACATCTCAGTTAAAGTATATTGTCATTGACCTTCTGAACATGTTGAGCTTGCCTTTCCCCCTCATGCTAGCCAAAACTCCTTGCACCAAGTAGAGATACTACTTGTGCTTCCAAACTCCCTTAAACCCAGTTTTGCCATGAGAGTCCACCATACCTACCTATGGATTGAGTAAGATCCTTCAAGTAAGTTGTCATCGGTGCAAGCAATAAAAATTGCTCTCTAAATATGCATGACTTATTAATGCAGAGAAAATAAGCTTTGTACGAACTTGTTGTGGAAGTAATAAAAGCGACAGAGTGCATAATAAAGGTCCACATACAAGGGGCAATACAAAGTGACGTTCTTTTGCATTAAGATTTTGTGTATCCAACCCTAAAAGCGCATGACAACCTCTGCTTCCCTCTGCGAAGGGCCTATCTTTTACTTTATGTTTTTACTTTATGCTTGAGTCAAGGTGATCCTCACCTTTCCACTTTTTCATTTTATCCTTTGGCAAGCTCCTCGTGTTTGAAAGGTCATGATACATATATCAAATTGAATGTAAGTTGGCATAGGCTATTATTGCTGACATCACCTAAAGGTGAATATGTTGGGAGGCAACATAATAAGCCCCTATCTTTCTCAGTGTCCGGCTGAAACTCTATAACCACAAGTATTGAGTGAGTGTTAACAATTATGGGGGACTACGAGATAGTTGAGTATGTGATCTTGCTGAAAAGCTCTATTATTGACTCTTTCTGATGTTACGATAAATTGCAATTGCTTCAATGACCGAGATTATAGTTTGTTAGTTCCCAATGAAGTTTATGAACCTGACATTGTGAATTGCTTATTCCTTGAACATAGGAAACCATATGACAAATATATATATATATATATATATATATATATATATATATGCTACTGTTATTAGAATGATCATGACGCCCTCATGTCCATATTTTATTTTTATCGACACCTCTATCTCTAAACATGTGGACATATTTCTCGATCTCGGTTTCCGCTTGAGGACAAGCGAGGTCTAAGCTTGGGGGAGTTGATACGTCCATTTTGCATCATGCTTTTATATCAATATTTATTGCATTATGGGTTGTTATTACACATTATATCTCAATACTTATGGCTATTCTCTCTTATTTTGCAAGGTTTACCATGAAGAGGGGGAATGCTAGCAGCTGGAATTCTAGCTGAAAAAGGAGCAAACATTGGAAACCTATTCTGCACAACTCCAAAAGTCTTGAAACTCCACGAAACCACTTTTTGGATTTATTAGGAATTTATGAGCGAAAGAAATAGGCTAGGGCGCCCACACCCTGTCCAGGAGACAGGGGGCGCCCCCCTATAGCGCGCGCCCCCCTATCTCCTGGGCCCCCTGATGGGCTTCCGGCAACCATCTTCTGCTATATGAAGGGTTTTGTCCTGGAAAAATTCGTGGGCAAGCTTACGGGACGAAACTCTGCCGCCACGAGGCGGAACCTTGGCGGAATCAATCTAGGGCTCTGGCGGAGCTGTTCTGCCGGGGACACTTCCCTCCGGGAGGGGGAAATCATCACCAACATCATCGCCAACAATCCTCTCATCGGGAGGGGGTCAATCTCCATCAACATCTTCACCAGCACCATCTCCTCTCAAACCCTAGTTCATCTCTTGTATCCAATCTTGTATCCAAAACCACAAATTGGTACCTGTGGGTTGCTAGTAGTGTTGATTACTCCTTGTAGTTGATACTTATTGGTTTACTTAGTGGAAGATTATATGTTCAGATCCTTAATGCATATTATTACACCTCTGATTATGAACATGCTTATGCTTTGTGAGTAGTTACTTTAGTTCCTGAGGACATTGGTGAAGTCTTGCTATTAGTAGTCATGTGAATTTGGTATTCGTTCGATATTTTGATGAGATGTATGTTGTCTCTCCTCTAGTGGTGTTATGTGAACGTCGACTACATGACACTTCACCATTATTTGGGCCTAGAGGAAGGCATAGGGAAGTAATAAGTAGATGATGGGTTGCTAGAGTGACAGAAGCTTAAACCCTAGTTTATGAGTTGCTTCGTTAGGGGTTCATATGGACCCATATGTTTAATGTTGTGGTTAGGTTTACCTTAATACTCCTTTTTGTAGTTGCGGACGCTTGCAATAGGGGTTAATCATAAGTGGGATTCTTGTCCAACTTAGGGCAGTACCCAAGTGTCGGTCCACCCACATATCAAATTATCAAAGTACCGAACGTGAATCTTACGAACGTGATGAAACTAGCTTGACGATAATTCCAAATGTGTCCTCGGGAGCTTCTTCCTTATTATTAGAATTTGTCCAGGCTTATCCTTTGTTACATAAAGGATTGGGCCACCTTGCTGCACCTTATTTACCTTATTTACTTTTGCTTGTTACTATTTATCTTATTGCAAAACTATCTATCACCTACTATTTCAGTGCTTGCAGAGAAAACCTTACTGAAAACCGCTTATCATTTAATTCTGCTCCTCGTTGGGTTCGACACTCTTACTTATCGAAAAGACTACGATAGATCCCCTATACTTGTGGGTCATCAAGCATCTCCAAGCCCAGATCTAAAACCTGCAAAACCAAAAGTGTGAGTATGAATACAGGTTTAAGAGGATGAGCTTGGCTGCAGATTTGAGGATCCCGGAGACTCGTTCATCTTTATATGATTGTGAGCCTATGCCTTGGAAGATGGATGACAACCTTACTACATCAAAAACTCCATCATCACCACCTCCGAAGAAAGAGACATAAATACATGGGTATGGGCACTCCTCTTGGCAACTGCCAAGCTTGGGGGAGGTTCCCCGGCATTGTATCACAATCACACCTTTACTTTTATCGTTTTTCTTATTTCGATCCTTTTTGTTATATCTTGATCTAGTAGAATAAAATTTAGTAAGATCTAGCTTTGAGTTTTGTTTTGAGATCTACCTTTGTAATCGATGTCCGTGAGCTATATAATAAGAGTATTTTTGAGTTGAGGGCTTTCTTGTTATGATCTTGAGGGAATAAAAATAAGAGAAAGAATAAAAGAAATAAAAAGATCATATATTGATCCTATGGAGAGTAATGACTTCACATATAAAGAGTATGATGAATAAAGTTTTTGAGAGTTGACAATAGTTTTGGTCATTGTTGCAATTAATAGGAAGTAATGAAGAAATAGAGGTTTTACATATAAATATACTATCTTGGACATCTGTTGTAATTGTGAGCACTCATTAAAATATGACATGCTAAAAAGTCGATGTTGGACAAGGAAGAGAACATAATGGGTTGTGTTTTCTTATATCTGAATAGAAGTTATGTTGTCATGGATCCTCCAACATGTTGATCTTGATTTTCCCTCTTATGCTAGCCAAATCCTTTTCACCAAGTAGAGATACTACTTGTGCATCCAAACATCCCTTAAACCCAGTTTTGCCATGAGAGTCCACCATACCTACCTATGGATTGAGTAAGATCCTTCAAGTAAGTTGTCATCGGTGCAAGCAATAAAAATTGCTCTCTAAATATGTATGATATATTAGTGTGAAGAAAATAAGCTTTATACGAACTTATGATATGGAAGAAATAAAAGCGACGGACTGCATAATAAAGTTCTTTATCACAAGCGGCAATATAAAGTGACGTTCTTTTGCATTAAGATTTTGTGCATCCAACTATAAAAGCGCATGACAACATCTGCTTCCCTCTATGAAGGGCCTATCTTTTACTTTTATCTTCTACCCTTATACAAGAGTCATGGTGATCTTCACATTTCCTTTTACACTTTTTTCCTTTTGGCAAGCACTATGTGTTGGAGAAAGATCCAGATATGTATGTGTATATATATATATATATATGTATGTGTGTGTGTGTGTGTTTGTGTGTGTGACTCTTATATAAGGGTAGAAGATAAAAGTAAAAGATAGGCCCTTCGTAGAGGGAAGCAGATGTTGTCATGCGCTTTTATAGTTGGATGCACAAAATCTTAATGCAAAAGAACGTCACTTTATATATATACATATATCCACTCGGATGTAGGTTATCTTAAAGTATTATTGTTGACATTACCCTTGAGGTAAAAAGTTGGGAGGCGAAACCATAAGCCCATGTCTTTCTCTTTGTTCGATTGAAGCTTTGAACCCATAAGTATCACGTGAGTGTTAGCAATTGTGAAATACTAGATGATAGTTGAGTGTGTGGACTTGCTGAAAAGCTCTTGAATTGACTCTTTCCGATGTTATGATAAATTGCAATTGCTTCAATGACTGAGATCATAGTTTGTTAGTTTTCAGTGAAGTTTTTGATTCATACTTTACCTTGTGAATGGATTGTTACTTTGGCATAAGAAATTATATGACAATATATGTTGTTGTTCTAAAGATGATCATGATGCCCTCATGTCTGTGTTTTATTTTATCGACACCTCTATCTCTAAACATGTGGACATATTTTTCGATTTCGGATTTCACTTGAGGACAAGCAAGGTCTAAGCTTGGGGGAGTTGATACGTCCATTTTGCATCATGCTTTTATATTGATATTTATTGCATTATGGGTTATTATTACACATTATAGCACAATACTTATGCCTTTTCTCTCTTATTTTACAAGGTTTACATGAAGAGGGAGAATGCCAGCAGCTGGAATTCTGGACTAGAAAAGAAGCAAATGTTAGAGACCTATTCTGCACAACTCCAAAAGTTGTGAAACTTCACGGAGAGTCATCTTGGAATTAATAAAAAATATTGGGCCAAGAGAGCACCAGAGGGGGGCCACCAGCCATCCACAAGGGTGGGGGCGCGCCCTACCCTCCTACGCGCGCCCCCTGCCTTGTGGGCCACCTGCCAGGCCCCGATGCCCATCTTCTGCTATATGGTGTGTTTTGACCTGGAAAAATCAGAAGGAAGCTTTCGGGACGAAGCGCCGCCATCTCGAGGCGGAACCTAGGCAGAACCAATCTAGGGCTCCGACGGAGCTGTTCTGCCGGGGAAACTTCCCTCTAGGAGGGGGCAATCAAAGCCATCGTCATCACCAATGATCCTCTCATCGAGAAGGGGTCAATCTCCATCAACATCTTCACCAGCACCATCTCCTCTCCAAACCCTAGTTCATCTCTTGTATCCGATCTTTACCTCAAAACCTCATATTGGTACCTATGGGTTGCTAGTAGTGTTAATTACTCCTTGTAGTTGGTGCTAGTTGGTTTATTCGGTGGAAGATCATATGTCCAGATCCTTAATGATAATTAATACTCCTCTTATTATGAACATGAATATGCTTTGTGGGTAGTTACATTTGTTCATGAGGACATGGGAGAAGTCTTGTTATAAGCAATCATGTGAATTTGGTATTCGTTCGATATTTTGATGAGATGTATGTTGCATTGGGAAGGCATTGGGAAGTAATAAGTAGATGATGGGTTGCTAGAGTAACAGAAGCTTAAACCCTAGTTTATGTGTTGCTTCGTAAGTGGCAGATTTGGATCCATATGTTTCATGCTATGGTTAGATTTATCTTAATTCTTCTTTCGTAATTGCAGATGCTTGCGAGAGGGGTTAATCATAAGTGGGAGGCTTTTGCAAGGAAGGACATCACCCAAGCACTGGTCCACCCACATATCAAATTATCAAAGTAACGAACATGAATCATATGAGCATGATGAAAACTAGCTTGACAGTAATTCACATGTGTCCCCGGGAGCGCTTTGCTTTATATAAGAGGTCGTCCAGGCTTGTCCTTTGCTACAAAAAGGATTGAGCCACCTTGTTGCACCTTAGTTACTTTTGTTACTTGTTACCCTTTATGAATTATCTTATCACACAACTATCTGTTACCGATAATTTCAGTGCTTGTAGAGAAAACCTTGTTGAAAACCGCTTGTCATTTCCTTCTGCTCTCCTTGGGTTCGATACTCTTACTTATCGAAAGGACTACGATAGATTCCCTATACTTGTGGGTCATCAGTGGTTGACGAAGAGTAGCCCAGCGGGGCTCATCAACTCGTTGGCTTGATGAGTTGCGGCTGGTGGCCACGCCAACGAATGCGGAACGACGATGCAGCGTTCGGCTAGGTGCAAGGAAGAAGAGAGTGGCGCGAGGGAGAAATAAATGGGGCCTAGGGTTTGTTCACGGTGCCGAGGGGACCTTGTAGGTCGATAGGGGCGGGGGATGGCCGCCATGGCGACATCGGGCGTGTTGACGGCTGAGCAGAGGCCATGGCTCTGCCTTCCCCCTCTCCAGGGGAAGTGGAAGGTCGCCGTGGGCTGGGCCTTTGTGCACTGTAGCAGTTAGGCCTAGTGGCATAGTAGCGGCTAGGACTTTTCTTTTTCTTTTCTGTTTTCTTTAATTTATTCTATTGCATTTATTTTAAATAGCGATTGCTTTTGTAAAATATGGAACTTGGTCCAAAATTAGTGTTGCAGTTTTAGCCACTGCCACAAAAGTTTTGGGGTGATTTAAAGTAGTTTGGAATTTATAATTTAGAAAAGCATTTCAAATTACTGTTTTGACCCTGTTTTAAATGTTTTGGGGCATTTAAATATCTTATAAAATGTTCGTTCCTCAAGACAATTACTCAGTGATTATTTGCAATATTACAAACATTTTTCTTTTACTGTTTGAAGAAATAATTTATTGGACTTTATTTTAAATTTGAAAATGGCTTTGATTTTTATCAAGTGGTAATCTGGCTTAGTTAAACTTTATGATATGGCACCATTAGTGTGAGATCACTGTAGCATGAGACTGGGGTTGTTACAGCCCTGTAGATTGGCTGAACATCTGCGTGAGTGTTTGGAGGTGCATCAGTTGATCAATGTCAGCAGGCGTGATCATGAGTGTATCATCTGCATAATGAATGATGGGGTGTTGCTGTCCATAGCTGTCTTCAAGATGTAGTGATAATTCCCCATTTTGCCAAGCATAGTTGACTATAGATTGCAAAAGGTCAGCAACAATGACATGTAGTAATGGTGATAGAGGATCACCCTGTCTGACACCACATTTGCATTGAATTGTTTTGCCAGCAACCCCATTAAGTAAGACATAAGTAGATGCAGAGTTGAGAATTCTGGAGTCCCAATTAATCCACCTGGGACCAAATCCTTTAGCTTTCAGCATGTCCAAGATGGCATTGTATTCAATCTTATCAAATGCCTTTTCAAAATCAAGTTTTACAATAATGATTGGCTTCTTTGATTTATGACATCTATGGAGGTATTCAAATGCATAACCAGCGAATTCTTGGATGTTCTTTGCTTTGATAGCATATTGATTTTGATGCAAAATGGGTATGATCTCTTTTTGTAATCTATTAGCCATGAGCTTTGTAGAAAATTTGAGTGGAAAACTAACCAAAGATATAGTCATATAGTCATTCATGGTCTTTGGTCTCTATTTTTGGGTATCAAGGTGATGTAAGCAGTGCTAATGCTCTGAATATCATAGTTTCCTTCAAAAAAAAAGTCTCGGATCATGGTGTAGAAATCTTGTCCGATAATGGGTTAGCATTTTTGGAGAAAATGCCCATTAAACCATCTGGCCTAGGTCCTCTATCAGCAGGAAATTCCTTTACCACCTGTTCAATTTCTTCTATGGTGAAATATTCATCCAGATGTGCAAGATTGTGTGGATGAATAATTTCAGTCAAGTCAAACATCATGGTGGTATTGGTAGACTGCCCCAATCTTTCTTTGTAAGACTATGAAATAATAGCAGATTCTAATCATGTGTTGAGTAGATGGTACCATCAGGACCATGAATACTAGATATATAGTTTTTCCTGTAGCTCATGGTGGCCATGGCACAATAGAATTTTGAATTTTCATCACCAAGATTGACATTTCTTCTTTTGAATCTGCTTTTCCAATAAATCCTTTTGGCCTCATAGAGTTACAGTAGATGTTTCTTAATAATGATTCTGAAGTTTCTTTCTTGTATAGCAAGGGGCCTTTGATCTTCAATGCCATCAAGCAAGGTGATAACATAGTTGATGGTTGTAATATATTTGTTTAATTTTGATAATTTTTTACTCCACTCTTGAGTCCTTGTATGAGACACTTGAATCTGGTAGCAATGTCCTTGATAGAATTTTGCTGAGTAGGATTTAAATTTCATCAGTTCATCGTAGTGTCATAAAACCCATCAAAGTCCATCCAGTAATTTATAAAACCCGGATATTATGGTTCTGGGGATGTCAATGCCAACCTGAATATGTATGGGAGTGGTCAGAAGATACTCTGGCCAGGGGTAGAGCCATGGTATTAGGAAAATAAATTGTCCATTATGCAGCTCTAACAATGTAGTCCAGCTTTTCCAATAATGGTTTGTCCTGCATTTTACTCCATGCGAAGCATCTGTTTTTGAGTGGGATTTCTACGAGATTGAGAGCTTGTATAGCACTATTGAATAATAACATGTTGTTGATATCTCCACCTGGCCTGCTTCTATCATATGTACTTCTGATGAGATTAAAGTCACCAAGAACCATCCAATATTTTGTATTGGAGTAATCCATATTGTTAAGACAGTTGATGAAATCTACTTTGAATTCATGGTGGCATGGTCGATAAACATTTGTGATATAAAATACATGGCCATTCAGGTTGCACAATAATCTAAATGTGATCTCAAACTCATTTTGGCTCTCAATGTTAACTAAATAGACTGCCATTCCATGTAGTAATGATCATACCTGATCTTCCTTGGGATGGGCAATAAGCATAGTTTGAGAATTTTCTAAGATATGCAGTATCAAAAGTTTCTTTCTTAGTTTCTTGTAAGCATATAATGCTTCAGTTGCTCTCTTCTACTTTATGCCTTAAATCATCCCATCTGACCTGGGAGTTTATACCCCTCACATTCCATTTTAATATGTTCCGTTGTCTACTCATGGGAGAACTTTGTGAAAATTGTTGATCTGGTCATTAGTGTGTGTATGAAGGATACAGTCTTGCAGTCATTGTATAGGGCATATATTTTCATCATGATCATAATCATCAACATCAGGTATGGCAGCAGACACATGAGTTTCCATACAAAATAACTTAAATATTGTACCATTGATCCAAAAGTGCAGTGACAACATGAGAAGTGCAAACATAAATAGTTCAGACAACTGATTACATAAAATATGAAAACATAACTAGTGTCATAAGGGCAATAAGCATAAAGGCTATGATTGGCATTGTAATTATTAGAAAGCTCCACTCCACAATGATAGTGTTTATTCATTAATAATAGGGGATCTCAGCTTCTCTTCATTGACCTCACTAGGAGGTACTTGGCACTGTGTGGTGGCAATGGCTTGGATGGCCATGACTGGTAGAGGTGGAGGTGGTGCAGGAGGGTCAATCAGTTCATATTCAAAAGTTGAGGCCAGGTTCCTTTTAGCAGAGGGGTCCTTCTTATGCATGGCTCTGTTGGCACTTGGCGGCAGTGTGGTCCTTGGAACCAACACTAAGACCAGCTAGCCTCATGTTGTGTCTAACATCATGTGTCTAGTGGTGCATTGGTTTTCTTGCGTTTACTAGCAGGAGCAGGTGTTGGGATCATATCGTTTGTTGCTTGAACCATAGAAGTATGCTGACTGGGAGCATGGAGGAGTGAGGAGCACAGGGCAGTGTCAATAGCAGGTTCAGTAATCTCAGTGATGGAGCACATGGTAGTGTCAGCAGCATGTTCGTTTATCTAAGCGATGGAGCAATTGATGACAAAAGGGGCAAATTGTTCTTCAGTGAAGATTGATCGAAGGCACTTCCTAACATTACCAAATTCATTGTAACATCCATCATCTGGCATTTAGCAGCAGTCACGATAGCCCCCTCTAGTTTGTGCTGGATACCAGGTGCAGATATCATCAGTTTGTTCATCATGTCTTGGAGAGCAATAAAACAATCCATGGCCTCGATAACATGTTGAAGGTTAGCAGTTGGAGCAGCACCATGGTTATGGTCTGGACTGATGGGTGGGGTGGGAATCATAGGTACACCATTTACATCAGCCGCAGGAGCATGCAAATCTTCAAGCATCTGATTATCTTAAAAATCAGCATCATCCCAAATCCCACCAAAAGGGGCATTGGGCATGGGAGAAGTACACCATCTAGGGGAATAGGATCTTCATCACCCCCAACCGCACCAAGCAGGTTGGCTTGCATAATGTAAACAGCACATCTCCATGACTGACCATGTCCAACATCGTCAGTGTTCTCACACATCACTTGACTGACAGGAATATCCAACAGATCTGGCACACAAACTTTGACAAACACTCTAGCACGATTTGACATATCTTTGTTCCACACAAGAAACTTGCCAAAACCACTAACAGATGGGCTCTCACTAATAGCAGTGTCAAAGTCAACAACTGAGGCGAAGCACACCAAGGCCGCACCCATGGCGCAACGAGAAGTGTCCACAATGTCGAAACCTCGGGTATCGTCGAGGAAGTGGTAGATCAGTTGGATGTCTTCTTCATTTTCATTGGGTTTCTTTTCTTTTATTTTCGTGTGTTTTCATTACGGTTTTCTTTGGTTTTGATTGTATTTATGCTTTATTTTTCTGTGTTTTTCTTTACAGTTTTGCATTGGTTTTCTTTGGGTTTTCTTCGGTATTTGTTTGTTTTTCTTTGGTTTTTTCTTTTACCTTTTCTTATTTTTTCGGTTTTCTCTGGTCTTCTTTGTTCCTTCTTCTATTTTCATTGGTTTTATTCGGGGGTTTTAAAAAATTAAAAAAAACACAAGTATACTATTTTTCTTACATATTGTACATTTATTATATACATCACGAATATTATTATATACACGTTTAACATTATTAACATTTTATAAACATACTTTTGATGTTTACTTTTTCCGCACACAATGTACATTTTTCGTATACATAAGGAACATAAATCTTATACACGTTTAACATTTTTCAAACACATCAATAATAATTTTTCCAAATATATGATCTGATGTCTTTTTTATACAAGTTGTGAAACATTATTTTTATACATGTTTCACATTTTCAAATACAACATTAACATTTCTCAAATACATATTTTATGTCTACTTTTTTATATACACCATAATTTTTGTATACATAATACACCAGGACGATTTTTATACATGTTTAAAAGTTTAGAAAACATGATTAACATTTTTTAAATTTAATTTTTATGTCCACTTTTTTCCATATACAATGTACATTTTTCGTATAAATCAAGATCATTATTTTCTGCTTGATTAACATTTCCAAATGGAAGATTAATAATTTTTCAAATATGTGTTTTGATCTCTAATTTGTCATAGGCGTTGTACACTTTTGTCAAAATAATTGTTTAACTGTGCGATGAACACTTTTGTCATGCTTATTTTTAAATATATTTGACAAAAGTGTTCGTCGCACATTTAGACAAATGTAAATCTAATATAAAAAAATGTCTGGACAAAGTTTAGAAAATGTATGTACCATTAACTACGTGACATTTAAAAATCCCTTGTTTTTCAGAAACAAATATACGTGAAATGTTATACAATGTAAAGGAAAAGTTTGTGTAATCCAAAAAAATATGTGTCATTCACCAAATTTATGATACAATTAGAAAAAATTCCGGTGATTCAAACAAAATGCTTGTGACATTTAAAAAATGATTATCCAGTCTAAAAAAATATTTGCATAGTTTAGAAAAATATTTCAACCTGTATTCGAAAAGCGTTTAATGAATATCCAAAACAAAATTCAAAACAATGATTTGAAAATATATTAATCATGTTTAGAAAGTTTTAAATGTATAAAAAAATGTTTAGATCTAACGGAAAAATGAATAATGTGTAAGAGAAAATAAAGACATCAAACATATAATTGGACAAATATTAGTCCCGTATTTGGGAGAATTTAAACATGTATAAAAAAATGGTGCTGGTGGAAAAGTGTAGAATGCGTATGAAAAATATATACATGAATTGAAATTAAAAAACAAATAAATGGTAAGTATACCAGAAAAAAACAGAGAAAGAAACAAGATAAAAAAGAAACAAGAAAGCCCAAGAAAAGGGGAAAACAGAGAAAAATAAAGAATACATTTTTTATATATAGTAGAAACCTTTCTGATACACGTTAACATTATTTTTACACTACCTCAACATTTTCCTTAAATATGTAATGAACTCTTTGAAACTAAAATAAACAACCAAGAAAAGAAATTCCAAAAGAAAACAAAAGAATAAACGGAACAACAAACTAAAGGGAAAAACCTTCCCAAAAAGAAAAGTATGTGTATGATTCCGTGTTTATTTTAGAAAATACTAAATACATCTATTATGATAAAAATGTTAATTTTTGAAAAGAACTTCTCATCGCATATTTAAAGAAATGTAAATGTTGTATAAAAAATGTTCAGTCAACTTTTAGAAAAAGGGTGTACAAGTCACCATGTCACATTTCGAAAAAAGGACGTTGAAATGTTATACTATATAAAAGAAGTTTGTGTAATTCAAAAAAAATGTGCCACTCACCAAATTTATGACACAATAAGAAAATGTTCCTGTGATTCAAAAAAGTTGTTTGTGACATTTTGACAAAATGTTTACCCAGTCTGAAAAAAATACTCGCATCGTGTAGATTTTTTTCTTACCATACAAAAAAAATCAACTTGTATTTGAAAACTTTGAACACACATCCGAAGAAATTATTTGAAAAATATTAATCATGTTCTGGAAATTTTAAATGTATATCAAAATTTATTATATGTATTCGAAGATGTATGGAAAAATAGACATCAACCATATATTTGAACGAATATTTTTCATACCTTTGAATTTTTTAAAGCATATAAAAATTTGAGTTGGTGTATACAAAAAGTGTAGAATGCATATGAAAATCGTAGATATGCATTAAAAACCTCAATGAAGAGGTAAATAAAGCAAAAAAGGAAGAAAGAAAATGTGAGAGAGAAACAAAGAAAATCGAGGTATAAAGATAAACAAAAATGGAAATAGAACAAGGAAGAAAAGAAGAAAACCAAAAAGGAGGAAAAGGAAGAAAAAGGAAGGAAACATTTTCCATATATTAGAAACATTTTTTATACATGTTTAACATTATTGTAACACTACCACAATATTTTCCTTAAATATGTAATGAATTCTTTAAAAAACTAAAATAAAACTGAGAAAAGAAACGCCAGAAGAAATCAAGAGAAAAAATAGAAGAAAAGAACAAAGAAAACTACAGGAACGGTTCCAAAAACAAATATATGTGTGTCATGCTGTCGGGCGCATATAGACAGGCTCGCTGGGCCTGGACCATCTAACAGGGCAGTGGATGTGAGGTGTTAAAGGGATCGCTATAAGCTATGGGCATGTCTATGTCTCACTTCGTGCGAGACAGTAGATCGCGATGCCTGCACGGAACTGGTAGTGGTCTAGCCCACTACTCACCATGTCTCATCACACTGATGTTGTATTGTTGTTTTGTTTTCTTCCTTCTTTTACTTATAATTGAGAAACCAAATACATATCTTCTGAAAAAAACATGTGTTAATTTGTAAAACTATTGTTCAAACATTTAAACAAATGTAAATGCAGTGTAAAAGAATGTCCACTCAACTTTTAGAAAATGTATGTACCATTCAGAAAAATGTATGTGACATTTCAAAGAAATGTTCACTCCTTTCAATAATATGTAATTGACATATTTTAGAAGGTTATACAATTTACAAAAAGTTCATGTATTTAAAAAATCGTGCCATTCAACCAAATGTATCATACACTTACAAAAAGTTCGTGTAATTCAAAAAAAAAATGTTCGCACAATTCAAACAAAATGTTAAAGAGATTTTAGAAACAGGTTTACCAAATCTAAACAAAATACAACAGAAATATGTTTAAACAAGTATTAATCACATACTAAAAAATTAGGTGAGCATAAAAAATAGTCCTAGTATAGAAAAAAAATTCAGAATGCTATGGAAAATGTAGACATGTGTTATAAAAAGAAAAACAAACAAATCAAATAAATCGTAAGTAAACCGAAGGAAGTAAGAAAAATAAGGAAGTAACAAAGAAAACCGAGGGCAAACAAAGGAAAAGTAAAAGGGAAGAAACCAAGGGTAAAAGGACGTAAAACAAAGGAACACAAAGAAAAATGAAGGAAAAAGGAAAACAATAGTGGAAATGAAAATAATCATGTTATATTATGGGTCGGGCTAGTAGAGCGCCAAAACATAGGTGAGACAGAACTCGTGATAATGTGCGATCATATAGGAGACCTCCTATATGACGTGTGTTGCGCTCAACGAAATAACTAGTTAAGGGGTACCTTTGCATAGGTCACTACCACATTCCCAGGTTGCGATTAGTTTTCTCTTTTTCGTCGATTCATTTTTTCAAAATATTTTATCTCTTAAACTATACTTTCAAATCCCGGACCGTTTCACCATTGGATATCTTACGTCGAGAACTTTGAAACTAGATCCAATGTTAACAGGTTTTCAACAACTTTCTTTCATGAAAAAACCAGAAGTAAAAACGAGGTGGAAGCACGGTTTCCCCACTTCTTTTTTCCATTTTTAAGAGGCACAACTGTGCCACTCGCGAAGCAAATATGTGCTTCCATGAAAAGCAAATCCCTGTCTCTCACGGTAGCAAAAAGAAATATTGTGTTTTTCCCTCTCACTGGGGGTAAACCTGTGCCTCCCCGAGAAGCAAATCAGTGCCCCTAGTGAAAGCAAAAAAACATGTTTGTTTCCTTTCCAAGTTGTGCCTCTCGCGGAAGCAAAAAAAAATATATTTTTTTCTTTTCCGAGAGGCACAAACCATGGAAGCAAATTTGTGCCTCCACAAGAAGCAGACTTGTGCCCCTCGTGGAAGGAAAAATAAAATGCATTTTCCCCCTTTCCGAGAGGCACAACTTTGCTTCACGTAGAAGCAAAAATGTGCCTCCGTGAGAAGCAAATATCTGCCTCTCGCGGAAGAAACAAAAACATGTTTCTTTTCACGCAATCTCAAGAAAACTATGCAAAAACCGAAAAGACAAAAAAACAAAAAATATCTAAAGTCCAAAAGCACATGAAAAACAAAATTCGGAGGGAGTGCTCAGCACCCGACACGTGGTGACGGCTTAGAGCACGCCAATGCACCAAAAGTAACTCTTGAGGTGCTCCTGCAAGTGGTACACCCTCAGTTTGTTGCTCTCAGCGTTCAATAAATGTGTGCCGCATAGGCGGGGTCCCCCGATTTAGGCCGCCCAGCAGTGCACAAACAATGGAATAATCACAAAAAAGGCCACGCGTGTGAGGGATCGAACCAAACACCTCTGGTTTGCTAGCACTCGTCTCTAGCCACAAGACCTGATGACCCTCAGATTCAAAATTGGCAGCGACTGATATTAAGAAAACTTGAATTTCAAACACGGTTTCGCTTTTGTAAACATGGATATTCTAGGAAACACGAGCGTTCTTTGAAAACCGGGAAATTATTTGGAATCCACGAATATTTTTTTGAAGTTCTGAACTATTTTACGAAAATGCAAAAAAAAAGTTGTGATTTTTTTTCATAATGGAAATATTTTGTTTTGAAATTTTGAGCAATTTTTGAAAAGCACAAACATTTTTTAAATCCCCAAACAATTTTTTAGTTTGTGAGAATGTTTTGAAAACAGGGACATTATTTTGACATTATAAACAAATTATGTAAAACATGAACATTTTTTGAAGTTCCCGAACAATTTGTGAAAAATACAAACATTTTTGAATTTATGTTTTTTTTAAATATGATGTTTAAAAAATGAATACGCGAACATCTTTTGACAGAATAAAAATAGGCTAGGAAAAGTAAGAAATAAAAAACAAACAACAAATGGAAAAAAATAAACATGAAGAAAAGGAAAGGAAAAAACCCAGAGGAAACCAAAAGAAACCTGAAAAACAATAAAAACAAAAAACCAGTTGAGGGAACTTTCTAGAAGGTTCCTAAAACTAGCTAGTTTTCTATGAAATGGGCCGGCCCAGCCCATTTCTCGTGCTCGGGGGGTCTGCCTATGCGTGCGCCGACAATTTGACACAGAGAGTGTCAAATAGAGTTTTCTGATATATAGGTCTTGCAAATCGTAGATGGCGCCTTAAGCGTTGGTTGCAGTTCATTCTGCAAACCGGCGCACACCCCCTACTACGCTCTAGGCCGGCCCATTTGACATTTTTTTTGTTTCTTCAAACACCAAGCAATTAGTGTTGTGAGATTCTATCTCACGACCTCGCACTTCGGTAGTGATCGCTCCAACAAACTAGGACAACTCACATTCCATGCTTACTTACTTTTTCTTCTTTTTTGTGCGTTAAATTGTAGTGCTAAAAAGAGGACTCTTGTTTTTTGTATTTGATTTGATTTTTTTCATTTCCCTTCTGCTTTTTGCTTTTTTTAATTTTTTTCAATTGCATTAACTTCTTCAAATTCATGAACTTTTCTTCAAATTCATGAACTTTTCTCAAATTTGTGAACTTTTTTCCAAATTTCATGAACTTTTTTCCAAATTTCATGAACTTTTTCTGTTTTTGCTCACGTTTTTAGTGAATTTTTTTTGGCAGAGCCGCACCACCTGTCCCACTAACTTGGTCACTCTTTTAGAGTCTGCTTGTTGCCAGCCCTTTGGACGCCAGGTGTATATCTTCTTGGGCGGGGTTGATGTGAAGGGAGTGGGAAATGCCATCTGAGGAGGATCCTCCAGTGGCACACCAGGAATGTAAAACCATTCCTCTTCCTATTCCTCTATAGTCTCCTTGGGAAAGCCATCAAGGTATCCGGAATCGGTCACTCTGCAGATAACGGTGCCCCCACAATCTAACAAAATATTGCCCCTCAAGTGTTGTTGAACACAGAAGTATCTATGCCGCAAGCCGAAGTGTGGCACGCAACTGAGGAGAGCCTCACATAATGTGATGAATCACGTTACGTGAAGAATCGAATTGGGGGATAGATGATGCAGTTGGATGCAGTAAAAGTGTAGAAGTCCAAGCAGGAAGGGATGAATTGGAACAAACCCCTAATGAGGAAAGGAACGAAGCATACCCACTCATAGTCCTGAGTTATGGTGGATTCTTGGAAGATATCCTGGCCCACGGTGACCAGTCCTAGGCATGTATACACCGCCTTTGGATCCGGCAGATAACTGGCTTTGGAAAGTCAGTCAAGTTGGCCTTGAGATACCGTGCAATGCTTCCACTCACCCTCGATAGCGCCGGTCATGTGTGAGGATGAGGCGGATGTTGAACCGCCCCTGGATCTTCTCTGTGAAGATTGCCAGCCATTAGCAAAACCAAAAAGGCGCGTGAACAAGGAGAGATTGGGGTAGTGGAGCTTAAGGACGAAGACAAGGGAAGCAAATGAAATTGGATATAAAAAAAAATCTTCACAACCCCGCACCCTTTATATGTGGTCGTAGTTCGCAAAGTGGAGGTGGTGTGGCCTAGCCACGATACAATAAATCCGCTTGTTTCCCATGCATCATGCATGAGAATCAAGGGGACTGATGGTTAATTATCTTATACATGGAAGCACACAACCGCCTTTTTGATGGTACTAGGCGATGATGGGCCCTGACCCACGCATGCACGCAACACTGTCCATCGCAGAGACTACGCCTCTCGGCCACATGGGCCGATCAATGGTGTGGAGTTGTGGTGTCAAGATCAGCCCCGACTACCATTACCAAGCCAAGTATATGGGCATTTCACAACTTAAATCGGAATTCTGACCTACAACATCATTCAGGAACGATGAGGCACCTGCCGAGAAGCCGAGGAAGGCATGAAACACCTCGAATGCAAATCAAGGGTTGGATACAGAAAAGACTTGTTGAACCAGTTTTCAAGGCTGATGACTGAAGATAAAACCAAATCAGAAGATCTGAAGAGCATCTCTGACTTAAAGTCTGGTTCATGGGTTAGTAACGGTGTCTCAAATTGGGTTTCACTCACCACGTCGTCTTCTGGCCAGGTGGGTCAGGCCGAGGACCGCCATGTCAGTTCACTAGTGGGCCATGTCAAGGTGGACCATGGCATGTGATAGGAAGGCTCCCAAAAATTTGACATTTACTCCAGACATTTAGAAGTCGTCTATGATACGTTCACCTTATACGTAACTGATTAAGTTGTAACCCTAGACCCACCGGTAACTATATAAACCAAGGGGTAGGGCTGGTAGATGACACACAAAGATAGCGCGGTAGATCACTTGTACTTTGCACTGCATCTCAAATCAATAGAACACAAGCAGGATGTAGGGTTTTATCTCGAAGGTGAGCCCAAACCTGGGTCAAACCCTATGTCTCTATTACCATCATATCAAGGCTACTAGCTCGAGACCCCATATCATCAGCCAGATTGAACACCATCACTATCACCCCCATCATCACCGCAACCATTTCTCCAAGTTAGTCATACCTATCGGTGCATCACAATCGACAAGTATTGCAAGACAAATTATTAATCAATCATTCATCTTTATGTCATATTCGGTGATCTCTTCTTATTAACCAAGCAGGACATGTGAGTAATCCCTTAAGGCAATGGGTTGATTCAATGCCTTGCAACCATATGTATTTGTGCACACGGTCATTCAAAAGACTTTGCTTGATTGTTGTTATTTGTATGTGTGCTTCGTAACGGAGTTCTCTTGTGTATTCTTCTCATTATAAGGCCTTGCTGGTACCCAGGATCTCATAGATTGATCAATGAGCAGGTAAGAAGCAAGGATGCATGCAACGCTATTCTGAACACCTGTGGCAGAAATGATTAGTATGGCAATGGAAAGCAATTCCTTGGAGACAAATGGGGTGTAGTCATTAAACACTCAGTGCTTTTCTCTGAAATAATTCTTAATAACTGAGGTAACCCTGCGCTACGGTGAGGGCCATCGGTTGGACAACTAATGCTCGATGTAGGTCGTGACCGGTCGTGTCGTACTTTGGACACATCCCCCACATCGCCCTGTTGTTAGTGTAGGAGATATGCCCGAGAGGCAAGAATAACAACTATTATTTATCTCCAAATTTGTGATTAAGTTTATATTCTGTGCTATAACTACAATGGTCCATGAGTCCGTATATCCATAAAGTCTCAGAGGGAAACCCATATGCAAGTGCAGAATAATAAACGGTAAAATGTCTTCCTAGTCGTGCTTCTAAGACAAGCTCATGTGTTGCATGATGGTCATGTTTTCCTGGTCATGGGCATGACTATGCCGGCAATTTTGAGGACACAATGTTAGAAGAACACTTGTGTTGAATCGACCCAAATTGATGTTATGATATGATACATTCGTCAAATTCCTTAGACCATGAGAGTATCGATTTCCTTCATGCTAGCTTCATGGACTTTGGGGTTAGTTAAACGTCATCCGTAACAGGGTGGCTATTACGCGGCTTTCGGGTTCATGGAAAAGTATGTCAAGGGACTTGATATCTCAACATTGGGATTTGCTCCACCGATGACGGAGAGATATTCTTTGGTCCCTCTTGGCTTGATGGTATCCATCATCGTCTGTCCGAACACAATGTCACTTGATCATAGCGATGCTGGAATCCGGGAACGAGAAAAGAGAACAAAACTGGTAATGAGGAAACGTGCATGGTGAACAAAGTTGTTGATTCACGGGGATGCAATTAAAATCTCACCTCGGGTACTTGTAATATATCGCGAAGCAACATGAACAACATTTGGTAATTACATGTTCACTCGAATATTCATTCATGTGGGTATAGGGATCAATATGGATGTCCGTAGTTCCGCTATTGATCATTGATCGGAAAGTGTTTCGGTCATGTTTATACTTCCCCAAAACTACAGGGTCACACAATTCAGGGTCATCTATCTGCAAAGTAATATACTGAGGGTCAGGGAGAATGTTACCGGAAAAGTTTTGGAGACGACATCAAAGTTTCATAGAGAACCCGGAAATATTTCAGAGTCAATGGAAGTGTTTCGGAGATAAAATCACCATACCAGAAATTTTTTGGATGTGTCTAGAGTTATTTTAGGGGGTACCAGTAATGTTCTGGACCTTCAAAGAAAATTCCAATTAAAAGGTCACGGAAAAATCTTCTCCCTGTTCGAGGGGTCAAGATCCCACGAATTGTGGGATGATGCAGGCAACACTATTGCCATGTTTGGTGGCTTTGTTTGAGAGCCACCTTTTGGGGCTTTGACCCTAAAGTTGTGGAGCATTTTTGGGAAGGATGGGGGGCCCATGATGCATCCCAAACCTTCCATGGTATGGGGGGCCACCCAAGGGGCTTCCTCCCACTTTTAGTGGCTTTTGGGTGGAAAATATCCAAGGTCCTTTTGGTCTTTTTCCCCTAGTCTCCACCCCTTGCTTACATTATAAATATAGGTGGAGAGAGCTCTCCATTTCAACCAAAATTCTCTCTGATCACATGTCATGCAATGATCTGGCTTTCTATCTCTCTCCCCACGAATTAGTTTTATACACCGAAAGACTGTCTAGTCTTCGATAGGGCCTAGTACTAGACGGTGAAGCCCTATAGGATAGTCGAGACAGATGTGTGCAAACTGGTAGAGAGGTTGTAGTTTTGTTCTTAGTTTGAGTGAGACGCCGAGGTTCTATCCAAGGTTCTATCCGAGGCTCTGTCCGAGGGGCTCCCGAAGGGTTGTCCAAGGGACTTTCTGAGAGCCTCCCGAAAGGGCTATCCAGGGACCACCAGAGGGGCTGTCTAAGGGAGAACATCCTCGTGGTTGCGAGATTGTAAAATCCTAGCTGCAGGGATCTACACCGACGATCTTCGCCAACTCTACTTATGCTAGCCTATGAGTTGGTAGTGATCAGATAAAACATAGTATGCATCTTCATAGTGGTCCTGGGCTGGAGCATATGTCGGTTTTTTTGTTTTCCACTTCATTACCCTAGAGTGGAATCAATAGTCATGCTATGCGTAGATGTGGGTTACAATCTCGAATAGATATGTATGGGTGTTGCACACTATAATTTTATAGTAGATGCCATCTATTGCAGAAAATTAATTGTGTGGGTAGTATATGAAATCTATTACATGATGTTGCTATTGCTTCCCTTGAATTTGCGTAGCCCTGATCTTGACGACATGATGGAATCTTCTACAAAGTTCTGTCAATCCGTGATCCTTCCATGCTGCTCCTGAGTATGCTGGTTGATAGATCAACGAAGTGCTTCAGTTATTTGGGTTCCACCATAGCTAATGAAAGATGGATGTTTTTCACACTAAAGGGCAATGCAGATATAATCTGCACGGGGTTCTTGTGTATGACGAAGTTTAGTATGGGCTTGAGATTTCTTTTTCTCATGTTTCATACGCCCCACAAAGTGTAGGATAACACACCTACAAACCAAAAATTTCTGACCTACGCATCAGCCCAGGACCACTATGAAGATGCATATAAGGTTTGATCTGATCGTTACCAACAAAGTGATCTTGGAGTGAGGTCTAACCTTCACCCGCCTCATACTCTTGATTCGTTCGTACCCATGCAACCATGTGAAATGCCAAAAGGATACATATTTCAGATGGTGCTACACTTGGGAGAACACTAACTACTCGATATTATTACGTGAGAGATCACCCTAATAAAAGCAACTACCACGCAAACAGAAGGGTGCGAAAATAAGGGATAAACATCTAAGGGAATTCATAATAGCATGATAAGGTATAGCCCTTTCAAACAGAAAAGCATTCATTGTCTTTGTGATAATTCAGTCAAGAACTTTGTTGTGGTAGTAGTTTCAGAAACTACTAGTGTGGCAGAACTTTTCCGCCAAGGCTTGTTTTTCCTGATTCTCCTTCTTTGGATTTCACATCGGTGTCCACCTTGGGAAAGCTTGTCACCACCTTATCAATGCATCAAATAATATTGTTGTCTCTATATCTATTAATATTAAGGCATTAAAGGTTGACACGCAGGTTAATAAAGTGACAATCATATGGCTTCAGCCAACATGCTGAATAATGACCCATAGGTCATGTTAATAATTTACATCATATGCACATCCTGCAAAACCAAGTTAGACCCCTCTAATTGGTTCGTATAAGATTTTATTTTACATGGCTTCTAAGGTTTCAATCAAACCGCATCTACCAACGTTCATCATCCAGTATAATTATTCAAGTCGCTAGATTAACTTTGCAGGCGTATGAAAAAAGAGATTAAAAAATCTTGAGCCCCATACTGCACTTCATCATACGTAACAACCCCGTGCAGATCATATCTGCATTGCCCTTTAGTCTACAAAATATCCATCTTTCTTTAACTATGGTGGAACCCAAATAACTGAAGCACTTCGCTGATCTGTAAACCAACATGCTCAGGAGCAGCATGGAAGGATCACCGATTGCCAGAACTTTTTAGAAGATTCCACCATGCCGTCAAGATCAGGACTATGCAAATTCAAGGGAAGTAACAAGAACATCAGGTGATAAATTTCATCTACTACCCTCACAAATAGTTTTCTGCAGTAGATCTCATCTACTATAAAATTATATTGTGACAACACCCATAGATCTCATGTATTCTAGATCATAAATTGCATCTACTCATAGCATAACTCATGATGCCAGTGTAACGCAATGTAGCAGAAAACAAAAAAATCCGACATACGCACTAGCTCAGGACCACTATGAAGATGCATAAAAGGTTTGATCTAATTATTGCCAACTTAGCACAACGGAAGTAGAGTTGGTGGAGATCGTTGATGCAGACCCCTGTAGCTAGGATTTTACAACCTCCCAACCGCAAGGATGTTCTCCCTCAGACAACCCCTCGAACAGTCCCATCAGATTGCCCTTTGGGAGGCTCTCACACAGAACCTCGGTCAGCCCTTCGGGGTGCTCTCGGACAAAACCTCGGCGTGTCCCTCGAACTAACATCAAAACTACAACCTCTCTATTGGGTTGCACACATCCTGTGTCAACTATCTAGCAGGGCTTCGCCATCTAGGACTAGGTCGTACCGGAGACTATACGACCATTCGGCGAAAGAAACTATTTCATGGAGAGACTAATAGAAAGCGAGATCATTGCATGCCATGTGTTGAGAGAGAACTTGGGTTGAAATGGAGAGCTCTCTCCACCTCTATTTATAGTGTGAGCAAGGGGTATAGGCTAAGCGGAAAAGATCAAAAAGACCTTGGATATTTTCCACCCAAAAGCCACTAAAAGTGGGAGGAAGCCCCTTGCCCCCCCCCCACACCATGGGCGGTCTGGGCTGCCTCATGCCCCCCCACCTCCCCAAAACATGCTCCACAACTTAGTGACAAAGCACCAAAAGGTGGCTATCCAAAAAACCACCGAACATGGCAATAGTGTTGCCTACATCATCCCACGATTCATGCATCTTGTCCCCTCCGACTAGGACAAGATTTTCCCACGACCGTTTAATCTGGAAAAATCCACAAAGGTTCAGAACATTTCCGGCACCCTTAAAATAGTTTTGGACGTGTTTTGAAACATTTTCAGTATGATGATTTTTCTCCAAAACATTTCTGGTTTTCTCTCTCAAACATTTTATGTGTCTCTCAAACTTTTCCAGTGGCTTTCTCTCGGACTCCCTGTCTATTACTCAAAAGATAGTTGACCCTTAAGTGTGTGACCATGTAGGTAATAGATATGACCGTAACTCTTTCTGATTAATGGCATCCTCGTGAATCAACAATTTGTTCACTATGTAAGTTTCCGAGTTACCGGTTTTGCTCTCTTTTCTCGTTCTCGCGTTCCGGCATTCCCATGATCAAATCACGTTGTGTCTGGCCACATGATGATGGATACCGTAACATCAAGAGGGCCCAAAGAATACTTTTTCATGAACCCAAAATCCGCCGTAGCCACCCTGTTACAAATGACGTTTAACAAACGTCAGAGTTCATGAAACCGTCCGCACATATAGACACGCGCCCTAGCAAGGCCCAATGAATGGGGCGATGCAGGCGAGGTGTTACAGGGATCGCAATAAGCGATGAGCACATCTATGTTTCATTTCATGTGAGAGAGTACACCGCGGTACCTGCGGGGACCGGTAGTAGTCCGGCCCACTACCCATGTGGTCTCTTCACGTTGATATTGCATATTTGTGTTTTTCTTCCTTTTTTTTATATTTTAGAAAATACAAATTACATCTATTATGAAAAAATAATATTTATGACAAAAGTGTTGATCACAAATTTAAACAAATGTAAATCCAATACATATATAAAATGTTTAAACAACTTTTAGAAAATGTATGTACCATTTGCTATGTGAAATTTCAAAAAACATTCCCTTTTTTCAGAAAAATGTGAAACGTTATGCAATGAAAAAAAATTGTGTAATTCAAAAAAAAAGTGTCATTCACCAAACTTATTATACAATGAGAAAAATGTTCCCGTGATTCAAAAAAATGCTTGTGACATTTTATAAAAATGTTTATCCAATCTAGAAAAAAATACTCGCATAGTTTAGAGAAATGTTTTGTATCATACAAAAAACTGTTTCAACATGTAGTCCAAAAACGTTAGTCACGTAACCAATATAAAATTCAACACAATGATGTGAAAAAAACCATGTTTTCAATATTTTAAACGTATATAAAAAGTTTAGATGTATTCCAAAATGAATAATGTGTATGAGAAAAAAAAAGACATCAAACATATATTTGAACAAATATTAATAACATATTTGCACAAATTTAAACGTGTATAAAAAATGGTGCTGGTGTATACGAAAAGTGTAGAATGTGTATGAAAATCGTAGACATGCGTTAGAAAGTAAAAACAATATGAAGAAAAGGTATGTATGCCGGAAAAATGGAGAAAAAAAGAGAAAAACAAAGATAATCATTGGATAAAAAAAGGGAAATGGAAATAGGAGAAGGAACGAAGGAAGAAAACCAAAGAAAAGGGGAAAAGGGCAGTAAACAGAGAAAACATTTTTCATATATATTAGTTTTTCATACACGTTAACATTATTTTAACACTACCACAAATTTGTCCATAAATATGTAATGAACTCTTTAAAACTAAAATAAACAACTGAGAAAAGAAATGCCAGAAAAAACAGAACAAGAAACGAAAAAACTACAAGAAAAACCGTTCCCAAGAACAAAAATATGTGTATGATGCCGTATTTATATTTTAGAAATTACTAAATTCATCTATTTTGGAAAAAAAATATTTTTGAAAAAAAAAGCATCACATATTTAAACAAATATAAATGCAGTATAAAAATCGTCCGGTCAACTTTTAGAAAATATATGTACCACTCACTATGTGACATTTCGAAAAATATTCACACATTTTTTAAAAACAATGTACGTGAAAATGTTATAAAATGTAAAATAAAGTTTGTGTAATTCAGAAAAAACATGCCATTCACCAAATTTATGATACAATTAGAAAATGTTCTTGCGATTAAAATAAATGTTTGTGATGTTTTGAAAAAATATTTATCCAATCTAAAAAATGCTCGCATAGCATAGAAAAATGTGTCATATCAAACAAAAAAATGTTTCAATCTGTATTAAAAAACGTTTAACACATATTCAAAACATTTATTTGAAAAAAATTGAAAATTTTAAATGTATATCAAAATGTTATATATGTCTTCAAAAATGAATAATGTGTATGGAAAAAATAGATGTCAAACATATATTTGAACAAATATTAATCATATCTTTGAAGAAATTTCTACATGAATAAAAATGGTGCTGGTGTATACAAAAAGTGTAGAATGCATATGAGAAAAAGAAGAAAAGGTAAATAAACCAGAAAAAAAGGAAGAGAGAGAAATTGAGAAAGAAACAAAGAATACTGAGGTATAAAATGAAACAAAAACGGAAATAGAAGAAAGAAAAAGGAAGAAAGCGAAAGAAAAAGGGGGAAAGGAAGAAAAACAAGGGAAACATTTTTCATATATATTAGAAACATGTTTTATACATGTCTAATATTATTTTTATACTACCACAATATTTTTCTCAAATGTAATTAACTCATGAATCAACCTGTGGTTGGATGGTTAGAGGGACTGTGGTATCCCTAGCCCACCAGGGTTCAAATCCTGGTGCTCGCATTTATTCCTGGATTTATTTTAGGATTTTCGGCGATGCGCATTCAGTGGGAGGAGACGTTCCCGTCGATGACGAGGTGCCTACGGTGACTTCGTAAATTTCAAGATGATATGTCGGCTCAGTCTTTCAGAGATGCTCATAGGGTATGCGTGTGTGTGTTCATAGGGATAAGTGTATGCGCGTGTATATGATCGCTTGTGCCTGTACTGATGTTAAAAAAAGTAATTAACTCTTTAAAAGACACTAAGATAAACAACTGATAAAAGAAACGCAGAAGAAACCAAGAGAAAAAACAGAACAAGAAACAAAGAAAACTACAGGGAAAACCGTTTCACAAAACAAAAATATGCGTATGATACCGTCTGGCGCATATAAACAGCCGCGCTGGGCCTGTCCCATCTATGTCTCACTTCAGATAGTAGATCGCGGTGCCTGCACGGAACGGTACTGGTCTGGCCCACCACCCACCTTGTCCAGTCAAGCTGATGTTGAAAATACATTGGTGTTTTTTCCTTCCTATTTTCTCTTATATTTCAGAAAATATCAAATACATATATTATGAAAAAAAATGTGTTCATGTTTTAAAACTATTCATTGCACATTTAACCAAAGGTAAATGCGGTATAAAAGAATGTGCAGTCAACTTTTAGAAAATGTTTATACCATTAAAAAAATGTATGTGACATTTCAAAGAAATGTTCGCTCGTTTAAAAAATATGTACTTGGCATATTTTAAAATGTTATACAATGAACAAAAAATTTCGTGTTATTCCAAAACAAAATCATGCCTTTCAACAAAAACTACCATACACTTAAAAAAATATTCAAGCCTTTCAAACAAAATGTTTAAGACATTTTCAAAACAGGTTTATCAAATCTAAAAAATACATACATCAAAACATATATTTCACAAATAATAGTCACGTATTTAAAAAATCAAGTGTATGTAAAAAATAGTCCTAGAGTAGACAAAAAGTGTAGAATGCTACGGAAAATGAAGACATGTGTTAAAAAAGAAAAAGAAACAAACCAAAAAACTGTAAGTAAACCAAAGAAAGGAAGAAAATAAGAAAGCAGCAAAGAAAACCGAGGGAAAAAAGAAAGAAGAATGGAAAAGTAAAAGGGAAGGAAACCAGGCGAAAAAGGAAAGAAAGCAAGGGAACACAAAGAAAAATGAAAGAAAGAGAAAACCGACGGTGGAAATGAAAAGAATCGTGCTACATTACGGACCGGCTCAGTAGAGGGTCAAACACAGGTGAGGCCGAATTCTTCGTAACGGGAGATAATATATGGGACCTCCTACGCATGTTGCGTCCAACGAAATAACTAGTTAAGAGGTACCCTTTGCAAATGTCACTTTGATATTTAAAACGTTTTATCTCTTGAATCGTGCGTTCAAATTTCAAACCATTTTCACCGTTGGATTTCTCACGCCGAGAACTTCGAAACTAGATCTCATGTTAATAGGTTTTGCAAACTTTTTCTCATAAAAAAACATAAGGAAAAAATGAGCTTGATGCATGCCCCCCCCCCCCCCCCCCCCCCCACACACACACAAACACGTTTTTTTCATTTTGAACAGGCACAACCATGTCTCTAGCAAAAGCAAATATGTGCTTCAGCGAGAAGCAAATCTGTGCCACTCACGTACGCAACTTTTTTGTGTTTTTCCCTTACAATAAGCACTATCATGCCTCTCGCGAGAGCAAACATGTGCATCCACGAGAAGCAAATCAGTACCACTAGTGAAAGGAAAAAACATGTGCTTTCCCTTTTTAAGAGTCACAGTTGCACCTCTCGTGGAATCAAACCTGCGCTTCCAAGAGAAGCAAACCCATCCCTCTCGCGGAAGCAAAAATAAATGTGTTTTTTCTTTTTTGAGAGACACTACTCTTGGAAGCAAATCTGGGCCTCCATAAGAAGCAAACTTGTGCCTCTTGCGGAAGCAAAAATAAAACATATTTTTTCCCATTTTGAGAGGCACAACTTTGCCTAATGCGGAAGCAAAATGTGCCTCCGTGAGAAGCTAATAGGTGCCTCTCACAGAAGCCACAAAAACGTGTTTCTTTTCGCGCAAAATCTCCAAAAAATCATGTAAATACCGAAGAGCCAAAAAAACCTAAAAAACATATAGAGACCGAAAACACTTAAATCCTGAGGGAGTGCTCATCACATGACACGTGGTAGCGGTACAGAGCCCACCTAGTAGAGCACTCTACACCCACCTAAAGGAAACCTAGAGCTGCTCCTGCAATGTAGGGATGAAAATGGAGCGGAAACAGACGGAACTGAGTGCTACCACATTTGTTTCCATATTTTTCTACAGAAGCGGAAACGAATACAGAAACCCCGGAAATGAATACGGAAATAGATACTTCCGGAAACGGATATGAAGTGAATACAAAGCGAATACGGAAAAAGAAGTGGGTGTTGACCGGAACTTAAAACCCCCTTTAATCATAGAGAAATACACACAAAAACAAACAAGTATAATGAATTGTTAACATGGCTACAAAATAATATCATTATGTTAGCAACTTAGTGTAGTATTGTAGTAGTACTAAACAATTATGTATAGAGTCAAGCTGAGTACATGTGTGGTAGTAGAAGTTGTGCCTCAGATTCATTCTACTAATTGTGTCATTGTGTGTTGTTTGGTGGTTGGGCCACAAAGGAGACATAAGTCTATAGTAAAACAGAAATTCCATATTGATGGAAACGGAAAGTTCTGTTTTCATGTCTGTTCCACCGGAAAACACCGTTCCATTTTTGTTTCCCTTTCCGTATAAAAAATCCATTTTCACTTCCGTTTTGCAAATTTCCGTTTTCATTTCATATTTCCTCTCTGTTTTCATTTTACCTCCGGAAAAACGGAAAGTTTGCACTCCATTTTCATCCCTACTGCAAGGGATACCCCTAAGTTTGTTACTCTCAGCGTTCAATAGACGCACACCACATAAGCGGGGTCGCCCAACAGGGCTGCCCAGCAGCGCACAAACAGTGAAATAATCACCAAAAAGGCTGCGCGTGAGGGATTGAACCAAGCACCTCTAGCTTCTTAGCACTCGTCTCTAGCCCTAGGACTAGATGACCCTCGAATTCTAAGCACGCAACATGGACTATAAGAACTATAAGCAACGACTGATCTTAAAAAAATTGATATTCTGAACAGAATTTCGCTTTTGTAAACGTGAATATTTTAGGAAACACAAATATTCTTTTAAAAACCGGGACGAGTTTAAAAACCCACAAATATTTTTTGATGTTCCGAACATTTTATCAAAAGCACAAAAAATATTAAGTTGTTAACAAAATTTGATGATGGGAATATTTTTTGAAATTCTAAGCAATTTCTGAAAAGTGTAAACATTTTTTAAATCCCGAGTATTTTTTTAGTTTGTGAGAAATTTTTGAAAACAAAGACATTATTTTGACATCCTAAACAAATATTGTAAAACTAGAACATTTTTTGTAGTTCCTGCATAATTTTGGAAAATTGCAAACAATTTATTAATTTATGAATTTTTTTTGAAAACACAATGATTAAAAAAATGAATACAATAACATTTTCTAAAGAGAAAAATAAACAAGGAAAAGTAAGAAACACAAAAATAAAAAGTAAAGAAAAAATAAGCAGAAAAACATAAAGAAAGGAAAACCCAGAGGAAACCTGAAAACCAATAAAAACAAGAAAGTAGTTTTATTAGGGTTACAAAAAAAAAGAAAAACTAGTATAGGGAACTTTCTAGAAGGTTCCTAAAACCGTCTGGCTTGCTGTGAAGTGGGTCGGCCCAACCCATTTCTAGCGTTGGGGAGGTTTGCCTATGCGTGCGCCTGTCAATTTGACACGGAGAGTCTCAAATAGAGTTTTCCGATATATAGCTCTTGCAAATCCTACATGGCCCTTTAATCGCCGGTTCCCATTCTGCAAATCAGCGCACACCCCCTTCTCTGCTCTAGGCCGGCCCATTCGGCCTTTTTTTGCTTCTTTAAACATCAAAAAAATAAGTGTACATGAGATTCTATCACACGACCTCACGGTTCAATAGTAATCATTATTGAGGAAATCGTTAACTGGTAGCTGCTCGGTTGGCTGGCGAGTAGGGGATTAATAGGCTAATCGGCAAGTTAATCGGCCATTTAATCAATTAATCGGATGATTTATCAGTTTATCAGCTACTCGGTGACCCTATGAGTTGGGATTAATCGGCAAGTTAACTGGTTAATCGGATGAATTCTTGAACAGGGATAGTAATTACTCCAACTAACTGGGACAACTCACATTCCATGCATACTTTTTCTTCTTCTTTTTGTTGTACGTTTAATTGTAGCGCTAAAAAGAGGACCCTGGTTTTTTGTATTTGTTTTTATTTTACCTTTTCCTTTTTATTTTTATTTTCCTTTTTTCTGATTTTTCAAATCCATTCACTTTTTCAAACTCATGGGCTTTTCTCAAATTTGTGAAATTTTAACCTTGAACTTTTTTCCAAATTTCATGAACTTTTTCAACTTTTCTTCACATTTTTAGTGAACTTTTGCACACTCTCATGAAGTTTTTTTTAAATCCCGGAACTTTTTTCAGTTTTCCTACTCGCTCTGAACGGAAAAAGTGTCTCAGCTTTGAACTAAGGTTTGATCGAAGGGTGTAAATTTTTATTGATCTTTTTCAGTTTTTGCTCACATTTCTAGTGAGCTTTTTTCAAATCTGTGAAGTTTCTTTAGTGAACTTCTTTTAAAATCATGAAGCATTTCATATTTTCATGATTTTTTTTAAAAATATACATGATATTTATTTCCAAATGTTTAGAACTTTCTTTAGTTTTACTAGCATTTTAGTGAACTTTTGCAATTTTTTCACATATGTGGACTTTTTTTTGGCTATTTTGTTTTCAAATCCATGAAGTTTTTCAATTTCGTGAATTTTTTAGATTGATGTTTTTCAAAATTTCGAACTTCTTTTCCTGAAAGTCAGCGGTCAAACGTCATTGGTCAAACTCAAGAGTTAATCATAGAGCAGTCAACCCAGCGACAAAACAAAGAATCAAGCTTGCGACCCAGTAAACAAAATGGCTGGCTTCCGTTATTGGGCCGACCCACAAAGGGCGCGTTGGGTTAGTTTCGCGGCGCTTAAGACACCCAATAGGAGCTCCCTATAGCTTTAGCGACAAGTGATACACATCAGCGCAACAAAAACAAGCCGGTAAAAAAGTGAAGCCAAACAGGCCTAAAGCTCAGGCAATTGCATGGTAACTGCCTTCTCCGCGCTTCCGCCTATCGTCAAGATCATCCACACACTGGTTGTTCTGACGTTCTGATCTTCCTTGTCGCCCCCTCCAGTCCTCCACATGTCAGTCTCCCTGACAATCCACAAGACCAACGGCCGTCCACCACGTGAGTGCTCTTGTTTGCGACGTATTAGTATCGATTTTGCTAAAGCACATCTAAGTCTTATGTGATTGATCTTACATGGATGTTTTTGCATTTTTTTCTTTTTTTCCTTTTTATGTTTGACTGTGTCACTTAGATGTGCAATAACTAGAGCACATTTAGATATCCTGAATGCATGCTCTTTGTTTGCGAAAATTATGCGACATACATATTTTGCCAACACCGAGAAGTTCATGTTAACTGGACTCCATACTTGAATACATAGCTTGCCAAAAATCATGTTCCACACTCCCTGCTAACTCTATCATGCATGCATGCATGCATGCATACATATCGGGCAGTGATGGTGATCCAGATCTTGGTCGGCCTAGCGGCGGTGGCTGCAGACTGTGATGGTGCAGCGACCTCCCGTGGCTCTACGGCGGCTGTGGGCATCGAAAGATCTTCGGGGAGTTCATCTCTCCAGATCATATAGTTGACTATGCCGAGGACATGCAAACTCTGCATGACGGCTTGACGCAGAGGAATAGTTGTGCAGCGGTGCATCGCGTGTAATTGTTGGGATCACGGAGAAGTGCTGGCGACAATACATTTGTGATGTCGATGGTGGTGCTTCTTTGAGCACCCGATATCGAGCTCCGGGGTGAAAGCCCATATCTGGAGTCTAGCAATGGCGATGATTATACATCATTACCTTGTTAAAGTCATTGCTCGGATATGCTCGAACTATTTTTTCAGGGTGAAAAACTATATTCAATCTCTAGGTGGATCCGGTGACGGTGGCGATTGAGTGTCGCTCCCTTACTGAAAGCCTTTTTGTTGAAGAACCTCGTCGTCCATATGTTGTCTTAAGATGATTGGTACGGTGTCGGCGGTATGACCACCGGGTAGGCTCAAGGAGACATGTCGACATTTAAAAACAGCAGGACTGCCCAACCCTTCAAGTCGGCTGGCCCCTCGGTCGGCTCTCTCCGTTGAGGGCTGACTGGACATGGCGTCCTGCCTGGGCCAGTTGGCCACAGCCGGCAGCCGACGGGGTCAACGCCTGCCAAATTCAACTGTACGACAAGACACTCTTCACGTCGTGGGAGCGTGGCTAAAATGCCGCCGGTACCGCTAACCATGCTTGCATTGTAGAAGCACCGTGCCACCCATCCTATGAAGCCACAACCTACATGCCATAGTACTGAGGAGCCAGCGGGCCCCAAGGCCGATGAGACCCAGCAGCGGGTGGGCCCCATGGCCAATAGGACCCCGCATCTGGTGGGCCCCACTGGAGGCCAGAGACACTGGCAGCAGGGGCCTGCCCTTCTTTCTCAAAAAATTCGTAATCTAGGATGCCCAAGTAAAGGCCTCCCAGGAGCCCCCTAGGAGGGGGTCAGCTCATTCCCGGCGGTTAGCATCATGAAATTTATGATGGAGGATGGTTGATGATGACGAAGACAGAAGATCCCCCTCTCCGGAGCCCCAAACGGACTCCAGATCTGGCCTCCCGATGAAGAACAGGAGGTGGCGATGGCTCCATATTGTAAAACGCGATGAAACTTCCTCTCCTATTTTTTTGTCGGGAAATACGAATTTATAGAGTTGGAGTTAGGGTCAGCGGAGCCTTGAAGGGCCCACTACCCACCAGGGCGCACCAGAGGTGGGTGGCGCGCCTGGTGCCTAGTGGGCAGCAGGGCCCCCCTCCAGTGGGTCTTTGCTCCAGTATTTTCCTTTCATTCCAAAATAGTTCTCCAAAAAGTTTCGTCCAATCCCGAGAACTTTTATTTCTTCACAAAAATAACACCATGGTAGTTTTGCTGAAAACAACGTCAGCCCGGGTTAGTTTCATTGAAATCATACAAATTAGAGTCCAAAACAGAGCAAAAGTGTTTGGAAAAGTAGATACGATGGAGACGTATTAGACCACCGGCTCCCATGTCGGCACCGGCCACAGAAAGTGCCCTGTCTTGGAGCAGAACTCGGCTGTGGCGGGGACGTCCCATATCAGCCTAGGACACATGCGCACGCCCATCACGCTCGCCACCAACCCCAATGTTGCTGCAACCGAGCTCGAGGAGACACACAAGCACCTTCTTGACGAGGCCATGAATCTCGTCGCCATGCAGCGTTGTAGAGTGTGTGTTGCGTGAGTACAACACCGCCCACGACCTCACACTGCTGCTGATGGGCCTAGCCGGCTGGGGGGTGCAGAGCCGTCGGCTAGATGTTGGGCGTAAACCAGCCTACTTATAGCTCCCCCGTCAAGAACATGTGGGCGACGGAGGCAGCTGTGGCCGAGCTAGAGCACCTGGAGGGCGAGGAGCTGTTGCAGTAGTAGTGTGGCTGTGACCTTTTGGCCGCTGCAAACCAGCAGCAGGCGCAGTCGGTGATGCCTAAGCAGCGAACTGCTTTCGAATCTGGGACCCCTCCTCTCTAGCTGGCCAACCGACAGCTGGCTGGGGGCCCTCGACAAACACAACAGGCATCTTCCCCGCACGGTGACAATTGCCGTGGAAGTTGGCTGTACGGCAACCGGTGCAGGAGCGACCGTGACCCGCCGGCTGTCAACAACCAGCCAGACGAGTCGACTAGTAGAACCCGCCGCGAGTCAGCATGGCTGTCGACTATCAAAAGCCAGCAGACGAGCCAGCAGGCAGAGCCCACAGCCAGCCAGCATGGCAGCTGGCTGGCAGAGCCCGCTGCGAGTCAGCGTGGCAACACCAACCTGCTCGGCGAGACTGTCCGTCCATAGGGCCGGCTACACGCCCTACGATGTGCGAGCGGCTGGAGCCTCTCGCTCCCCATGATGAGCATGATGCTCGACACCGCATCAAGCGGCTAGCGCGGGCCCTAGCGTGGAAGGAGGAAAGCTATGTCGGCCCTCCATGCTTCGAGCTGCGCATCCGCGAGGAGCCTTTTCCCAAGGGCTTCATGTTGGCCCGCGACACCCCCAAGTACAACAAAGTGATACGTCCATTTTGTATCATGTTTTCCTACTATTATTTATAGTGTTTTGGGTCAATATTTCACTTCATGAGGCAATTCTAATGACTTTTCGCTCTTATTTTGCGAGCTTCACATGAAGAGGGAAATTGCTAGCAGCTGGAATTCTGGACCTGAAAAAGCTACATCAAAGATAGCTATTCTTTGGAGCTCCAAAACACCTGAAAATTTATGGAGATTTATTTATTAATAGAAAATACTAGAAGAACAATCACCAGGAGGGGACCCACCAGGGGGCCAAAAGCTCAGGTGGCGCCCCTCCCTGGGGCGCTTTCAGGATCCCAATCCTAAGTCACACCGACCTATCATGTAACACATCATATCTCTTTGCGGCCTCACGCACGGTATTCCCACGGGTGCCACCTTACCTGGCCCGGGACCGTTTGCGCCTTTTGGCTCACATATATGATAGAGCCGCTAGCATCCATATGACAAAGAACCCGGGTCGACATGACTAGTCGTAAACCCAAGGTGGCGCTAACTTACAGGGACAAGCATACATGACCCAACAACGAACGTGTCGATCAACAACATATGAACCCAAGTCGTAGGAAGCTACAAGGACCTAAAGGAATGACATGTGACATTTCCTCGAAGGGACAGACACATGAACGAAGGACACATGTCGGCCATCCAAAGTGTTCCGGAGCAGTAGCAAGCTACCACGGCTCAGTGGAAGCACTAGGAGACATTTCCCGGTAAGAGAGGCTACCAAGAATAAACAACTAGGTTGTTGGATCCCACACATACAAGTAGTATTTCAAAAACATACACACAATATGCTCGATATGTGCACATACAACATGGCATCACAACACAACTCTACGACTCAAAGTATTTATTCATTAGGCTCCGAGGAGTGAGATATTACAATCATGGGTCTGACGACCCCGCATTCAGAGTATACAAGCCAAAAGCACAAGCGGAAGCTTAACATGTCTGAGGAGAGACAACTACAAATGAAAAGGGCTGAGAAGCCTGACTAACTACAAGATCCTGCCAAGGGCACGAGATCGTAGCTGAGGTAACAAGCTAAACGTCGAAGTCCACTCGGAACTACTAGCGAGACTGAAGTCTGCAAAACATAAATTAAGCAAACGTGAGTACAAATGTACCCAGCAAGACTTACATAAGAACTAGCTACATATGCATTATTATCAACAAAGGGTGGTGGTGGAGTTTAACTGCAGCAAGCCAGCTTTGAATGGGTGGCTATCCTGAACTACGACTGCAAGTAACTCTTTTGAGGTGGCGCACACGAGTCCACATATTCACCATATCAATACACTACTATGGATCCGCTCCTTCTCCCTACGAGAACGCCATCCATAGCACTCACGCTTATCTTGCGCATTTTGGAGTATCCACTTTGACTTATCTATGAACTGTATAGGCAAACCAGAGGTCCTTTACCGCGGACGCGGCTATTCGAATAGATCATATTAACCCTGCAGGGGTGTACTTCTTCACACATGCTCTCGCCACTTACCGCCATGTACACGTCATGTATCTCGACAACCTTCAAGAGGAAGCCTGGCGAGGGTGTCGACCACGACCTAACTAACCACGCAAGTCTCTAGTCCAGGTTTATCGCCTATTCGGGTTCCATCCGCAAGGAGATCCGGCCGGGGTGTCACTCACGGCCCCAAACGATGTGAGCAGAGTTCCCAAGCCCACCATCCGGGTGCCACTTGGTACACCGTGCCACTTCACCTAGTATGTCCCAAGCCCACCTGTACCGGGTGCCACTTGGTAGACTACTAGCACTACCTACAAACACTAGAAACTAGTTGCAACTCCTAGACAGAGATCATGCTGATTAATAAGTTGGGAGGGGTCGAGTTACCGGAACCCAATGTGTGGTAGCAACTGTTCATGGATCACAAACATAGACCTCGGTTCCCGAGGACGGTCTCAATGAGACAACCCACCATGTACTCCTACATGGCCTCTCATCGCTACCTTTACCAAATCGTGTTCACACACTTAGCTCACACAAAGAAGGACATATTCATCACCATTCTAATTCATCCCCGATGAATCAGACCGGACTCAACTCTAAGGAGTAGCAGGCATGACAACAAGCATGAATGAGTAGGCACATCAGGGCTCAAACAACTCCTACTCATGCTATTGGGTTTCATCTATTTACTGTGGCAATGACAGGTCATGCAGAGGAAAAGGGGTTCAACTACCGCATCATGTAGCAGATGAATCATTGTTGTCCTAATGCAGTAAAAGAGATCAGGGGCGAGAGAGTGGGATTGTATCAGAATTAACAAGGGTTTTTTGCTTGCCTGGTACTTCTGAAGATAGTATAGCTCTTCATCGGTGTCATCGAGCTCATCATCGGAACCACGTCTACTAAGAGGGAACAAAAACCGGCAAACAAGGAAGAACACAATCAATGCAATGCGACAATATGATGCATGATCATGACATGGAAATATGCTATGATTTGAGCTAATGCAACTAGTAAAAGGTTAAATGGAGTTGGTTTGAACCCAAGATTCAAATTCAAACTCCATATGTTAATATTAAAATGCCATTCAATTGATTTGTCCTAAATAGTGGTCATAAGTTGTTCTAACATGCATGAAAATAGTACAGATGGATAGATTGGATTTTTTTGATCATTTTTCATATATAACTTATTTCATTTGGAGTTACGGTTGAATTTTTATGAATTTTTGAAGTTTATACCATTTTATGGAATTTCTGGATTATTTAGAATTAAACTAAATCCAGAAATAGATTTACTGCGCCAGCACTATGTCAGAGTGACATCGTCAAGTCAATAGGGTTGACCAGGGTTAAACCTGACGTGTGGGACCGACATGTCAGTGACACATGAAATAACCCCGGTCAAACCCGATGCTGACTGGGTTTGACCCTACGGTGGGGCCCGCTGTGAGTGGCTCTCGAGAGGTTTAGCTGGCCGTGATTAGCACTAATCACGCGACCACCTTGGCTCACCGGAGTTCAGCCGACGGTGACCATTCCGCGCAGCGGAGCTGCTACTGGGCGACGCTAGGGGCTGCGTTTAGAGCGGGAAGACTACCAGGAGGGAGCCCATGCTCGTCCGCATCCAACAAAGCAGGGAGGAGCGGGCAGGGTGCGCGATGCTCGCCGGAGTCAAGCTCGTGGCGGCGGCTGGAGCTCGAGTGAACTCGAGCAGGTGGCTGTAGGGCACGTGGGGAGGAGCTGGTGCTGGCTACAGGCTCCTAGAGATGTGTCGAGCGCGGTGGTGTGCTTAGCCTGGACGGAGGCGAGCTAAAACAACGGCAGGACATGGCCTACACCGGCAAGGTCTCAGCTTCGACGGAGATGGGGGCTACACTAGGCTATCAAGCACGGGGAAGGGAGGGGGGTTCGGTAGAGGAGCTCACGGCGAGGTCGTCGGTGATCCCAGCGTGCTTGGGGACGGCTTGGTGACGGTGAATCGGTCGACGGCGGCCGTCGGTGCATAGGACGAAGATGGCGTCGATGAGGGTGCTCCAGGGCATCCGGCATCGTGTGGCTCGACGGGGAGGACGACGACATCGTGTCAGAGCTCGGGGTTGTGTCGGAGAGGTTTGGGGATGGCTGTGGCCGTGGTGGCAACGAACGGCGGCGACGACCGCGCTCGTGCTTTGGGAGAGTGAGCAGAGAAGGGGAAGGGGTCCAGGGAGAGTGAGGAGAGGTGCAGAGGGGTCGAGGCGTGTCTCTGGCATGGACCAGGATGAGGGGAAAGCGGTTGTGTGGCTAGCAGGAGGTGGCCGCGGCTCGGCTGTGCGTGCGCCATGCATAGTGCCAGAAGGCACGGGGAAGACGATGCGTGAGGAGGTGGGTTGGGCCGCCAGCTGGGCTGGCGAGGTGAGCGCCAGGTAACTCTCTCTCCCTCTCTCTGTGCCTTTTCTAATTCTTTCTGTTTTTCTATTTCTTTTCCTCTGTTTTGAATTAGTAAAAATACTAACCCATTTCAGGAAATCCTAGAAACAAATATGGATGCTTTCTAGATTATTCCAGTGAGCCGTAACAGTTTTCAGCATTTTTGGAGCATTTTAAATATATATAGTTTTTAAATTGCTCCAATTCAAATATGTATTGGATTAATTCAAAAATCCAGAGTGACCTAGAAAAATGTGCACCATTTTTGGCGGAGGTTGTCAACCAATTCAAAAATGATGAAATTTTCTCAGGAGCATTTTGGGTTCATTGAAAATATTTATGGTTGACCCTATTTGATTTAGTTCTGGTGCTAGGGTTTGTCATCCCCATTTTAAATTCTTTTGAATTTAAACATGATGCAACATGAGGATCAAACAAGATAACAAGGACTGAGCTAGGGCTGTGACAACTCAACCCCACTAAACAAGAATCTCGTCCTGAGATTCAAGATGTGAGGTAAGAAGACAGAGGGGACACAAGCTAACACAATCTTCACGATCCAACTGCTCTTCTCAAAGATGTTGATTCATTGCATCATCTTGATCTTGACATCTTTTGTTTCCGAGATCTTCACCCAGCAAGATGTCGACAGAAAGAAGCTCTATAGGAATCGATGTTCTCGAGGGTCAAACAACAGATGATCAACTCATGGAATGAGACATAGAAATATCTCTTGAGCTGAGACACTGAACACTCATCGGGAAGGACGGAAGGAACAATTTGACGAAGGTTTCAAAATAGCGGGAAGTTATCTGCCATGTTTCCATAACGGGGCATCTTAGGGAAGGTGGCTAGTAGATTATTCCCTTAAGTGGCAAAAAGAATCACTTTTGATACCCGCGCTTCCAAGAGAAGCAAACCCATCCCTCTCGTGGAATCAAACATGCGCTTCCAAAAGAAGCAAACCCATCCCTCTCGCGGAAGCAAAAATAAATGTGTTTTTTCTTTTCTTGAGAGGCACTACTCTTGGAAGCAAATCTGGGCCTCCATAAGAAGCAAACTTGTGCCTCTTGCGGAAGCAAAAGTAAAACATATTTTTCCCATTTCGAGAGGCACAACTTTGCCTAATGCGGAAGCAAAATGTGCCTCCGTGAGAAGCAAATAGGTGCCTCTCACAGAAGCCACAAAAACGTGTTTCTTTTCGCGCAAAATCTCCAAAAAATCATGTAAATACCGAAGAGCCAAAAAAAAAACCTAAAAAACATATAGAGACCGAAAACACTTAAATCCTGAGGGAGTGCTCATCACATGACACGTGGTAGCGGTACAGAGCCCACCTAGTAGAGCGCTCTACACCCACCTAAAGGAAACCTTCAGCTGCTCCTGCAATGTAGGGATGAAAATGGAGCGGAAACAGACAGAACTGAGTGCTACCACATTTGTTCCCATATTTTTCTGCAGAAGCGGAAACGAATACAAAAACCCCGGAAATGAATACGGAAACAGATACTACCGGAAAGGATATGAGTGAATACAAAGCGAATACGAAAAAGAAGTGGGTGTTGACCGGAACTTAAAACCCCCTTTAATCATAGAGAAATACACACAAAAACAAGCAAGTATAATGAATTGTTAACATGGCTAGAAAATAATATCATTATGTTAGCAACTTAGTGTAGTATTGTAGTAGTACTGAACAATTATGTATAAAGTCAAGCTGAGTACATGTGTGGTAGTAGAAGTTGTGCCTCAGATTCATTCTACTAATTGTGGCATTGTGTGTTGTTTGGTGGTTGGGCCACAAAGGAGACATAGGTCTATAGTAAAACAGAAAATCCATACTGATGGAAACGCAAAGATCCGTTTTCATGTCTGTTCCATCGGAAAACACCGTTCCGTTTTTGTTTCCCTTTCCGTATAAAAAATCCATTTTCACTTCCGTTTTGCAAATTTCCGTTTTCATTTTCATATTTCCTCTCTGTTTCCATTTTTCGTCCGGAAAAACGGAAAGTTTGCACTCCATTTTCATCCCTACTGCAAGGGATACCCCTAAGTTTGTTACTCTCAGCGTTCAATAGACGCACACCACATAAGCGGGTCGCCCAACAGGGCTGCCCAGCAGCGCACACATAGTGAAATAATCACCAAAATGGCTGCACGTGTGAGGGATTGAACCAAGCACCTCTAGCTTCTTAGCACTCGTCTCTAGCCCTAGGACTAGATGACCCTCGAATTCTAAGCACGCAACGTGGACTATAAGAACTATAAGCAACGACTGATCTTAAAAAAATTGATATTCTGAACAAAATTTCGCTTTTGTAAACGTGAATATTTTAGGAAACACAAATATTGTTTTAAAAACCGGGACGAGTTTAAAAACCCACAAATATTTTTTGATGTTCCGAACATTTTATCAAAAGCACAAAAAATATTAAGTTGTTAACAAAATTTGATGATGGGAATATTTTTTGAAATTCTAAGCAATTTCTGAAAAGTGTAAACATTTTTTTAAATCCCGAGTATTTTTTTAGTTTGTGAGAAATTTTTGAAAACAAAGACATTATTTTGACATCCTAAACAAAATTTGTAAAACTAGAACATTTTTTGTAGTTCCTGCATAATTTTGGAAAATTGCAAACAATTTATTAATTTATGAATTTTTTTTGAAAACACAATGATTAAAAAAATGAATACAGTAACATTTTCTAAAGAGAAAAATAAACAAGGAAAAGTAAGAAACAAAAAAAAGTAAAGAAAAAATAAGCATAAAAACATAAAGAAAGGAAAACCCAGAGGAAACCTGAAAACCAATAAAAACAAGAAAGTAGTTTTATTAGGGTTACAAAAAAAAGAAAAACTACTTTAGGGAACTTTCTAGAAGGTTCCTAAAACCGTCTGGCTTGCTGTGAAGTGGGTCGGCCCAACCCATTTCTAGCGTTGGGGAGGTTTGCCTATGCATGCGCGTGTCAATTTGACACGGAGAGTGTCTACTAGAGTTTTCCGATATATAGCTCTTGCAAATCCTACATGACGCCTTAATCGCCGGTTCCCATTCTGCAAATCAGCGCACACCCCCTTCTCTGCTCTAGGCCGGCCCATTCGGCCTTTTTTTGCTTCTTTAAACATCAAAAAATAAGTGTACATGAGATTCTATCACACGACCTCATGGTTCAATAGTAATTACTCCAACTAACTGGGACAACTCACATTCCATGCATACTTTTTCTTCTTCTTTTTGTTGTACATTTAATTGTAGCGCTAAAAAGAGGACCCTGGTTTTTTGTATTTGTTTTTATTTTTCCTTTTCCTTTTTATTTTTATTTTCCTTTTTTCTGATTTTTCAAATGCATTCACCTTTTCAAACTCATGGGCTTTTCTCAAATTTGTGAAATTTTAACCTTGAACGTTTTTCCAAATTTCATGAACTTTTTCAACTTTTCTTCACATTTTTAGTGAACTTTTTCACACTCTCATGAAGTTTTTTTTAAATCCAGGAACTTTTTTCAGTTTTGCTACTCGCTCTGAACGAAAAAGTGTCTCAGCTTTGAACTAAGGTTTGATCGAAGGGTGTAAATTTTTCTTGATCTTTTTCAGTTTTTGCTCACATTTCTACTGAGTTTTTTTCAAATCTGTGAAGTTTCTTTAGTGAACTTCTTTTAAAATCATGAATCATTTCATATTTTCATGATTTCTTTTAAAAAATATACGTGATATTTTTTTCCAAATGTTTAGAACTTTATTTAGTTTTACTAGCATTTTAGCGAACTTTTGCAATTTTTTCACATATGTGGACTTTTTTTGGCTATTTTGTTTTCAAATCCATGAAGTTTTTCAATTTCGTGAATTTTTTAGATTGACGTTTTTCAAAAATTTTAACTTCTTTTCCTGAAAGTCAGCGGTCAAACGTTTTGGTCAAACTCAAGAGTTAATCATGGAGTAGTCAACCCAGCGACAAAACAAAGAACCAAACTTGTGACCTAGTAAACAAAATGGCTGGCTTCCGTTATTGGGCCGACCCACAAAGGGCGCGTTGGGTTAGTTTCGCGGCGCTTAAGGCACCCAATAGGAGCTCCCTATAGCTTTAGCAACAAGTGATACACATCAGCGCAACAAAAACAAGCCGGTAAAAAAGTGAAGCCAAACAGGCCTAAAGCTAACGCAATTGCATGGTAACTGCCTTCTCCGCACTTCCTCCTATCGTCAAGATCGTCCACACACTGCTTGTTCTGACGTTCTGATCGCCCTTGTTGCCCCCCTCCAGTCCTCCACATGTCAGTCTCCCCGACAATCCACAAGACCAACGGCCGTCCACCATGTGATTGCTCTTGTTTGCGATGTATTAGTATCGATTTTGCTAAAGCACATCTAAGTCTTATGTGATTGATCTTACATGGATGTTTTTACATTTTTTCTTATTTTCTTTTTTATGTTTGACTGTGTCACTTAGATGTGCAATAACTAGAGCACATTTAGATATCCCGAATGCATGCTCTTTGTTTGTGAAAATTATGCAGCATACATATTTTGCCAACACCGAGAAGTTCGTGTTAACTGGACTCCATACTTGAATACATAGCTTGCCAAAACTCATGTTCCACACTCCCTGCTAACTCTATCATGCATGCATGCATGCATGCATACATATCAGGCAGTGATGATGATCCAGATCTTGGTCGGCCTAGCGGCGGTGGCTGCAGACTGTGATGGTGCAGCGACCTCCCGTGGCTCTACGGCGCCTGTGGGCATAGAAAGATCTTCGGGGAGTTCATCTCTCCAGATCATATAGTTGACTGTGCCGAGGACATGCAAACTCTGCATGACGACTTGAAGCAGAGGAATAGTTGTGCAGCGGTGCGTCGCGTGTAATTGTTGGGATCATGGAGAAGTGATGGTGACAATACATTTGTGATGTCGATGGTGGTGCTTCTTTGAGCACCCGATATCGAGCTCCGGGGTGAAAGCCCATATCTGGAGTCTAGCAATGGCGATGATTATACATCATTACCTTGTTGAAGTCATTGCTCGGATATGCTCGAACTATTTTTTCAGGGTGAAAAACTATATTCAATCTCTAGGTGGATCCGGTGACGGTGGCGACTGAGTGTCGCTCCCTTACTGAAGGCCTTGTTGTTGAAGAACCTCGTCGTCCATATGTTGTCTTAAGAGGATTGGTATGGTGTCGGCAGTATGACCACCGGGTAGGCTCAAGGAGACATGTAGACATTTAAAAACACCGGGACTGCCCAACCCTTCAAGCCGGCTGGCTCCTCGGTCGGCTCTCTCCGCTGAGGGCTGGCTGGACATGGCGTCCTGCCTGGGCCGGTTGGCCACAGCCGGCAGCCCACGGGGTCAGCGCCTGCCAAATTCAACTGTACGACAAGACAGCCTTCACGTCGTGGGAGCGTGGCTAAAATGCCGTCGGTACCGCTGACCGTTCTCGCATTATAGAAGCACCGTGCCACCCACCCCGTGAAGCCACAACCTACATGCCACAGTACCAAGGAGCCAGCGGGCCCCAATGCCGATGAGACCCAGCAGCCGGTGGGCCCCATGGCCAACAGGACCCCGCATCTGGCGGGCCCCACTGGAGGCCAGAGACACTGGCAGTAGGGGCCTGTCCTTCTTTCTCAAAAAATTCGTAATCTGGGAGGCCCAAGTATAAGGCCTCCCAGGAGCCCCCTAGGAGGGGGGTCGACTCATTCCCGGCGGTTTGCATCATGAAATTTGTGATGGAGGATGGTTGATGATGACGAAGACAGAAGATCCCCCTCTCCGGAGCCCCAAACGGACTCCAGATCTGGCCGCCCGATGAAGAATAGGAGGTGGCGACGGCTCCATATCGTAAAACGCGATGAAACTTCCTCTCCTATTTTTTTCTCGGGAAATAGGAATTTATAGAGTTGGAGTTGGGGTCAACGGAGCCTTGAAGGGCCCACTACCCACCAGGGCGCACCAGAGGTGGGTGGCGCGCCCTGGTGCCTAGTGGGCAGCAGGGGCCCCTCCAGTGGGTCTTTGCTCCAGTATTTTTCTTTCATTCCAAAATAGTTCTCCAAAAAGTTTCGTCCAGTTCTGAGAACTTTTATTTATGCACAAAAATAACACCATGGTAGTTTTGCTGAAAACAACGTCAGTCCGGGTTAGTTCCATTGAAATCATACAAATTGGAGTCCAAAACAGAGCAAAAGTGTTTGGAAAAGTAGATACGATGGAGACGTATCAGACCACCGGCTCCAACGTCGGCACCGGCCACAGAAAGTGCCCTGTCTTGGAGTAGAACTCGGCTGCGGCGGGGACGTCCCATATCAGCCTAGAACACCTGTGCACGCCCATCACGCACGCCACCAACCCCAACGTTGCTGCAACCGAGCTCGAGGAGACACGCAAGCACCTTCTTGACGAGGCCATGAATCTCGCCGCCATGCAGTGCTATAGAGTGTGTGTTGCGTGAGTACAACACTGCCCACGACCTCACATTGTTGTTGATGGGCCTAGCTGGCTGGGGGGTGCAGCGCCGAGGCAGAGCCGTCGGCTAGATGTTGGGCGAATACCGGCCTACTTATAGCTCCCCCGTCAAGAACATGAGGGCGACAGAGGCAGCTGTGGCCGAGCTGGAGCACTTGGAGGGCGAGGAGATGTTGCAGTAGTAGCGTGTCTGTGACCTTTTGGCCGCTGCAAACCAGTAGCTGGCACAGTCGATGCTGCCTAAGCTGTGAACTACTTTCGAATCTGGGACCCCTCCTCTCCAGCTGGCCAACCGGCAGCTGGCTGGGGGCCCTCGGCAAACACAACAGGCATCTTCCCCGCACGGTGACAATTGCCGCGGAAGTTGGCTGTACGGCAACTGGTGCATGAGCGAGCGTGACTCGCCGGCTGTCAACAACCAGCCAGACGAGCCGACTAGTAGAACCCGCCGCGAGTCAGCATGGCTGTCGACTGTCAATAGCTGGGCAGACGAGCCAGCAGGCAGAGCCCACAGCCATCCAGCATGGTAGCTGGCTGGTAGATCCCGCTGCGAGTCAGCGCGGCAACACCAACCTGCTCGGTGGGACTGTCCGTCCGTAGGGCCGGCTACACGCCCTACGATGTGCAAGCGGCTGGAGCCTCTCGCTCCCCACGATGAGCATGATGCTCGACACCGCATCAAGCGGCTAGCGCGGTCCCTAGCGTGGAAGGAGGAAAGCTATGCCGGCCCTCCATGCTTCGAGCTGCGCATCCGCGAGGAGCCTTTTCCCAAGGGCTTCACGTTGGCCCGCGACACCCCCAAGTACAACGAAGTGATACGTCCATTTTGCATCATGTTTTCCTACTATTATTTATAATGTTTTGGGTCAATATTTCACTTCATGAGGCAATTCTAATGACTTTTCGCTCTTATTTTGCGAGTTTCACATGAAGAGGGAAATTGCTAGCAGCTGGAATTCTGGACCTGAAAAAGCTACATCAAAGATAGCTATTCTTCGGAGCTCCAAAACACCTAAAAATTTATGGAGATTTATTTATTAATAGAAAATACTGGAAGAAGAATCACCAGGAGGGGACCCACCAGGGGGCGAAAAGCTCAGGTGGCGCCCCCTCCCTGGGGCGCTTTTAGGATCCCAATCCTAAGTCACACCGACCTATCATGTAACACATCATATCTCTTTGCGGCCTCACGCACGGTATTCCCACGGGTGCCACCTTACCTGGCCCGGGACCGTTTGCGCCTTTTGTCTCACATATATGATAGAGCCGCTAGCATCCATATGACAAAGAACCCGGGCCGACATGACTAGTCGTAAACCCAAGGTGGCGCTAACTTACAGGGACAAGCATACATGACCCAGCCACGAATGTGTCGATCAACTACGTATGAACCCAAGTCGTAGCAAGCTACAAGGACTTAAAGGAACGACATGTGACATTTCCTCCAAGGGACAGACACATGAACGAAGGACACATGCCGGCCAGCCTAAGTGTTCCGGAGCAGTAGCAAGCTACCATGGCTCAGTGGAAGCACTAGGAGACATTTCCCGGTAAGAGAGGCTACCAAGAATAAACAACTAGGTTGTCGGATCCCACACATACAAGTAGTATTTCAAAAACATACACACAATATGCTCGATATGTGCACATACAACATGGCATCACAACACAACTCTACGACTCAAAGTATTTATTCATTAGACTCCGAGGAGCGAGATTACAATCATGGGTCTGATGACCCCGCATTCAGAGTATACAAGCCAAAAGCACAAGCGGAAGCTTAACATGTCTGAGTAGAGACAACTACAAATGAAAAGGGCTGAGAAGCCTGACTAACTACAAGATCCTACCGAGGTCACGAGATCGTAGCTGAGGTAACAAGCTAAACGTCGAAGTCCACTCGGAACTACTAGCAAGACTGAAGTCTGCAAAACATAAATTAAGCAAATGTGAGTACAAATGTACCCAGCAAGACTTACATCAGAACTAGCTACATATGCATCATTATCAACAAAGGGTGGTGGTGGAGTTTAACTGCAGTAAGCCAGCTTTGAATCGGTGGCTATCCTGAACTACGACTGCAAGTAACCCTTTTGAGGTGGCGCACACGAGTCCACATATTCACCATATCAATACACTACTATGGATCCGCTCCCGTCTCCCTACGAGAACGCCATCCATAGCACTCACGCTTATCTTGCGCATTTTGGAGTATCCACTTTCACTTATCTATGAACTGTATAGGCAAACCAGAGGTCCTTTACCACAGACGCGGCTATTCGAATAGATCATATTAACCCTACAGGGATGTACTTCTTCACACACGCTCTCGCCACTTACCGCCATGTACACGTCCTGTATCTCGACAACCTTCAAGAGGAAGCCTGGCGAGGGTGTCGACCACGACCTAACTAACCACACAAGTCTCTAGTCCAGGTTTATCGCCTATTCGGGTTCCATCCGCAAGGAGATCCGGCCCGGGTGTCACTCACGTCCCCAAACGATGTGAGCAAGGTTCCCAAGCCCACCATCCGGGTGCCACTTGGTACACCGTGCCACTGCACCTAGTCTATCCCAAGCCCACCTGTACCGGGTGCCACTTGGTAGACTACTAGCACTACCTACAAACACTAGAAACTAGTTGCAACTCCTAGACAGAGATCAGGCTGATTAATAAGTCGGGAGGGGTCGAGTTACCGGAACCCAATGTGTGGTAGCAACTGTTCATGGATCACAAACATAGACCTCAGTTCCTGAGGACGGTCTCAATGAGACAACCCACCATGTACTCTTACATGGCCTCTCATCGCTACCTTTACCAAATCGTGTTCACACACTTAGCGAACACAAAGAAGGACATATTCATCACCATTCTAATTCATCCCCGATGAATCAGACCGGACTCAACTCTAAGCAGTAGCAGACATGACAACAAGCATGATTGAGTAGGCACATCAGGGCTCAAACAACTCCTACTCATGCTAGTGGGTTTCATCTATTTACTGTGGCAATGACAGGTCATGCAGAGGAAAAGGGGTTCAACTACCGCATCATGTAGCAGATGAATCATTGTTGTCCTAATGCAGTAAAAGAGAGCAGGGGCGAGAGAGTGGGATTGTATCAGAATTAACAAGGGGTTTTTGCTTGCCTGGCACTTCTGAAGATAGTATAGCTCTTCATCGGTGTCATCGAGCTCATCATCGGAACCACGTCTACTAAGAGGGAACAAAAACCGGCAAACAAGGAAGGACACAATCAATGCAATGCGACAATATGATGCATGATCATGACATGGCAATATGCTGTGATTTGAGCTAATGCAACTAGCAAAAGGTTAAATGGAGTTGGTTTGAACCCAAGATTCAAATTCAAACTCCATATATTAATATTCAAATGCCTTTCAATTGATTTGTCCCAAACAGTGGTCATAAGTTGTTCTAACATGCATGAAAATGGTACAGATGGATATATTGGATTTCTTTGATCATTTTTCATATATAACTTATTTCATTTGGAGTTATGGTTGAATTTTTTTGAATTTGTGAAGTCTATACCATTTTTTGGAATTTCTGGATTATTTAGAATTAAACTAAATCCAGAAATAGATTTACTGCGCCAGCACTATGTCAGAGTAACATCGTCAAGTCAATAGGGTTGACCAGGGTCAAACCAGACGTGTGGGACCGACATGTCAGTGACACATGAAATAACCCCGGTCAAACCCGATGCTGACTAGGTTTGACCCTGCGGTGGGGCCCGCTGTGAGTGGCTCTCGAGAGGTTTAGCTGGCCGTGATTAGCACTAATCACGCGGCCACGTTAGCTCACCGGAGTTCAGCCGACGGCAACCATTCCGCGCAGCGGGGCTGCTACTGGGCGACGATAGGGGCTGCGTTTAGAGCGGGGAGACTACCAGGAGGGAGCCCATGCTCGTCCGCATCCAACGGAGCAGGGAGGAGCAGGCAGGGTGCGCGGTGCTCGCCGGAGTCGAGCTCGTGGCGGCGGCCGGAGCTTGGGTGAACTCGAGCAGGCGGCTGTAGGGCACGTGGGGAGGAGCTGGTGCTGGCTACAGGCTCCTAGAGATGTGTCGAGCGCGGTGGTGTGCTCAGCCTAGACGTAGGCGAGCTAAAACAACAGCATGACATGGCCAGCACCGGCGAGGTCTCGGCTTCGATGGAGATGGGGGCTACACTAGGATATCAAGCACAGGGAAGGGAGGGGGGTTCGGTAGAGGAGCTCAAGGCGAGGTCGTCGGTGATCCCAGCGTGCTCGGGGACGGCTTGGTGATGGTGAATCGGTCGATGGTGGCCGTCGGTGCAAAGGACGAAGATGGCGTCGATGAGGGTGCTCCAGGGCATCCGGGCATCGTGTGTCTTGGCGGGGAGGACGACGACGTCGTGTCAGATCTCGGGGTTGTGTCAGAGAGGTTTGGGGATGGCTGTGGCCATGGTGGCAGCGGACGGCGGCGACGGCCGCGCTCGTGCTGCGTGGGAGAGTGAGCAAAGAAGGGGAAGGGGTCCAGGGAGAGTGAGGAGAGGTGCAGAGGGGTCGAGGCGCGTCTCTGGCATGGACCAGGATGAGGGGAAAGCGGTTGCATGGCTAGCAGGAGGTGGCCGCGGCTCGGCTGTGCGCGCGCCATGCATAGTGCCAGAAGGCACGGGGAAGACGATGCGTGAGGAGGTGGGTTGGGCCGCCAGCTGTGCTGGCGAGGTGAGCGCCAGGTAACTCTCTCTCCCTCTCTCTCTACCTTTTCTAATTCTTTCTATTTTTCTATTTCTTTTCCTCTGTTTTGAATTAGTAAAAATACTAACCCATTTTAGGAAATCCTAGAAACAAATATGGATGATTTCTAGATTATTCCAGTGAGCCTTAACAGTTTTCAGCATTTCTGGAGCATTTTAAATATATATAGTTTTTAAATTGCTCCAACTCAAATATGTATTGGATTAATTCAAAAATCCAGAGTGACCTAGAAAAATGTGCACAATTTTTGGCGGAGGTTGTCAACCAATTCAAAAATGATGAAATTTTCTCAGGAGCATTTTGGGTTCATTGAAAATATTTATGGTTGACCCTATTTGATTTAATTCTGGTGCTAGGGTTTGTCATCCCCATTTCAAATTCTTTTGAATTTAAACATGATGCAACATGAGGATCAAACAAGATAACAAGGACTGAGCTAGGGCCGTGACAACTCACCCCCACTAAACAAGAATATCGTCCCGAGATTCAAGATGTGAGGTAAGAAGACAGAGTGGACACAAGCTAACACAATCTTCACGATCCAGCTGCTCTTCTCAAAGATGTTGACTCATTGCATCATCTTGATCTTGACATCTTTTGTTTCCGAGATCTTCACCCAACAAGATGTCGACAGAAAGAAGCTCTATAGGAATCGATCTTCTCGAGGGTCGAACAACTGATGATTAACTCATGGAATGAGACATAGCAATATCTCTTGAGCTGAGACACTGAACACTCATCGGGAAGGACGGAAGGAACAATTTGATGAAGGTTTCAAAATAGCGGGAAGTTATCTGCCATGTTTCCATAACGGGGCATCTTAGGGAAGGTGGCTAGTAGATTATTCCCTTAAGTGGCAAAAAGAATCACTTTTGATACCTGGATCATTAAAACTCTGTAAACCAGCCTAGGGCAGTTCACCAACAATCTTCTGGCGGAGTGCGAAGGAATGGCATACCCAGACTAGAATGGATGACGTGGATTACCTTGTTGAAGATAACGCAAGGGATGATTTTGCTTGCGCGTGCTCTCAAGAACTTGAGCATTTCCATATTCATCAAGGTTTTACCAGCATCCATGTCAAGGATCCTGGCAACACAACATACTACCATGATGAATAGTGATGGAAGATGTAGATGCAAAGGAAGATAGCACCTTCTCAGATTTCACCTTAGCGAGGCCAAAGAAACAAAATCTGGATGATCAACCGAGAGACATTTAGCACTCCGCTTCTAATGTTCTCCTTGATGTGCTAGCGTAACCCATTTATTGATATGGTTTGGTATCTAGATCATCAAATAAAAGGACCGGACTTTGGAAGCACATGAATCCATAAAGAAAACTACAAAAGTAAATCCTACGAAATCCTTATGGGGAGGTGACCAACTTCCTCAATCAAGATACTACAATAATAAGTCTTCCGGCTAGGTGTGTTGGCCATGACATCCACTTTATCGGGTTACAGAGAGACCAATATTATAGTTCTTGGGAGATGTTCCAACCGTCACATCTTCCTGAGATTTAGATCTGGTTGGTGTCAGGATATTCTAGACTCATCAAGTTTAGAAGGAAAAATGAAAGTCTGCAACACAAATCGACGAGATGACGTTGCGAGATTCTCGGGAATAAACTACGATAGCAAGCTCCAAAACATGAGCTGATTCTACTACAAACATGTGAACACGCTATCCCAGACAAGCATGACCACGTAGTAGTCTTATAATAAAACACTACTGAGTTCAGGTGGGGAACCATTGTCAAGGATATCAAAGTCCTTACATAAGTCCGGATTAGCTCTTATGAAGGAACTTATTTTCCTTAAACAAGTCAATCAGTGGCTTGGTGTGCTATGAAATTCATATGGAATGAAGATGATCAGTCTAACAGACCACATAATACTTCGCTCATGCATGGCTGACTTGGAATGATTCCAGAGGAGGTAAAACAAGCCTTCTCAAATTCGTGGTGACAACTTGCATCAGATGCACATGAGTTAGAGTGACTCACTTCTTTCGTCCAACATATGCTTCACGAATGGGTCATGAAGGTAATGCTTATAGAAGTTTCCAATACTAGCTGGATGTTCAACACGAATCATGGAGAAGATAGAAATGTTGCCAATGGGCTCAACAACAGTTCATCCAGGTTTCCATATAAGTGGAATTCCACAATTATGTGAACAAGGTGATAGCATTGGTCAGACCCAAAAGATATAATGGTGTATGCTCGAGGAACAACCACGAGTAAGACAACATTACGAATATCGTTGGTTCTGATTTGATTTGAAGAGAGCCCATAGTCAAACAAAAAATTGGATAAGACGATAGGTCCAACAACTGATCACGAGGGTCAATCAATGAAAATACCATCTTTCTTCAACACACATACAAGATATCCCTTAAAATGAACTAGGTCGGACAAGCTTTTATCTTCCAACTCTCCAAGTTGTTGTTTAGCTTAACCAACTAGCTCAGGGTATCCAACACAGACTCTTGGAGAAAGGGTGGTTTACAAGGAAACCAACTTGATCACGAACTCAACGTAGCAGTCAGGTGACGACCTGATGATACTTCCGAGAAGATATCCGGAAAATCACGACCCACCGATATGTTACTAAGCTCGAGAACAATCTTGCTTTTCAGGGCAGGATGATATGATCAAAAGAGCGAGGGATTGACACAATCCTAACTCATTGATCGAAGAGTGCATCGGAAATAAGGACTAGGTAGCACAATCAGTCTTAGAATGAGGATTCAATAACCAACGCACTAAGAATGAAATTATTATCCTTTAACTACCAAGCAGCAAGGTTGCTAGGAGTGTTGATTTCAAACATCATAGTTCACCTGTCTGCATTCCGGTTGCAACAACACGGAAGCCGAGAAATGAATAATGAGGATGAGAAGTATCACTGTATCAAGAGTTCATAGGATGGTGCACAATTCCCATGATATTCTTGATGTAAAGATGGTAATACTCCAAGGTAGAACAGAACAAGAGCTAGATTAGCATTTGATCTGCGGAACACAACTGCTTGACCCAATCTTGGAAATGGATAAGGTGCTGGGGTTTGTTTCTACTAGTCATTCTAGAATAGAATGGCTTGACAGACCACAAGGGTAATAGGCATCGATGAACGATTGCATGCATACTCTTGACTATCAATTGATAGACGAAGGTCAGAAAACAACTAAAGAGGGACAACTCAAAAGAACATATGATTTTCTGTTGTGGATGCATGGATTAGCATGTCGAACGAGTTCAACATATTCCTTCTGGACAACCCATGTAGAAAGGTAGAACTGGCAGACTCACAATATAGAATGGAAAACTCATCGAGATCATTCTGGTTGTGACCTTTCGGTTCAACGAAGAACTGCTCCCGTAAGTAGTTCATGGTATTTGGAAGAAAGGAATACCACGGACCTTGAGGACTATCGCAAAGGTTACTAGTATTCTAAGGGAACTAGCAAACACTATCAACAAGAAGTAAGTAGGGTGAATCTCGGGTTCAAGAACCCAAGAATAGAATACCTACTATTAAGTGGCATCACGGGATGCTTTCGAGAATGATGGCCAGAGTTATCACACTGGAATCACAAAACATGGCTAGGTACTAGTTGATTAGCTAAGACACCTAGGGTCATAGTAATAGCTCCAACCTATATACCGAGGCAATGAAGTACCTTAACACACTAGCTAGTGTGGTTAACCTGGCCAAAGGAACATCGAGAAGGGGAAGAAGGTATTTGCAAATGCATCAGACTATTTAGAAACCTGGGATGACTCAGACAACATAACAACTGTAAATGCTCAAAAAGAATTGAGACATCTTGTAAAATAGTGGCGAAACCACTCAACATCATAATATCAAAGTTCCGAGATCAACAGTCAACACATGGAAGTAGTAGGAACTGAACTGAGGCTTAAATCCATCAATCCTATAGGTCTACAGATTAGTAACACGTGATCCTGATAGAAGGAAGAGAAAGCCTAGTTCCTTAACCCCGTAGGAAAGATAGGATGACTCAGATCAGAAGGGCATAAAGTATAAGGAGTAAAAAGAGCCTTACATTCCCTCCCACAATAAATTCCATTATATAACTAAAGCATTTCTAGACTCAACTTCGACCAGTTTGGCTTGGTAATCCTATAGGCAGTCAAGCTCTGATACCAAAGTTGTCAGGACCCTGATCCTAAGTCACACCAACCTAGCATGTAACACATCATATCGCTTTGCGGCCTCACGCACGGTACTCCCACGGGTGCAACCTTACCTAGCCCGGGACCGTTTGCGCCTTTTGGCTCACATATATGATAGAGGCGCTAGCATCCATATGATAAGAACCCGGACCAACATGACTAGTCGTAAACCCAAGGTGGCGCTAACTTATAGGGATAAGCATACATGACCCAGCAAAAAACGTGTCGATCAACAACGTATGAACCAAAGTCGTAGCAAGCTACAAGGACTTCAAGGAATAATGCATGACATTTCCCCGAAGGGACAAACACATGAACGAAGAAGGACACATGCCGGCCAGCCTAAGTGTTCCGGAGCAGTAACAAGCTACCATGGCTCAGTGGAAGCACTAGGAGACATTTCCCGGTAAGAGGGGCTACCAAGAATAAAAAACTAGGTTGTCGGATCCCACACATACCAAGCATTTCAAAAACATACACACAATATGCCCGATATGTGCAAATACAACATGGCATCACAACACAACTCTATGACTCAAAGTATTTATTCATTAGGCTCCGAGGAGCGAGATATTACAATCATGGGTCTGACGACCCAGCATTCAGAGTATACAAGCCAAAAGCACAAGCGGAAGCTTAACATGTCTGAGTACAAACAACTACAAATGAAAAGGGCTGAGAAGCCTGACTAACTACAAGATCTTGCCGAGGGCACGAGATCGTAGCTGAGGTAACAAGCTAAACGTCGAAGTCCACACGGAACTACTAGCGAGACTAAAGTCTCTCTGCAAAACATAAATTAAGCAAACATGAGTACAAATGTACCCAACAAGACTTACATCATAACTAGCTACATATGCATCATTATCAACAAGGGGGGGGGGGTGGTGGAGTTTAACTGCAGCAAGCTAGCTTTGACTCGGTGGCTATCCTGAACTACGACTGCAATTAACTCTTTTGAGGTGGCACACAGTGTCGGCGTTCTGGGAACGGGGGTCCCCAGACTTGCCTGCCTGCGGCCTGCGGCGTGGCTCAAAGGGGGGCGCAGCACGGCCCATCTTCATCGACGCAAGCTCAAGACCCTCGCGAGGGGCCAAGCCTCGCGGGGCGGATGACAAGGAGCTTCCTCAGGCAAGGCCTCATCAGGCTGGCTCGCGAGGAGGCGGAGAGTTCAAGGCGGGGTACCTCGCGAGGTGCCCATGACGCAAGCCATGACAACCAAGGGCGCCAGCCGGGCGCCAGCCCGCGCAGTGTCCTTCTTTCCTCTTTGGTGCAAGGGGAGCAAACGCAGGCGAGAACATCAAGCAAAGGCATCCATTTTGGTGCAACAAGACCAAGACCAGTCCAACGGCAGGATGGAGGTCACCGTGGAGCCCAAGCCGGCGTCACCACCAGAGCCTTTGACAGGCGAGGACCAACTTTAGTCAGGATAAGTGTACCCGATGTTCCCCTTCAAAATGGCCAATTGTTGGCGCCCTTCCCGCTCAATATTTGGGAAGAGGCCCAGGGCCTTTGCCTATAAATAGGACTAGCCACCATAGTATCTAGGCATCGAGAATCAACCCCTCCAAAGGGACCACACCACCACAAGAACAGACCCTCGCGAGGCTGTTCTTCCTTGTATTGTTCATCACCAGCCCAAGAGGCAATCCACCACACCACACACTGGAGTAGGGTATTACACCACAATGGTGGCCTGAACCAGTATAAACCCTGTGTCTCTTGTGTTGTTCTTCTTGTAGTTTAGATCCTAGCGATTCGGTGAGGAACAGGTAGATAGAAGGCGAAACCTCCGCGCGCACCCCAGTGTTCGAACCTCAAGAGTCTGCCGGAACCCTAAATCTGACATTTGGCGCGCCAGGTAGGGGTGCTCCGGAATTCGTCTTCCGTCGCCTTGTTCTTCTCCGACCGTCGCAACCATGTCTGACGCACGCCGGGTTTGCGCCGAGCGCCGAGCCGCCCTAGCTTCCTGCGTCGCCCATACGGCTCCCGTCGGCGGGCGCCCTCGTCGTTCCCCGTCGCCTGCCGTCAACGCCGCCATCGGCCCGGCGGGGAACGAGCAGCAAGCATCGTCCCAGCACCCGTCCATGAGGCGGGACGGCCGCAGCGCTACACCCTCACTCACCCCTGCTGGTTCTTCGTCCCGTGCGCCCCGCGCGGCCATGGAGGCTCGAGCTGCGCTCATCGCGGCAAACGAGCTCCTGCGCTACCGCCCAATTGACAACGTCTACGAAGAATGGCTCGACCGAGTCGCCGAACTCGTCCGCGCCGCTGGGGCCTCCCCCGCGCCATCTTTCTCGCTGCACCACGCCCCGCCATGCGCGGGCAATGAAGCTCCTGGGGCGCCTCAGCCGCCTCCCCCTCAAGAAGGCGCCCTGGCTCCAAGGCGCGCGGCCCCTGGGCAGAACCCGCCCCGTCAGGAACCAGCGCGGCAAGAGCAGAGCTGCCAAGAAGTTCCTTGCCCCCGAGAAGCTGCCCTAGTGCTCCCTGCTCCGGCTCATCCCGACCACGCTCCTGCTCTAGCACGTCAAGACCCCATGCTGCACCCGGCTACGGCGCACGGGGACCCACAGGACGAAGCCCCTCGTCCTCCAAGGCCTCCCGCGGCCACAGCGGGCTGCCGCGCCTTCACCACCGAGCTGCGCACCGTCGCGTGGCCCGGCAAGTTCAAGCCAAACCTGCCTCCTCGCTACGACGGCACGGCTGACCCTGCAGAGTTCCTCCAGCTCTATGAGCTGGGCATCGAGGCTGCCAACGGAGACGAGAAGGTCATGGCGAACTGGTTTCCCATGTCTCTCAAGGACGGGGCCCACACCTGGCTTCTGAACCTGGCCCCAGGCATGATCTCCTCCCGGGACGAGATGTGCACCCGCTTCATCGCCAACTTCCAGGGTACTCGTGACCGGCCACCCGCCATGAGCGACATGTGCGACATCAAGCAGCAACCAGGGGAAACCCTGCAGAAGTACATCCAGCGCTTCAACAACGCGCGCCTCAAGATTCCCAAGGTGACCGAGGAGGTCATCATCTCAGCCTTCTCTGACGGCGTGCGTGACATCAAAATGAAGGAGGAGCTCGCAATGCATGAAGATCTGTGCACTTCCTTGGAGCTATTCAACCTGGCGACCAAGTGCGCCAGAGCTGAGGAAGGGCGTCTCTCCCTCCTCGAGTTGCCTGCCGCATACCCAGAAGGGAAGAAGCCAAGGCCAAGGACGTGAAGCGCAAAGGGGCTGCCGTGCTCGCGGCAGAAACAGACACCAAGTAGGGCAGAGATCATCCCGAATCCTCCAAGGGTAGTCGGTACTGCGTGTACCACGACCTCCACACCCATAACACCAATGAATGCCAAGAGCTCCGGGCCATGCGTGAAGGACGGACTGGCCAGCGTCCCGACCGCAGCGACCGGGGCTACGGCCGAGGAGGAGGAAGGAACACAGGACGCTGGGAAGACCGCGGCCTACGTCAAGGGTGGCGCGACCAACCTTACAAGGATCGCTGGCAGGATCAGCCTCGCGAGGGAGGTTGGAGGGATCAGCCTCGCGAGGATCGCCCGCAAGGTAACGCAGGCCTCCCTCCGCTGCCGCCGCAACCAAGGAGAAATGAGGACCATCATCAGGACGAAGGGGCTGGGGGCTTCCAGGAACCACGTGCGATCGCCTGCATCCTGGGCGGAGCTCAAGCCCCAGCCTCTCAACGCATCTTCAAGCAGTTCGCCCGCGAAGTGAATGCAGTCCTCCCCAAGCTCGAGGCCACGCGCCCTCTCAGGTGGTCAGCATGTGCCATCATGTTCAGCTCAGCGGATCAGCTCAAGTGCGCGGCCACCGCAGGAGTCCTCCCGATGCTTTGTTCCGCAATCATCAGCAACATGCTAGTCACCAGGACCCTCATCGATGGCGGGGCAGGGCTCAACGTCCTGTCCGTGGAAACATTCAACAATCTCCAAGTGCCCTACAATCAGCTTCAGCCAACCAAGCCTTTCTCCGGAGTCACCGACAGCTCCACGGTCCCGATTGGGCAGGTCCGCCTCCCTGTCACCTTCGGGGCACGCGACAACTACCGCACCGAGCTCATCGACTTTGACGTCGCCCACATTCTCCTGCCGTACAACGCCATCCTCGGGTACCCAGCGCTGGCCAAGTTCATGGCTGTAACCCACCACGGCTACAACGTCCTCAAGATGCCAGGAAGTGATGGAGTCATCACGGTGCCCTGTGAAGAGAGAGACGCAGTGTGCTCCCTGGAGCGAGCCTTTCAGGCCGCATCACTGGAAGATCCGGACCGCGGAAGCAGGAGGCTTCCCGAGGCCGCCCCCAAGAAGAAGAAGACATAGACCGGCCCGTCGCCTCAGGAGGCAGGTCCCTCAGGGCCCGCGCCTGCTCAGGGGGAACCTCCTTCCATCGCATAGGGAAGCGCACCCGGCGCCCTCCTCACGCAGGGCTCGGGGGCTCTCCCCTGGAGGGCCGTCGACCTCGCCAAGGTCACGAGGGAGGCGCTTGGGCTCCACGTGGAGGCGTGTTTCGAAGCATGTTTCCATCAAGAAGGAGCAAGGCCAGGACGGCCAAACCCTCAGGAGTTCGTCAGCAAAGCCATTCAGGAGCTACATGAGTCAAGGGTCATGAGAGGCAGCCACCGTTTACCCGCTGTGGCCCCCCATCCAGGCGAGGATGGTGGGCTGCGCGTCTGCATCGACATACCAGGGCTCAACCAAGCCATGTCTCAGGAGCGCCTCTGGCCTTCGCGAGTGGGACGCTGCGAGGGTCTGCCTCACAGCTACGTTCGTATGCCTTACGGCTCGCCGAACGCGGCTGCTGCGTACCAACGCCTCATGAGGGCCATCCTGGAGGCTCAAGAGGTCAGGCGTTCCGCAGCCCTGGGGGCTCGTGAGGATCTGCTTCCGCAGCCCACCGAGTCTGCTGCATCAACACCCCTTCGTCTTCAGCATCATCAGGTGACATCTTTCAAGTTTTATTTCTAGCTGGGAGCGCCCTCAGGGCTGCATTATTCCCAGGCCGCGTGGGTCCGTCCCTGTGGCGTGTATCTCTTTTGTTTCATGTTCTTAGCTTACTCTGCTTGGGGCGCCCCTCGGGCTGCATTATCCCCAAGCCGCTCGGGTCAGACCCAGTGGCATGTACCCCTCTTGCATTTATCTTAGGGCCATGTTTTCGACCCATCATGCTTGGTATTTGGTGCCTGTTCATGGTACCTTTTCTTCTTGGATGTCGCAAGCTTGCGCGTTAAAGGGGGGGTGCCAGAGCATCGCGACTCAGGGCTCCTACCGGCTCTCCGGCCCTCACCCTCTGGTCTTGCCCACGGCATCGCGCCCTGGCATACCAGCGACGGCTGAGACCAGCCCGAGAGCCGGGACCCGAGGACGTAGAGTTTTGACATCTAACCCAGCTTGCGCGTTAAAGGGGGGGGGGTGCCTGAGCATCGCGACTCAGGGTTCCTACCGGCTCTCCGGCCCTCACCCTCTGGTCTTGCCCACGGCATCGCGCCCTGGCATACCAGTGATGGCTGAGACCAGCCCGAGAGCCGGGACCCGATGACGTAGAGTTTTGACATCTAACCCAGCTTGTGCGTTAAAGGGGGGTGCCTGAGCATCGCGACTCAGGGCTCCTACCGGCTCTCCGGCCCTCACCCTCTGGTCTTGCTCACGGCATCGTGCCCTGGCATACTAGCGACGGCTGAGACCAGCCCGAGAGCCGGGACCCGAGGATGTAGAGCACCGGCACCTAGCCAAATTTGCAGGAACACACTCCAAGATAAGGCCCAGAGCCAGGTGCAACCCACCTTGAGGTAGGGCCCCGTGAGTCCCGCGCTGGCTCACGGGTGCCCAAATACACCTCGTCAAGCCCTACCATGCCAGCCACGTGTCAGGGCGGGGCTGTACACGCCCCGGGGGCTCCTCCCGGAGGGGAGCCCCCTCCCACGCACCAGTGGAAGCACCATGCTCCGCGCTGGCTGACGACACTGCCGAGGAGCGGCTATGCCCGTACACATACGGAAGCGCTATGCTCCGCGCTGGTGATAAACAACTGAGGGTGGCCCCCGGGCCGCATCAACCTCAGGGAGCCCAGAGCTCAGTGTCTAGCCTCATCACAATGCCTCCCCTCGGGAGTGCCGCGCGAGGGGGCTGGGCACGGGGGCTACGCCTGAGTCACGCCCAGACGCACGCCACCCAGCCAGGCCCCTCGGGCCTGGTTCATCGCACGTCTCTCCCCGAGCGGAGCCAAGGTATGAAGGCCGTTTGAGCGTCAAGGGGGACTCCTGAGCATCGCGACTCAGGAGCCTAACTGGTCACGTAGCCCCTCACTCCTTAGTTCCGAAAGGCTAATGGCGGTTGAGGTATGCGCGGGGCCGGGCTCTGCAGACGTAGAACGGTAGATCCACCCCCACATCTCACCTCCCTACTTGCTGTTCGAGCGCCAAGGGGGACTCCTGAGCATCGCGACTCAGGAGCCTAACTTGTCACGTAGCCCCTCAATCCTTGGTCCCGTCCTGGTTTCCGGTCGGGGCTAACGGCGGCTGAGGTATGCGCGGGGCCGGGCCTTGCTGGCATAGGACACAAGCAAGTAGGAAGGAAATAGCTCAAATTTCAAGGCATCCAAAAGCAAATATTACAGTCCATACTGTTATCACACCACCAAATGCAAGTTTTAACGCCTCCCCGAGGCCTGATACATGTGCAGAAACTAAAAGCAGGGCGGGAGCCACAACGGAGTCACTTGCCGGCCGTGGAGTTGTGCGGAGCGAATTCGCCTTGTGGAGCTGCCGGGCTGGCAGCGCTCCGCTTCGGCCTGGTGCTGAAGGCCCGAAACTTCCTCAGCAGAGCCTCCGCACGACCCTTCACAGCCTCAACAGCGGTAGCGGCATGCTCGCCGCTCGCTGGCTCCAGCAGGCTGTCGAGGTCGACGTTGGGGTCGCGAAGATAGATGTGGGTGAAGACCCGCGTTAGCGCCGCAGAAGACAAGACGCGTGCCTCAGCCTCAGCCGTAGGGCCAAGGCCAAGGGCGACATCTTCAAGAGCATGAACCAGGAAAGGAAACAGCTTGGCGGGGCCGTCCTCCTCGCCGACCAGCGGGCTCTCCAGGCCGCTCTCATAAAGCGTCTTCAGTGAAGTGCGAGCCTTCTCCTCCATCTCCGCAAAGGCCACACGATCGTCGGCAAGAACCCGTGCCTTGCCGTCCAACTCAACCTTCCTCGCCTCCAGCTCTTGCTCCAGCGCGCCTAGGCGGTCACGGCGTTTCTTGAGCTTGGCGTCCCGGACCTTGACGGTCGCCTCGCGAGCCTTCATGCCGTCCTCCTGCTCTTGGCGAAGGCGGGTCTCCTCGGCGAGCCGGTCCTACAGGCCCTTCAGCTCACTCTCCAGCTCCTCGCAATGACCTCGGGCATTAGCCGCCTCCCCCAAACCGGCGTCGTGGGCAGCCTTCGCCCCAAGGATGGCCTACTTCTTCTCGTCACAGGCCGTCGAGGCCTGGACCAACGCTGCCCGAATTGAAGCATCGGAGCGAATCCAGCCAGAGGCTAGCTCCAAGCGCCCAACCACCAAACGAGGGTCGGCACTCAGAAGATCCCGCCGCAGATGGTCTAGTTCGGCAGCAGCGCGATCCAGAATAGTAGGAGGAGTCAGGGAAACAGCAGTCGGTGGAGTAGGAGGAGAAGACGGCAGCGTGACCACGGTATCCTGAGGCAGAGCCTGCTGCGCCCCAGCGGCTGTGGTGGCGGCGTCAGGCGGGGGCGCCTCGGGAGTCGCTTGGGCCATGGGGGCCGAGCTCGCCCCAGCCGGCTCAGCCAAGCCTCGCAAGGACGCCCGGGCAGGAGAGGCCCGCGCGTCACGATCATCTTCTTTCGTGAGCGGAGGTGCTGCCGTGGACAGAACCTCAGGAGCCCCCTTCGGCTTCATTGCCGTGGGCGCCAGCCTAGCCGGGAGATATGAACGTCAAGCCTCAGCGATGAAACAAGAAACAAGACAGGAATCAAGCACTTACAGGTCGTCGCCCGCGGGCTCGAGCAGCCTCCGGCCGTACTTGAAGCCCGAGAGCCGGTTGCAAGGATCAGCCTCAAGGAGTGCGGGTGCAGGTGGAGCGCCTACGGATCGCCTCGGGGCTGGGGCGGACCCGCGGGGGATCAGACCGGTCCGGTCCTTCTTCGGGACCGAGGGCAGGCTCCCGCCGCCCTGCTCGACATCACCCTCGTCGTCATCACTCAGAGAGAGGCGGAGAGCGCGGGACTTGCGCCGAAGAGGTGGAGCCCTTGACTCTGCCTCGGAGGCAGCCCCCTTTTCCCGCTCCCCTTCCCCCCTCTCTTCGCTGGAGTCGCCGGAGGACACGTCCACCAGGTCCTCGGGAGCCTCCGCGGGCACAGGCCCGTCCCCGTTGAAGACGGGCATGGCCCCCACAACCTGCTCCCAGTCCTCACGAAGGAACAGGGGCGTCGGAGTGCCCTCCAACCTTGCCACGTCGCCCCCGACCAAATACTAGAGGACCGCGGCCAGATCCTCATCGGCCAGGACCGCGGGGCTCGGGTGGGGCCTCCACATCGGAAGCAAGTACTGACGAAGTGGAGCCAGGTGATGCTCCAGGAACTCCCTCAGCAGCGAGGCGCCAGTCAGCTTCACCGCCGCCATCCTGGCCGGCCTCAGATCCGCGTCCATCTTCTCCAACACCAGCGTTGCACGGGGGTCCACAAGCTCCACTCGAGACCAGTCGTCAGAGCTCGAGGGGTGCCCCATGGGCAAGACTAGCCAGGGGTGGACGCGCCCAGCATCTACCAAGACCCACTTGCTCCTGAAGCCCTCAATCCTTTTCCCGGGGTTCGAAATGGCGATGGAGCTGCCGTACGCGACGAAGCTCGTACACGCAGAGACGGAACCACGAGAGGGCCGAAGGGAGAAGTAGTGGCGCAGCAAGGCCATTGAGGGCTTCACCCCCACGTGAGCCTCGCAGTAGTAGGCGAAGATTGCCAGAAGGAGGACAGAGTTGGGGTGGAGGTGCAGAGCTTGAAGGTTATAATGGCGGAGGACAGAAAAGAAGAACTCAGAGAAGGGAGGCACTAGACCAGCGACAATGGCGCTCACGAAGAGCAGACAGAAGGTGCTCCCTTGGCCCTCAGGGAGGGCAGAGCCGGCCTTGAACACCTTCGCCCCGTCGACGCCCTGCGCCACCGCCATCTGGCGCACCCGGGCAAGACTCGCCTCCGACACGTTCGGCGAGTCCAAGGCGGACGAATACCAAGCTCCGGCCGGGGCCTGGCGAGGCGCCATGTCTGGCTAGGGCACGCGGGTGTAGTAGATCTGGAGATTTCAAAGGCAGGAAGGAGAGGCACAAGAAAGGGGATCTGAGCAGCAACTGGAGAGAGCAAAGGAGGCAAAGGGTAGATGTCGCTCCTTATCAACTCGCGCGGTTGCGGAGATGCCCACGTGCAATCAACCGCCACGCGGCGCCCAAGGCTGCAGGCTGTTAGGGCCCGCGACGCTTCGCACTTGCCCTTTCGCCTCTCTGCTCGGCCAAGTCCGGGCGCGCCTTGGGCCCGGGGGCTACTGTCGGTGTTCTGGGAATGGGGGTCCCCAGACTTGCCTGCCTGCGGCCTACGCGTGGCTCAAAGGGGGCCCCAGCACGACCCATCTTCATCGACACAAGCTCAAGACCCTCGCGAGGGGCCAAGCCTCGCGGGGCGGACGACAAGGAGCTTCCTCAGGCACGGCCTCATCAGGCTGGCTCACGAGGAGGCGGAGAGTTCAAGGCGGGGTACCTCGCGAGGTGCCCATGACGCAAGCCATGACGACCAAGGGCGCCAGCCAGGCGCCAGCCCGTGTAGTGTCCTTCTTTCCTCTTTGGTGCAAGGGGAGCAAGCGCAGGCGAGAACATCAAGAAAAGGCATGCATTTCGGTGCAACAAGACCAAGACCAGTCCAACGGCAGGATGGAGGTCACCGTGGAGCCCAAGCCGGCGTCACCACCAGAGCCTTTGACAGGCGAGGACCAACTTTAGTCAGGATAAGTGTACCAGATGTTTCCCCTCAAAATGGCCAATTGTTGGCGCCCTTCCCGCTCAATATTTGGGAAGAGGCCCAGGGCCTTTGCCTATAAATAGGACTAGCCACCATAGTATCTAGGCATTGAGAATCAACCCCTCCAAAGGGACCACACCACCACAAGAACAGACCCTCGCGAGGCTGTTCTTCCTTGTATTGTTCATCATCATCCCAAGAGGCAATCCACCACACCACACACTGGAGTAGGGTATTACACCACAATGGTGGCCTGAACCAGTATAAACCCTGTGTCTCTTGTGTTGTTCTTCTCATAGTTTAGATCCTAGTGATTCGGTGAGGAACAGGTAGGTAGAAGGCGAAACCTCCGCACGCACCCCAGTGTTCGAACCTCAAGGGTCTGCCGGAACACTAAATCCGACACACACAAGTCCACATATTCACCATATCAATACACTACTATGGATCCGCTCGCCATCCATAGCACTCACGCTTATCTTGTGCATTTTAGAGTATCCACTTTCACATATCTATGAACAGTATAGGCAACCCAGAGGTCCTTTACCGCAGATGCGGCTATTCGAATAGATCATATTAACCTTGCAGGGGTGTACTTCTTCACACACGCTCTTTCCACTTACCACCATGTACATGTCATGTATCTCGGCAACCTTCAAGTGGAAGCCTGGCAAGGGTGTCGGCCACGACCCGACTAACCACGCAAGTCTCTAGTCCTGGTTTATCGCTTATTCGGGTTCCATCTGCAAGGAGATCTGGCCGGGGTGTCGCTCACGGCCCCAAACGATGTGAGCAGGGATCCCAAGCCCACAATCCGGGTGCCACTTGGTACAACATGCCACTGCACCTAGTCTGTCCCAAGCCCACCTGTACCGGGTGCCACCTGGTATACTACTAGCACTACCTACAAACACCAGAAACTAGTTGCAATTCCTGGATAGAGATCAAGCTAATTAATAAGTCGAGAGGGGTCGAGTTACTAGAACCCAATGTGTGGTAGCAACTGTTCATGGATCACAAACATAGAACTCAGTTCCTCAGGACGGTGTCAATGAGACAACCCACCATGTACTCCTACATGGCCTCTCACCGCTACCTTTACCAAATCGTGTTCACACTTAGCTCACACACAGAAGGACATGTTCATCACCATTCCAAGTCATCCCCGATGAATCAGACCGGACTCAACTCTAAGCAGTAGCAGGCATGACAACAAGCATGAATGAGTAGGCACATCAGGGCTCAAACAACTCCTACTCATGCTAGTGTGTTTCATCTATTTACAATGGCAATGACAGGTAATGCAGAGGAAAAGGGGTGCAACTACCGCAACATGTAGCAAATGAATCGTTGTTGTCCTAATGCAATAAAAGAGAGCAGGGCGAGAGAGTAGGATTGTATCAGAATGAACAAGGGGGTTTTGCTTGCCTGGCACTTCTGAAGATAGTATAGCTCTTCATCGGTGTCATCGAGCTCATCGTCGGAACCACGTCTACTGAGAGGGAACAAAAATTGGCAAAGAAGGAAGAACACAATCAATGCAATGTGAAAATATGTTGCATGATCATGACATGGCATTATGCTGTGATTTGAGCTAAGGCAACTAGCAACAAGTTAATTGGAGTTGGTTTGAACCCAAGATTCAAATTCAAACTCCATATGTTAATATTCAAATTCCATTCATTTGATTTGTCCTAAACACTGGTCATAAGTTGTTCTAACATGCATGAAAATGGTATAGATGGATAGGTTGGATTTTTCTGATCATTTTTCACATATACCTTATTTCATTTGGAGTTACGGTTAAATTTATATGAATTTTTGAAGTTTATACCATTTTCTAGAATTTCTGGATTATTTAGAATTAAACTAAATCTAGAAATAGATTTACTGCGCCAACACTATGTCAGAGTGACATCATCAAGTCAACAGGGTTGACCAGGGTCAAACCTGACGCGTGTGACCCACATGTCAATGGCACAAGAACTAAACCCCGGTCAAACCCGATGCTGACTGGGTTTGACCCTGCGGTGGGGCCAGCTGTCAGTGGCTATAGAGAGGTTTAACTGGCTGTGATTAGCAGTAATCACGCGGCCACGTCGGCTACTAGGTGGTGACCATTCCACACGGCGGAGCTGCTACTGGGTGGTGCTAGGGGCTGCGTTTAGAGCGGGGAGACTACCAGGAGGGAGCCCATGCTCGTCCGCATCCAACAGAGCAGGGAGGAGCGGATGGGGTGTGCCGTGATCGCCGGAGTCGAGCTTGTGGCGTTGGCCGGAGCTCGGGTGAGCTCAAGCAGGTGGCTGTAGGGCACGTGGGGAGGAGCTGGTGCTGGCTACGGGCTCTTGGAGATGCGTTGAGCGCGGTGGTGTGCTCAGCTTGGACGGAGGTGGGCTAAAACAATGAAGGCGACATGGACAGAGCCAACGAGGTCTTGGCTTCGACCGAGAGGGGGGCTAAACTAGGCTATCGAGCATGGGGCGGGGGGTTTTGGTAGAGGAGCTCACGACGAGGTCGTCGGTTATCCCAGCGTGCTCGGGGACGGCTTGGTGACGACGAATCGGTCGATGGCGGCCGTCGGTTCAGAGGACAAAGATGGCATTGATGAAAGCCCTCCAGGGCGTCCGGCATCGTGTGGCTTGGCGAGGAGGACGACAACGTCGTGTCGGAGCTCAAGGTTGTGTCGGAGAGGTCCGGGGATGGTTGTGGCCGTGGTGGCAGTGGACGGCGGTGACGGCCATGCTCGGGCTGCGTGGGAGAGTGAGCAGAGAAGGGGAAGGGGTCCAGGGAGAGTGAGGAGAGGTGCAGAGGGGTCGAGGCACGTCTCTGGCATGGAACAGGATGAGGGGAAAGCGGCTGCGTGGCTAGCAGGAGGTGGCCACGGCTCGGCTGTGCGCGCGCCATGCACAGTGCCAGAAGGCACGTGGAAGACAACGTGCGAGGAGGTGGACTGGGACGCCAGCTGAGCCGGCCAGGGAGCTCCAGGTAACTCTCTCTCTCTCTCTCTCCCTCTCTCTCTCTGCCTTTTCTAATTTTTTGTGCTTTTCTATTTCTTTTCCTCTATTTTGAATTAGTAAAAATACTAACCCATTTCAAAAAATCCTAGAAATAAATATGGATGCTTTCTGGATTATTCCAGTGACCCTTAACCGTTTCCAGCATTTTTGGAGCATTTAAAATATATATAGTTTTTAAATTGCTCCAATTCAAATATGTATTGGATTAATTCAAAAATCCAGAGTGACCTGGAAAAATGTGCACCATTTTTAGCAGAGGTTGTCAACCAATTCAAAAATGATGAACTTTTCTCAGGAGCATTTTGGGTTCATTGAAAATATTTATGGTTGACCCTATTTGATTTAATTCTGGTGCTAGGGGTTGTCATCCCCATTTCAAATTCTTTTGAATTTAAACATGATGCAACATGAGGATCAAACAAATAACAGGGACTGAGTTAGGGCTGTGACAGGCGCGCTATGTGAGCTTGTGTGCCGCCCAGCAAGCCTCCATTGCCCCCTTCTCCTATATGATGCCATTTGGCCTAGAAATGTCGAGAGAAGACTTTCGAGATGAAGCGCCGCCGTCTTGAGGCGAAACCTAGGCAGGAGCACTTTTGCTCTCCGGCGGAGCGCTTCCACTGAGGATACTTCTCTCCGGAAGGGGGAAGTTGAAGCTATCGACATCATCAACATTCACCTCATCCTGGAAGGACCAATCTTCATCAACATCTTCACCAGCACCATATCCTCTCAAACCCTAGTTCATATCTTGTATTCAATCTTTGTCTCAAAACCTTAGATTGGTACCTGTGGGTTACTAGTAGTGTTGATTACATCTTGTAGTTGAGGCTAGTTGGTTTATTTGGTGGAAGATTATATGTTCAGATCCTTAATCATATACAATACCCCTTTGATCTTGAACATGAATATGATTTGTGAGTAGTTAATTTTGTTCTTGAGGACATGGGAGAAGTCTTGTTATAAGTAATCATGCGAAGTTGGTGTACATGCAATATTTTGATGATATGTATGTTGCCCTTCCTCTAGTGGTGTTGTGTGAACGTCGACTACATGACACTTCTCCATGTTTGGGCCTAAGGGAAGGCATTGGGGAGTAATAAGTAGATGATGAGTTGCGAGAGTGACAGGAGCTTCAAACCCTAGTCTATGAGTTATTTCGTAAGGGGCTTATTTGGATCCACATGTTTCATGCTATGGTTAGATTTATCTTAATTCTTCTTTCGTAGTTATGGATGCTTGCGAGAGGGGGTAATCATAAGAGGGTTGCTTGTTCAAGTAAGGACAACACCCTAGCACCGGTCCGCCCACATATCAAATTATCAAAGTAGTGAACGCGAATCAACTGAACATGATGAACGTGACTAGACGAGAACTCCCATGTGTCCTCGAGAACGCTTTGCTTAATATAAGAGAACTTTTCAGCTTGCCCTTTGTTATAAAAAGGATTGGGCCACCTTGCTGCACCTTTTTCACTATTATTACTTGCTACTTGTTACGAATGACCTTGCTACAAAACTATATGTTACCTCCACTTTCAGTACTTCTAGAGAATACCTTACTGAAAACCGCTTGTCACTTCCTTCTGCTCCTCATTGGGTTTTACACTCTTTCTTAATTATCGAAAGGACTATGATTGATCCCCTATACTTGTGGGTCATTAGGGGCTCACCAAGCTGGAGGACTGGTTGACCGACTACACCATCGCTGTTGCCATCACCGACGGCAACAATCACGTGGCTGTGTGCTACGCGCCCTGCATGATGCTTAGTTCGGCTAGGGCATAACTGAACAACTTGCCAGCCAACAACATGAATGCCTGGACGGACTTTTATGAGGTGTTTGTGCGCAACTTCACTGGCACGTACAAGTGCCCTGGCCGGTCACGTCAGCTCTCCCTCTGCGTCCAGGACAATGATGATTCCCACCATGACTACCTCATGCGGTGAAAGGAGCTACACAACTCCTACGAAGGGGTCCACGAGGTACAAGCAATCCACTACTTCATTGAGGGTTGCATGGACAGCACCATGCTCAAGCATAAACTTATGCGCATGGAGTCTGTGACTATGACAGAGCTCATGGCCATAGTGGACAAGTACTCTATGGCCGACTCAGCGATGCCTGTGCCTATCCAACTCGACGCAGTCGATAAGGTGATCCAAGATTAGCCGGCTAGGGACAGCGGCTCCGGCTCCTTGAGATGGCGCCCGAACAACCATGGCAAGTGGAAGGACGAGCAGTTGGATAGCCGGAAAGTCATAGCCGTCGACGAGGAGCGACTGGCTACCATGGGCGGTAGTTGGCGCCAGCGGACCGGCAAGGATGCATGGAAACCCAAGCTCACTTTCGAGCAGATGCTTGACGTGCCGTGCAAGCACCACAGCAGTGCAAAGCCATCCACACACACTACCCGTCAGTGCAGCTGGACTCAGCACCTAATGTGGGGCGAGGCTCTTCTGCCCCCGCCTCTGTCGGCACCACCGTTGGCTCCTGCAGCTGGCAACGACCGTGATGAGTTCCCTCGCGAGCATGCGACCTATGTCATTTTCACCAGTGAAGGAGACGACAAGCTTAGCCAACATAGGCACCAGCAAGAGGTGAACGCCATCACCCCCTGTCCCCCCCTAGTTCATGCACTGGTCCAAGAGGTCCATTACTTGGGGGTGCGAGGACCACCTAGCCATGATGCCACGCCAAGCGGCTATGTGTTGATCCTCGACCCCACCTTCGCCTCCGAGAGGCTCACCTGCAGCTTCTCGCGGGTGTTGATCGATGGCCGGAGTAGCATCAACATCCTCTACCGCGACACCATGCTCAAGCTGGGGATCAAGGAGACCCAACTCTAGCCCAGTTGGACGGTGTTCCATGGCATCATGCCAGAGCACTCCTGTTCCCCCCATCGGTAAGATCTGGCTGGATGTCCTATTCGGCAGCAAGGACAACTTTTGCTGTGAGCCAATCTGGTTCAAGGTGGTCGACTTGAATAGCCCCTACCACGCGCTCCTGGGCCAGCCTACACTTGTGAAGTTCATGGTTGTGCCCCAGTATGCTTACCTGAAGATGAAGTTGTCCGGTCCCAAGGGCATCATCACCATCACCGGCGACTACAAGAAGTCCCTCGAGTGCGCCTCAGCCGGCGCCAAGCTGGCCGAGTCCTTGGTTATCCCCGATGAGAAGCGCCATCTTGACTGGCTCGTGGCACTGTCAGGTGAGAAGCTGGTCATGATGGCTCCAAAGCTAAAGCAACCGGCTAATGAGGTGTAGTTCCAGCCATCCAAGGACACCGAGAGGGTCCTGCTGGACCCGAGCTAGTCCGTCATGGTGGGCACCCACCTGGAGGCAAGCTCGTTGACTTCCTCTATGAGAATTGAGATATCTTTGCATGGTCCGGCAAAAACATGCCGGGTGTGCCGAGGGAGTTCGCCGAGCACCACTACCACGTGCGGTCGAATGCCAAGCAGGTCAAGCAACCGCTCTGCAATTTCTGTGAGGAGAAGTGAGGAACCATCAGTGAAGAGATCGCCCTGCTGCTCACAACCCACTTTCATCATGAAGTGTTCCACCCGAACTGGCTGACAGACCCAGTCCTACTATTGAAGAAGAACGAAACCTGGCGCATGTGTATCGACTACACCAGCCTGAACAAGGCCTACTGCAAGGATCCTTTTGCTCGGCCCCATATCTATCAAGTCATTGAGTCCATGGCCGGCTGTGAGCTGTTGTCTTTTCTGGACGCCTACCTAGGCTACCACCAAATAAAGCTAAACCCTGCCGACCAGATCAAGACATCCTTCATCACCCCGTTGGGGGCATATTGCTATATCATAATGTCTTTTGGTCTAATGAATGTAGACGCCACATTCCAGTGCGACATGTAGCGCTTCCTTCGCCCGCAAATTGGTAGGAACGTCCATGTGTACGTTGACGACATCATGGTGAAAACCAAGTAGCATCTCACCCTCCCGGATGATCTCAAGGAGACGTTAGCCAGTCTGCGCAAGTTCCAGATTCGGCTGAACCCAAAGAAGTCCGTGTTCGGCGTCCCAGCCTGCTAGCTCCTCCATTTCCTTGTTTCGAAATGGGGGATCGAGGCCAACCCTGAGAAGTGAAGGCCATTAAGTGCATGGGCTGGCCAGCCGGCCTAAGGGACGTCCAGAAGTTCACATGTTACCTGGCTTCTCTCAGCCGATTCACCAGCCAATTGGGGGAAGGGCCCTGTCCCTGTACTAGCTTATGAAGATGGAAATGTTCACTTGGACGCCACAGGCGGGCGAGGCTTTCCACGACCTCAAGCACACACTTCCCACCGCACTCGTCCTGGCCACACCGGCTAAGAAATATCCCATGATGATGTACATCATGGCCACCACCCGTGTGGTCAGCATGGTGCTAGTGGTGGAGCGCCCTGAGGAGGGCAAAGTGCAGCCGGTCCAGCAGCTAGCATACTACATGAGCGAGGTGCTCTCCCTCTCCATGCAGAACTACCTGTCGGGGTTATGATCCTGACAATGAGTACTAGGGGTACGAATAAGGGGTAGAGACTAGCTACGACGTAGGTGTAACACTCGGTGTTTAACTAGTTCATGCCCCTCTCGGCGGAGGTAAAAGCACTACATCTCATGCCTTGAGGCTTGCTTTGATTTGATGGATATGGTTATAGAGATTGAATGTGCCCGGATATGGAGAGGGGTGCGGCTTATATAGAGTGTGCTACAGCCCCATGTCTCCCATGCCGCCGAGGCAATTAATGTCATTGAATGAGACAATTACTAGTGTAATGAGCCTCTACTACAGCAGTTACAGGTAACAGTAGCTATAACTCTATTTAGTGGATGCCTTAGGATTCCTCGACCATTGCAGCTCCTACATCGCCCTCCTGTCCTCTATGTCTGAGTGGTGGTCCATCAGCCGAGTGACACATGATCGTCCGAGTGAACCTCCGGATGTATGCATCCGAATGCTGGCATGGTCCAGGGACCTACCTATGATGGTGATTGTCCCTATGTGGGTCCCAAATGATGGGTCCTTGGCCCTACCTGTAATAGGTGACCACATCATTTGCCCCCCAATCGGTTGGGATTTCGTAGGACAAACAAACCGACCCTTCGGTTGAGTCTGAGTGATGCAGGGCACTCGTAATATGTTTCCGTACTGTGGTTTATTGTTCCTTAGATGAAAACACAATGGATTCTGGACTTTAGGTTTACCCATATGACTAGGCGATGTCGATCGTCGAGAAAAAACCCGGTGGCATTCATTTTGTCTCTCGGAGGAGATAGACTAGGGGCTCGAGTGAGGGGATGCCATCACAACTCGAGTGCCGACGCCGGTGCGTGGTCTGACTCTCCGGAGACACTACAAAAAAATACACTTCCGTGATGATACATGTTTGTCATAGTAGGTCACGCTTTCTATCATGTATCAAGAAGTCATACCGACAGAATCAAGATAGTCATACCTTTGTTGTCGTAGAAGTGTTCCATGACAATACCAAAATTATCATCACGGAAGTGTTCACTTCCATGATAATAAATGACGCATCATGGACGTGCTTTCGTCAAGGGTAACCGACATGTGGCATCCACCATAACGGGTCGCCGTTAAGCTATCGGGTCCAGTTTTGATCCGATAACCCGTTAACAGCCCGGACCAATGGTGATTTTCCACTTGTAAAATTCTCATTGGATGAAGGAAACACGTGTCAGCTTGTCATTGGGTCAGATAGGTGCCTATGATATGTCGGCACGTGCGAAGCCCCAACACTGGCCCATTAGCTTACAAAGGCCGGCCCGTTTGACTTGGTTAAAAGTTAGCGGGTCGGCCCATGAAAAGCCCGTTAACGGTCTGTTTGCGTATAGCCCATTTTACAGCCCAGTAACTCATGGCTTGTTAGGGCCTTCCCGAAATTGGCCCAACAACATCATGTGGGCCGTCGAATATAACACCAGCCCATTTCACTTTTGACCCATGTATGGCCCACGACGTCTTTCGGCCCATATGAGGTCTTTCGTATCTTTAGGCCCTTTAGTGGCCCACGGTGACTCTGGCCCATAATGAATAGTAAATTTCTTTGTACCCATTAACGGCCCATGATTCACATGGGCCGTTTCCAGCCCGTGTTAGCTTTCGGCCTACTGACGACCCATACGTTCTTGGGCTCCTTTCTAGACCTCGATTACTTCCGGCCCGTTACCGGCCTGTTCCCCTAATGGGCCAAATTCGGCCCGTGGTTAGAATCGGCCCATTTGTGGCCTGTTAACAGGTTGCGCCGTTTCCAGCCTGTCCTATATTCTGGCCCATTAACGACCCGTTATGCCCGTGACAGAATTAAGCCTTTGTTGTCTTCTGGCCTGTTAACGTCCTGCTATCATGCTGCCCGATACCAATTACGCCTATTTACGGCCCATGTGGACCCATTTATCTAACGGCCCAAGGCCCACCGATTCTACGACCCGTTGGAGGCCCATTTATCCAACGCCTCATAGGAGGCACATCGATCCTACGGCCTATAGCAGGCTCAAGGTTACCACAATCCGTATATGGCCCATGGTTGTTGCGGCCACTAGGAAACTAGGGAAAAAGAAGACTAGGAAATAAATAAGCCTGAAACTAACACTAGGCTATTAAGGCAATTACACAGATTACATCCATTGGGCATCAAAGTTCACCACCAGTGCAAATATAGGGAACACCCTACACTATACAAAAATGGCTTGCTGTTTCTTCAGCCAGTGGTTGCACGTTAAGAACAAATTTTTTATGGCAACAAAACAAACTACAACCATAAAACAAAAGGAAGGCTGGCATAAAAGTTAACAGTCTGGCAGATAAATGCACCACCAGAGGTTCATAAACTCAGTTCATTTGACCTGACTGTTATGTTTTCATGCTATACTATCCGATGGAGCACCATAACCTTCGCCTTGTTTTCTCCTAGGATCTTGAACAATATAGCAAATGTCTGATAGTCTGGTTTCAAAACCATGCATATCTTGATGACATCGAACAATGGTTGTCCTTGTTTCACAAAGGGTCTCTATTAAGGAATGAACTTGTGTTTGGAGCGCAGATATAACATTGTTTTGAGCTTGCATTTCTTGATCATGAGGTAGTTTGGACGAGGTTGCCTTAAAAACCAACCCAGTATTACGCAGGAACGTGCTTTTGGCACTGTTAGTGGACAGGTACTGACCCACTTCAGCAAGAGGTGACATTGCGGTTATAGTTGCCTCGTCACCTTCGGAAGGTGGCGGTTTCACCATTTTTTCCATAGCTTGCTAAAAAGTTGAGTTTTTACATTAGTAGTACCAGAACAAAAGATATTAAAGAGGCAACAAAACCAAACAAAATAGCTTTGGTCTATATACAGAACTTATTCTGATGAACCCGTGTAAAATATTAATTGTATTTTACTACAAAGTACATAATAAAACCAGGTTCCAAACATATGACCATGTACCATGGCTAATGTATTGTCTATTTCTTCACATTGTATTGACAACTAAGGATAAAGAGACAAAGTTCATAATACGTTAAGCATAGTATGACATCATTCATATCACAAAACAACCGAGAACAGACAAACATGCAATTGTAACATTGTGTGGGCAAGTCCAGCACGGAACTAGATTACAGATCAAGATGAAAGGAACATCACTCCTCTCTTTTAAACCTTGTAAGGTGCAATGATACACTAATACAATTGTGTATAAAATTGAAAAGAGTAATAGACATTGGTTGCCAACCATACAGTTCAATGCACGAGTCAGAGAAAGTAGTAGTTAAAAGACATGAGGATTAAGGACTTACAACAACGGCTTTGACTGGTGTAGTCATGCCCTTCGTCTTGCTGGTGTGAAAGTCCTTGAAGATTTCCACAACATTTGGTTCAGGTACTTTTTGGTCCTTGCAGGCTTTCCTCTGCATTTGGAACAAGTCAATATAGATCTGATAATATGGCACAATGAAAAGAGTGAAACAACAGCTAATTACAAGAGCCTCGCAGTGTGCAATATAGCTACGAGATCTTGTCGTCTGTTGGAATTTCACTTTTGTACAGTTGGCCTTGTTCTTTGAACAGTTCACTACAAGAAGATAGATTTATGAGGCACATGCGTAAATAGGAGTTCAACATGTGATCTGATCTCATACATATAACATACTTGATACTTTGGATCAGACCAGTATTTAACGAGGCCTCTCCAGTCTTCATCCGATATATTTTCCACTGGAAATGTTTGGGCAAGTTCACTGTTAGCCTTGCCTTCAAAGTGAGTTTTCCTCAAGTTATACCGATACTGTCGTAGAGCAGACTTGAAAACTTGGGTGCAAGCTTGTCTGGTCGCATCATCTTGGCTATCCAACTTGAACCTCATACGTTGAAAATTATGGGAGTCTCATTATCAACAACCTAGAAAGTATGGGACAGAGCAAGAAGATATTACTAGTTTCCATACATAACCATACTTACAGATAAATGGTCGAGGAAGGTGTTGAACTGGGTTTCGTATTTGTCATTCCTGTACCAAATCCATGTTGGGAGGATACGTGCATGACACCTAACGGCAATCGCTGCCTCTGATACTAACTTGGCTGACTTTGTAGCATCACGTGGCCTTTTTAAACCTGCCTCAAAATGGATCTCCATTCTTCCTCCTCTAGATTTAGTTAACCTATCGAGAATTATCCCTGATGTTTGTTTCCTCTTGCGCCTAGGTTCTAGTCGAACAACGAACATAGGAAGTGTTAGTGTACATTAAACTGTGAGACTACATATAAAGAGGCATGCAACTGTAACTTGACTCCAGCAACTACCTTCTAGTTGTTGAAGCTCACAAGGTTCATCTGATCTTACCAACTCATCTTGTGTCAAGAGTGCTTTGGAAGTAGTGTCAGGTGGCAAGGGAGCTTGGGAACATGCTACTAGCTGAGTTGACAAATGAGTAACTCGTGAAGCTGGTGGTACTGTGGAAGGTGTTGCAACAACTAGGGTTGTCTCTGCTTGTTTGGTGGCAGCTATTAGTTTCTGTTTGGCTTTTTTTGCAGCTCGTGTAGCATGGGATACCGTGTTTGTACAATTTTCCGCTGGATATTGACCTTCTATTGCACCATCAGTACCAGCAGAATCTGCATAATTTGGTCGCTTCCGTTTCCGTGTGTCCTTAGTACTAACACCATCCCCTATCATTCTGTGTTCCTTCCTCTTTCTCTGTGCCATGTTAAGTCAAGCCGACAAGAAAAAGTAATAACAATATAGTTCTTCCAAACAAATTGATGTGTGATACATACAAACTAAACTTTGATGTACCACGTGATAGGAGGATGTAATATGTACAAAAAACAGGACGACATGAGTTAATCAAAACTATGATGTGTAAACTAAGAAAAAGGCATTTCAATAAATTAGAAGCAATGCAATGGAAGGTAGACACCATATGAAAGATGCTACAAATATCGCTCTACCAAGTTAACAGTGTCTCGTCATAACTGGCATTTAAACAAATGTGAAGCAGTACAAGAAATAAATCATATGCAAGATGCAAACAACATCACACTACCAAGTTAAAGGTCTCTCGTCATTAGTGCCATTGCATATTCACAACTTATGATGTGTAAACTGAGCAGAAGGCATTTCAACAAATTAGAAGCAATGAAAGCTAGACACCATATGTAAGACGCAATGAATATCACTCTACCAAGTTAAAATTGTCTTGTCATTAGTGCCATTTCAACAAATTAGTAGTACAAGCTAGAAAATAATGCGAGATGTAAACTATATCAGACTCCCAAGTTAAATGTGTCTTGTGAAAAGTGATTGTTGCAGGTTACACAATAGTAGTACATTGATGTAAGAACATGGTGTGATACACAGATATTGTATGTTCTAGAAACAGGAACACGTGTCTTATTCACAAGTATAATGTGTAAAGTAAGCAAATGTAATTCAACAAAATTAGAAGCAATACCAGCTAGACATCATACATAACATGCAACCACATATAACAGTGCCATGTTAGAGGGAGCACCTGTGATGGTGGACAAGGGGGGACATGCTTATCATCCACACGACTACTTTGAGTGTCTATGCATGTGTTGTCTTGCAAATCTTCTTGGGGGGTGGCGGAGTAGAATCTGTAGAGGCCCTCCATTTGGAAGGAGCACCTTTATCCACTGCCTTGCTAATTTCCTTCTGCTTTATTGATTTTGCATTGTCAAGTAAAACCAACAAGAAAAAGCAATAAAATTCACTCTTCAGAACTCATTCATGCATGATACTGACAATCACAACCTTGATGTAAGGCAAACACATGATACGAGGATGGAATATGTACGAAAAATAGGATGACATGGCATATTCACAACTATTTGTGTAAACTAAGAAGAAGTTTTAATCAAATTACAAGCAATACAAGTGAAACACTACTTTCTCTTTCTTAATTTTTTGCCTTGTCAAGTCAAACCCACGAGAAAAATGAATAAAAATTCGCTTTTCAGAACTCATTGATGCAGGATGCTAACGAGCACTACTTTAATGTAAGGCGACCACATGATAGTGCGATTGAATGTGTAAGAAAAAAAGACAACATTGCATATTCACAACTATGATGTGTAAACTAAGCAGAAGGCATTTCAACAAATTAGAAGCAATTAAATCTAGACACCATATGAAAGATGCAATGAATATCACTCTACCAAGTTAAAACCGTCTCATCATAAGTGCCATTTCAACAAATTAGAAGTAGTACAAGCTACAAAAGAATGCGAGATGTAACCTATATCACACTCCCAAGTCAAACGCGTATTATGATAAGTGATTGTTGCAGGTTAGACAACAGTAGTACTTTGATGTAAGAACATGGTGTGATAGACATATATTGTATGTTCTAGAAACAGGAACACGTGTCTTATTCACAAGTATAATGTGTAAAGCAAGCAGATGGAATTCAACAAAATTAGAAGGAATACAAGCTAGACATCATACATAACATGCAACCACATATAATAGTGCCATGTTAGAGGGAGCACCTGTGATGGTACACTAGGGGAGACGTGCTCATCATCAACACAGTTACGCTGAGTGTCTATGCATGTGTTGTCTTGCAAATCTTCTTGGGGGGGGGGGCAGAGTAGAATCTGTAGAGGCCCTCCGTTTGGAAGGAGCACCTTTATCCACTTCCTTGCTAATTTCCTTCCTCTTTATTTTTTTGAATTGCCAAGTAAAACCGACAATAAAAATCAATAAAATTCACTCTTCGGAACTCATTCATGCATGATACTGACAATCACTACTTTGATGTAAGGCAAACACATGATACCAGGATGGAATATGTATGAAAAATAGGAAGGGATGGCATATTCACAACTATTTGTGTAAACTAAGCAGAGGCCATTTCAACAAATAAGAAGCAATACAAGCTAGACACCACATGAAAGATGCAACCAATATGACTCTACCAAGTTAAAAGTGTCCCATCATAAATGTCGTTTCAACAAATTAGAAGCAGCGCATGCTATAAATCATATGAAAGATGCAAGTAATATCACACTGCATATACTAAAGGTGTCTCGTCATATTGATTGATGCGGGATACAAAAAAACAATAGTTTTATGTAGGGATAATTAGATTTATGCCCCTAGTTGTGTCCCACTCATCTGTTTTACCCCTAATTCCCAAAAGTCACCGGTTCTGTCCAAGTCACTTTGCTCCTCTTATACTTTTGCCCTTTGACCGTTTGGTCGACAGTTTGAAAACTTCATAACTATTTTATACTAAATCAGAAAAATGCAAATAAGATACCAAAATGTTTAGAAAAACATCACCTATATGTGAGTGTCATTTGCATTTAGGAAACAAGTGTTGGAAAGTGCCCATCCGAGTTTTAGCTCTTAGGCTACCACCATGAATAGTAAAATCTAAAAAAGTTCAAAAAAAAAAATGGTGGCAAAGAATGAAAAATGTTTTAAGTGCCTGCCAAGTTTCATCAGGGAATAACATTCATGGGTGCCACGGCAAAAAAAAAACAATCAGCACTCCAAAATAGATTACTTTTTTGCCATGACTTCCACGAATGTTGTTCCCTAATGAAAATTGGTAAGCACTTAGAACATTTGTCGTTCTTTGCCACCATATTTTTTTTGAATTTTTTTAGAGTTTACTATTCATGGTGGTATCAAAAGAGCTAAAACTCGGATGTGCACTTTCCAACACTTTTTTCATGAATGCAAATGACACTCGCATATTGGTGATGTTTTTCTGAATATTTTGGTATCTTATTTGCATTTTCCTGATTTAGTATGAATTAGTTATGAAGTTTTCAATCTGACGGTGAAACGTTCAAAGGGCAAAAGCATAAGAGGAGCAAAGTTACTTGGACAGAACCGGTGACTTTTGGGAATTAGGGGTAAAACAGACGAGTGGGAAACAACTAGGGGCATAACTCTAATTATCCCTTTTATTTAAGGACATTGTTAATAGACAGATGTACTACTACTATGTACTAAAAACAGGAAGGCATGTCACATTAACAGGTATAATGTATAAACTAAGCAGAATAGCACATGCAATTTAACCAGATTGGAAGAATTATAATCTAGACACCATATGAAACATGCAACCACATATCACACTGCCAAGTTAGAGCAAGCACATGCGATGCTGGTGTAGGGGAAATGCGGTCATCAACTACAAAGCTATATTCACTATCTTCATCTAGCCTTGTTGTTTCTTGAGAATCACGTGGGAAGGCTGACACTGCATTCCTTAAAAGAGCGTATTTTCTAATAGTAACCCCCTAGCGTGACTGTCTCATCATAAGTGATTAATGAGGGATACAGAAGAAGAACATTAGTTTGATGTAAGAACATGGTTAATAGACAAATGTACTAGTATGTACCAAAAATAGGAAGGCATGTCATATTCAAAGGTATAATGTGTAAGCTAAGCAGATGCAATTTAACCAAATTGGAAGCAATACAAGCTAGACATCCGGCTGGAGTGGTGAGCATGATCATCGAGGACCTGAGAGCCTGGTGGGAGGTGGGCTGCTTTTTCGCCATCGTGGCTTTTTAGTTGGCTTCCAGGTGATGCCTGTCTGTGTTGGGCTTGTCACTGGTCGGCCAGTGCCAGGACTAGCTATTTGTCTTCTGGTGCTCCCGGGATGGTGGTTCATGTAAAAGATATCTTTCCTTATCTTAATAAAGACCGACTTCGGCCTTTCGAATACAAGCTACACACAATATGCAACATGCATCTACATATGACACTGCAAAGTTAAAGCAAGCACCTGGGATGGTGGTTCATGGCGAGCGAGGTCATCAACTCCAGAGCTACGTTTACCGTCTCCATCTGCTAACACTGCACCCTTTATAAGGCTGAAACGTGTCTTGCCTAAGGCTGAAGAAAGCTGGAGCTGCTTCTCTCTTTTATTTTGTGCTTCTATCAACCGGTTGGTAGAGTCTGAAATACCAATGCATAAAAAAACAATAGTGAGAATATGGGTGAAGTGTGTGCAGAACTAGTGCACTGTAAAGTAGCAGATAGCAGGTGGCTGAAAAATAAATGACAGGAGACATGTGATAGCTCTACAACATTGCATGGCAAACAAAATTAGATTCTACTTCGCATGATTTTGTAATATATGAGAACAGGGATGGCTGGGAAATGCAGGTACTCCTCGAGCACACCACCACATGTGGTCCTATCAAAATAACAGTTGACTGAAAATAAATTGGTCAGTCAATTTTTTATGAACCGTCCGATCTAGAATGGGTAGATGGCCTTCATCTACCTCCAACCAGTCATTGTTGACGATATTTCTCGAACCGCTAGACCCCTGCCTCCCCTGCCCCACCCTCCCCTCGACCTCACACCACCGCCGTGCTTGGCAGCGCCCCCGACCATCCCTTTAATCCCTACCGACCTCCAGATCGGACGCCAGCAGCTCCTAGGCCCCACACACCCCTAAGATAAACACCGAGGTGCTGCTTGCTCGATGTAATAGGCGGACTAGCACCTATTGCGTCGGGAATGCTTCCTTTAATTGGGAATCAACTGACCAGGAATTGAAATCCAGGGGGCAATAGACCTCTAGCTAAGGTGAAATAGTATATGAGGAGAAACCTTGTGTGTCGGCGTTCTGGGAACGGGGGTCCCCAGACTTGCCTGCCTGCGGCCTGCGGCGTGGCTCAAAGGGGGCCCATCACGGCCCATCTTCATCAACACAAGCTCAAGACCCTCGCGAGGGGCCAAGCCTCGCGGGGTGGATGACAAGGAGCTTCCTCAGGCACGGCCTCATCAGGCTGGCTCACGAGGAGGCGGAGAGTTCAAGGCGGGGTACCTCGCGAGGTGCCCATGACGCAAGCCATGACGACCAAGGGTGCCAGCCGGGCGCCAGCCCGCGCAGTGTCCTTCTTTCCTCTTTGGTGCAAGGGGAGCAAGAGCAGGTGAGAGCATCAAGCAAAGGCATCCATTTTGGTGCAACAAGACCAAGACCAGTCCAACGGCAGGATGGAGGTCACCGTGGAGCCCAAGCCGGCGTCACCACCAGAGCCTTTGACAGGCGAGGACCAACTTTAGTAAGGATAAGTGTACCAGATGTTCCCCTTCAAAATGGCCAATTGTTGGCGCCCTTCCCGCTCAATATTTGGGAAGAGGCCCAGAGCCTTTGCCTATAAATAGGACTAGCCACCCACAGGGTAGAGGCATCTGGATAGGAATCTGGAGATAGGATAGGCATCTAGAATCAACCCCTCCAAAGGGACAACACCACCACAAGAACAGACCCTCGCGAGGCTATTCTTCCTTGTATTGTTCATCATCAGCCCAAGAGGCAATCCACCACACCACACACTAGAGTAGGGTATTACACCACAATGGTGGCCTGAACCAGTATAAACCCTGTGTCTCTTGTGTTGTTCTTCTCATAGTTTAGATCCTAGCGATTCGGTGAGGAACAGGTAGGAAGAAGGCGAAACCTCCGCGCGCACCCCAGTGTTCGAACCTCAAGGGTCTGCCGGAACCCTAAATCCGACATTTGGCGCGCCAGGTAGGGGTGCTCCAGAATTCGTCTTCCGTTGCCCTGTTCTTCTCCGACCATCGCGTCCATGTCTGACGCAAGCCGGGTTCACGCCGAGCGCCGAGCCGCCCTCGCTTCCCGCGTCGCCCAGACGGCTCTAGTCGGCGGGCGCCCTCGTCTTTCCCCGTCGCCTGCCGTCAACGCCGCCACCGGCCCGGCGGGGAACGAGCAACAAGCATCGTCCCAGCACCCGTCCATGAGGCGAGACGGCCGCACCGCTACACCCTCGCTCACCCCTGCTGGTTCTTCGTCCCGCGCGCCCCACGTGGCCATGGAGGCTCGAGCTGCGCTCATCACGGCAAACGAGCTCCTGCGCTACCGCCCAATCGACGATGTCTACGAAGAATGGCTCGACCGAGTCGCCAAACTCGTCCGCGCCGCTGGGGGCTCCCCCGCGCCATCTTTCTTGCTGCACCGCGCCCCGCCATGCGCGGGCAATGAAGCTCCTGGGGCGCCTCAGACGCCTCCCCCTCAAGAAGGCGCCCTGGCCCCAAGGCGCGCGGCCCCTGGTCGGAACCCGCCCCGTCAGGCACCAGCACGGCAAGAGCAGAGCTTCCAAGAAGTCCCTCACCCTCGAGAAGCTGCCCGAGCGCTCCCTGCTCCGGCTCGTCCCGACCACGCTCCTGCTCCAGCACGTCAAGACCCTGTGCTGCACCCAGCTGTGGTGCACGGGGACCCGCAGGACCAAGCCCTTCATCCTCCAAGGCCTCCCGTGGCCACAGCGGGCTGCTGCACCTTCACCACCGAGCTGCGCACCATTGTGTGGCCCGGCAAGTTCAAGCCAGACCTGCCTCCTCACTACGACGGCACGCTGACCCTGCAGAGTTCCTCCAGCTCTACGAGCTGGGCATCGAGGCTGCCAACGAAGACGAGAAGGTCATGGCGAACTGGTTTCCCATGGCTCTCAAGGATGGGGCCCGCACCTAGCTTCTGAACCTGGCCCCAGGCACGATCTCCTCCTGGGACGAGATGCGCACCCGCTTCATCGCCAACTTCCAGGGTACTCGCGACCGGCCACCCGCCGTGAGCGACATGCGCCACATCAAGCAGCAACCAGGGGAAACCCTGCAGAAGTACATCTAGCACTTCAACAACATGCGCCTCAAGATTCCTAAGGTGATTGAGGAGGCCATCATCTCAGCCTTCTCTGACGGCGTGCGTGACGTCAAAATGAAGGAGGAGCTCGCAATGCATGAAGATCTGTGCACTTCCTTGGAGCTGTTCAACCTGGCGACCAAGTGCGCCAGGGCTGAGGAAGGGCGTCTCTCCCTCCTCGAGTTGCCTGCCGCAGACCCAGAAGATAAGAAGCCCAAGGCCAAGGACGTGAAGTGCAAAGGGGCTGCCGTGCTAGCGGCAGAACCAGACACCAAGCGGGGCAGAGATCAGCCCGAATCCTCCAAGGGCAGTCGGTACTGCGTATACCACGACCTCCACACCCATAACACCAATGAATGCCAAGAGCTCCGGGCCGTGCGTGAAGGACGGACTGGCCGGTGTCCCGACTGCAGCGACCGGGGCTACGGCCGAGGAGGAGGAAGGAACGCAGGACGCTGGGAAGACCGCAGCCCACGTCAAGGGTGGCGTGACCAACCTCGCGAGGATCACTGGCAGGACCCGTCTCGCGAGGGAGGCTGGAGGGATCAGCCTCGCAAGGATCGCCCGCAAGGTAACGCAGGCCTCCCTCCGCTACCGCCGCAGCCAAGGAGAAATGAGGACCGTCATCAGGACGAAGGGGCTGGGGGCTTCCAGGAACCGCGTGCGATCGCCTGCATCCTGGGCGGAGCTCAAGCCCCAGCCTCTCAGCGCATCTTCAAGCAGTTCGCCCGCGAAGTGAATGCAGTCCTCCCCAAGCTCGAGGCCATGCGCCCTCTCAGGTGGTCGGCATGTGCCATCACGTTCAGCTCAGCGGATCAGCTCAAGTGCACGGCCACAGCCGGAGTCCTCCCGATGCTTTGTTCCCCAATCATCAGCAACGTGCTAGTCACCAGGACCCTCATCAATGGCGGGGCAGGGCTCAACGTCCTGTCCGTGGAAACATTCAACAATCTCCAAGTGCCCTACAATCAGCTTCAGCCAACCAAGCCTTTCTCCGGAGTCACCGACGGCTCCACGGTTCCGATTGGGCAGGTCCGCCTCCCTGTCACCTTCGGGGCACACGACAACTACCGCACCAAGCTCATCGACTTCGATGTCGCCCACATTCGCCTGCCGTACAACGCCATCCTCGGGTACCCAGCGCTGGCCAAGTTCATGGCTGTAACCCACCACGGCTACAACGTCCTCAAGATGCCAGGAAGTGGCGGAGTCATCACGGTTCCCTACGAAGAGAGAGACGCAGTGTGCTCCCTAGAGCGAGCCTTTCAGGCCGCATCACTGCAAGACCCGGATCGCGGAGCAGGAGGCTTCCCGAGGCCGCCCCCAAGAAGAAGAAGACATCGACCGGCCCGTCCCCTCAGGAGGCAGGTCCCTTAGGGCCCGCGCCTGCTCAGGGGGAACCCCCTTCCATCGCATAGGGAAGAGCGCGCTGTGCCCTCCTCAGGTAGGGCTCGGGGGCTCTCCCTTGGAGGGTCGTCGACCTCGCCAAGGTCAAGAGGGAGGCGCTTGGGCACCAAGTGGAGGCGTGTTTCGAAGCACGTTTCCATCAAGAAGGAGCAAGGCTAGGAGGGCCAAACCCTCAGGAGTTCGTCAGCAAAGCCATTCAGGAGCTACAGGAGTCAAGGGTTATGAGAGGCAGCCGCCGCTTACTCGCTGTGGCCCCCCATCCAGGCGAGGATGGTGGGCTGCACGTCTGCATCGACATACCAGGGCTCAACCAAGCCGCGTCTCAGGAGCACCTCTGGCCTTCGCGAGTGGGACGCTGCGAGGGTCCGCCTCACAACTACGTTTGCATGCCTTACGGATCGCCGAACGTGGCTGCTGGCTACGAGCGCCTCATGAGGGCCATCCTGGAGGCTCAAGAGGTCAGGCGTTCCGCAGCCCTGGTGGAGATGGAGACGTTCTGCGAGGAGCCACCAGCGCCTCCGGAGCCTCCCGAGGCCCCAGGGCCTGGGGGCTCGTGAGGATCTGCTTCCGCAGCCCACCAAGTCTGCTGCATCAACACCCCTTCGTCTTCAGCATCATCAGGTGACATCTTTCAAGTTTTATTTCCAGCTGGGAGCGCCCTCAGGGATGCATTATTCCCAGGCCGCGTGGGTCCGTCCCTGTGGCATGTATCTCTTTTGTTTCATGTTCTTAGCTTACTCTGCTGGGGGCGCCCCTCGGGTTGCATTATCCCCAAGCCGCTTGGGTCAGACCCAGTGGTATGTACCCCTCTTGCATTTATCTTAGGGCCATGTTTTCGACCCATCATGCTTGTTATTTGGTGCATGTTCATGGTACCTTTTCTTCTTGGATGTCGCAAGCTTGCGCGTTAAAGGATGGGTGCCTGAGCATCGCGACTCAGGGCTCCTACCGGCTCTCCGGCCCTCACCCTCTGGTCTTGCCCACGGCATCGCGCCCCGGCATACCAGCGACGGCTGAGACCAGCCCGAGAGCCGGGACCCGAGGACGTAGAGTTTTGACATCTAACCCAGCTTGCACGTTAAAGGGGGGATGCCTGAGCATCGCGACTCAGGGCCCCTACCGGCTATCCGGCCCTCACCCTCTGGTCTTGCTCACGGCATCGCGCCCTGGCATACCAGCGACGGCTGAGACCAGCCCGAGAACCGGGACCCGAGGACATAGAGCACCGGCATCTAACCAAATTTGCAGGAACACACTCCAAGATAAGGCCCAGAGCCAGGCGCAACCCGCCTTGAGGTAGGGCCCCGTGAGTCCCGCGCTGGCTCACGGGTGCCCAGATACACCTCGTCAAGCCCTACCGTGCCAGCCACGTGTCAGGGCGGGGCTGTACATGCCCCAGGGGCTCCTCCCGGAGGGGAGCCCCCTCCCACGCACCAGTGGAAGCACCATGCTCCGCGCTGGCTGACGACACTGCCGAGGAGCGGCTATGCCCGTACACATACGGAAGCGCTATGCTCCGCACTGGTGATAAACAACTGAGGGTGGCCCTCGGGCCGCATCAACCTCAGGGAGCCCAGAGCTCAGTGTCTAGCCTCATCGCAACGCCTCCCCTCGAGACTGCCGCGAGGGGGCTGGGCACGGGGGTTACGCCTGGGTCACGCCCAGATGCATGCCACCCAGCCAGCCCCCCGGGCCTGGTTTGTCGCACGTCTCTCCCCGAGTGGAGCCAAGGTATGAAGGCCGTTTGAGCGTCAAGGGGGACTCCTGAGCATCGCGACTCAGGAACCTAACTGGTCACGTAGCCCCTCACTCCTTAGTTCCGAAAGGCTAATGGCGGTTGAGGTATGCGCGGGGCCGGGCTCTGCAGATGTAGAACGGTAGATCCACCCCCACATCTCACCTCCCTACTTGCTGTTCGAGCGCCAAGGGGGACTCCTGAGCATCGCGACTCAGGAGCCTAACTTGTCACGTAGCCCATCACTCCTTGGTCCCGTCCTGGTTTCCGGTCGGGGCTAATGGCGGCTGAGGTATGCGCGGGGCCGGGCCCTGCCGGCGTAGGACACAAGCAAGTAGGAAGGAAATAGCGCAAATTTCAAGGAATCCAAAAGCAAATATTACAGTCCATACTGTTATCGCAGCACCAAATGCAAGTTTTAACGCCTCCCTGAGGCTTGATACATGTGCAGAAACTAAAAGCAGGACGGGAGCCACAACGAAGTCACTTGCCGGCCGTGGAGTTGCGCGGAGCGGGTTCGCCTTGTGGAGCTGCCGGGCTGGCAGCGCTCCGCTTCGGCCTGGTGCTGAAGGCCCGGAACTTCCCCAGCAGAGCCTCCGCACGACCCTTCACAGCCTCAGCAGCGGCAGCGGCATGCTCGCCGCTCGCTGGCTCCAGCAGGCTGTCGAGGTCGACGTTGGGGTCGTGAAGATAGATGCGGGTGAAGACCCTCGTCAGCGCCGCAGAAGACAAGATGCGTGCCTCGGCCTCAGCTGTAGGGCCAAGGCCAAGGGCGACATCTTCAAGAGCACGAACCAGGAAAGGAAGCAGCTTGGCGGGGCCGTCCTCCTCGCTGGACAGCGGGCTCTCCAGGACACTCTCATAAAGCGTCTTCAGTGAAGTGTGAGCCTTCTCCTCCATCTCGGCAAAGGCCACGCGATCCTCGGCAAGAACCCGTGCCTTGCCGTCCAACTCAACCTTCCTCGCCTCCAGCTCTTGCTCCATCGCGCCTAGGCGGTCATGGCGTTTCTTGAGCTTGGCGTCCCGGTCCTTGACGGCCGCCTCGCGAGCCTTCATGCCATCCTCCTTCTCTTGGCAAAGGCGGGTCTCCTCGGCGAGCCGGTCCTGTAGGCCCTTCAACTCGCTCTCCAGCTCCTCGCAACGACCTCGGGCATTAGCCGCCTCCCCCAAAGCGGCGTCGCGGGCAGCCTTCGCCCCAAGGACGGCCTACTTCTCCTCGTCGCAGGCCGTCGAGGCCTGGACCAGTGCCGCCCGAATCGAAGCATCGGAGCGAATCCGGCCAGAGGCTAGCTCCAAGCACCCGGCCACCAAACGAGGGTCGGCGCTCAGAAAATCCCGCCGCAGACAGTCCAGTTCGGCAGCAACGTGATCTAGAACAGTAAGAGGAGTCGGGGAAACAGCAGTCGGCGGAGTAGGAGGAAAAGACGGCAGCGTGACCACGGTATCCTGAGGCGGAGCCTGCTGCGCCCCAGCGGCTGTGGTGGCGGCGTCAGGCGGGGGCGCCTCGGGAGTCGCTTGGGTCGTGGGGGCCAAGCTCGCCCCAGCCGGCTTAGCCAGGCCTCACAAGGATGCCCGGGCAGGAGAGGCCCGCGCGTCACGATCATCTTCTTTCGCAAGCAGAGGCGCTGCCGCAGACGGAACCTCAGGAGCCCCCTTCGGCTTCTTTGCCGTGGGCGCCAGCCTAGCCGGGAGATACGAACGTCAAGCCTCCGCGACGAAACAAGAAACAAGACATGAATCAAGCACTTACAGGCCATCACCCGCGGGCTCGAGCAGCCTCCGGCCGTACTTGAAGCCCGAGAGCCGGCTGCAAGGATCAGCCTCAAGGAGCACGGGCGCAGGTGGAGCGCCTGCGGATCGCCTCGGGGCTGGGGCGGACTCGCGGGGGATCAGCCCAGTCCGGTCCTTCTTCGGGACCGAGGGCAGGCTCCCGCTTCCCTACTCGTCATCACCCTCGTCGTCATCACTCAGAGAGAGGGGGAGAGTGCGGGACTTGCACCAAAGAGGTGGGGCCCTTGACTCTGCCTCGGAGTCAGCCCCCTTTTCCCGCTCCCCTTCCTCCCTCTTTTCGCTGGAGTCGCCGGAGGACACGTCCACCAGGTCCTCGAGAGCCTCCGCGGGCACAGGCCCGTCCCCGTTGAAGACGGGCATGGACCCCACAACCTGCTCCCAGTCCTCACGAAGGAACAGGGGCGTCGGAGTGCCCTCCAACCTTGCCACGTCGCCCCCGACCAAAGACTGGAGGACCGCAGCCAGATCCTCATCGGCCAAGACCGCGGGGCTCGGGTGGGGCCTCCACATCGGAAGCGAGTACTGACGAAGCGGAGCCAGCTGATGCTCCAGGAACTCCCTCAGCAGTGAGGCACCAGTCAGCTTCGCCGCCGCCATGCTGGCCGGCCACAGATCCGCGTCCATCTTCTCCAACACCAGCCTTGCGCGGGGGTCCACAAGCTCCACTCGAGACCAGTCGTCAGAGCTCAAGGGGTGCCTCGTGGGCAAGATCAGCCGGGGGTGGACGCGCCCAGCGTCTACCAAGACCCACTTGCTCCTGAAGCCCTCAATCCTTTTCCCGGGGTTCAAAATGGCGATGGAGCTGCCGTAGGCGACGAAGCTCGCACACACAGAGACGGAACCACGAGAGGGCCGGAGGGAGAAGTAGTGGCGCAGCAAGGCCACTGAGGGCTTCACCCCCACGTGAGTGTAACGCCCTCGATGCGGCTATAGCTCCCACGTGTCGAGGCACGACTTAGAGGCATAACCGCATTGAAAGCAATGTCGCAAGTCAGGCAGTCATTACAACATCCCATGTAATATATACTAAAAGGGGGAGATAACATAGTTGGCTTACACTCGCCACGTCACATCAGAGTGCATAAATAACATCCATCAAACAAACACTCATGGCCCGACTACGGCGCCAAAATAGAAAAGAACCCAACATGCGACAAGGTCCTGAATCGATAACCCCAACTAGGCACCACTACTGATCATCCGGAAAAGACACATAGTAACGCTGAGAGTCCTCATCGAACTCCCACTTGAGCTCGTAATCGTCAACTGGAGCAGAAACACCTGGACCTGCATCTGGAGTTGTAATATCTGTGAGCCACAGGGACTCAGCAATCTCACACCCACGCGATCAAAACTATTTAAGCTCATGGGAATGGATAAGGCGAATATAGGTGGAGCTGCAGCAGGCGACTAGCATATATGGTGGCTAACTTATACGCAAAAGAGAGCGAGAAGAGAAGGCGAAGCACGATCGATAAAAGTATGATCAAGAAGTGATCCTGGACTACCTACGTCAAGCATAACTCCAACAACCGTGTTCACTTCCCGGGCCCCGCCGGAAAGAGACCATCACGGTTACACACGCGGTTGATGTATTTTAAACAAGGTCAACTTCGGGTTTTCTACAACCGGACGTTAACAAATTCCCATCTGCCCATAACCGCGGGCACGGCTTTCGAAAGTTCAATCCCTGCAGGGGAGTCCCAACTTAGCCCATGACAAGCTCTCACGGTCAACGAAGGAATAGACCTCCACCCGAGACATTCCGATCAGACTCGGTATCCCGGTACAACAAGACATTTCGACAGGGTAAAACTAAACCAGCAACACCGCCCGAATGTGCCGACAAATCCCGATAGGAGCTGCACATATCTCTTTCTCAGGGCACACTCAGATTGTCCTAGGTACGGGTAGGCCAGCCTAGAGTTGCCCCTGGTAGCCACCGGTAGCTGACAGGTGGACCAACACTCAGAGGAGCACTGGCCCGGGGGGGTAAAATAATGATGACCCTTGAGTCTGCAGAACCCAAGGGAAAGAAAAGGCTAGGTGGCAAATGGTAAAACCAATGTTGGGCATTGCTGGAAGAGCTTTACTTAAGACGAACTGTCAAGGGGTTCCCATAATAGCCCAACCGTGTAAGGAACGCAAAATCCGGGAACATAACACCGATATGACGGAAACTAGGGCGGCAAGAGTGGAACAAAACACCAGGCATAAGGCCGAGCCTTCCACCCTTTACCAAGTATATAGATGCGTTAATTAAGTAAGATATATTGTGATATCCCAACAAGTAAATAAAAGTTCCAACAAGGAACGGCTCCAATCTTCACCTGCAACTAACAACGCTATAAGAAGGGCTGAGCAAAGCGGTAACATAGCCAATCAACGGTTTGCTAGGACAATGGTGGGTTAGGGGATCAACATGGCAATGGGAGGCTGACAAGCAAAAAGGTAGGCATCGTAGCAGTGGCAAAGCAAAAGAGCGAGCAAACTAGCATAGCAAAGATAGTAGTGATTTCGAGGGTATGATCATCTTGCCTGCACAGTTGTCCGAGTTGACTGGATCCTCACAAGCAAACTCAACGGGCTCCTCGGTAGCGAACTCGTCTCCCGGCTCTACCCAAAGACAAACAAGCAACAAGGACACAATCAACCACGGGCAAGACCAAGCAATATGATGAAATGACGATATGCTATGCGGGATGCGATGCGGGATGCAAAATGCAAGATATGACAGGAAAAGCATGAACCTGGCATCAACTTGGAAAACCAAGTGTGCCACTGGATAGAGGGGATGAAATCGCTTGAAAACGATATAAAGATCATAGGAATCGGAGCTACGGTTTGGAAATGGCGAGCGTTTTAAGATATGACACCGGTCTGCGATTTACAGCAAGTAGGCATCTAAATGCAACGAAGTGAACATGCTACAGCCACCAAACATGAAAACAAAATACATGGCAGTGATGTACACAAGATGGTTGACAAAACACTAGCACTGAGCCATAGGCAAATTCATCCATTAAGAGGTTCAAACAAGCATGGCTAAAACGCAAATGCAAAACAGATTTCAGACTTAGTGAAATTAACACTAGTCTGAAATTTCAGATCACGATGCTCTCTTCGGAGCAGCAAAACAACATGATAGAAAACCTGAACATTACAAGTAAGAACATGGCATGGAGCTATTCAACAAGCTTAATAAAACACCCAAAGTGACCTGGGGCCAAAAGGGTTCACAAAATACTCTACCGAGCTCACGAACATTGCTCGAACACAATCAGTTTTCAGACTTAGTGAAAACTGAGACATGCTGAAATTTAACTCACGAAGGCATGTAAACGAGCTCGATGCACTCACTACGGTGCAAGTCATGGCAAGGAAAGCATATAACCAGCAAGAAGGCACAAAGTGCTAGCTACACATGGCAAGAACGAAGGCATAGCATGCAAGGAACACTAACGGGAGCATCGGCTAAATCGCAAACGAGTTGACGATCTGCCCAGATTAACAACGAAGCAAAAGTTGAGCTCGATTGAGTCAACCTAGAGCACTCCACAAATGCCGACAAAGACATGGATGGATAGAGCATAACATAAATATCAAAACTCCCTTACTGATCATCCTCAAAAGAGGCACGGATCATTAGGAAACAAGCTGGACATGTAGCATCATGAAATAAAATATCCCAGACTTAGTGAAAATCACTAAGTCCCTGAAATCTGCAATCTCAGGTACCTCTCTTCGCAAGCTTGCACAAGACAACACACACATCCTAAAAATGCATGGGTGGCACCTCTGGAAAGAAGACAAAATGCTTCACAATACATCCCAAAGGGGCACAGGCATATCATGCACGAATTAAACATGGCAAAAATGACAAAAGTGCATGATGAACTAACGGATCTGCAATTTAACTCACGAAGCCTCCTTCTAACAGCATTTTGGGTACCAAGATGACCTCAAATGCAAATGATGCCATGGAATGAAATGATGTACATGTCGAGGCGAAGATTTTGATATATCAAACGCCTAAAACGGACCTACGGTTGCGGAGATACGAGCAGTCAAACATCGCATAAAAAACTAGGGTTTCTGGACAAAATTCAACGGAGGGGGGGGGGGGTTGGATCTGAGATCTGGAACCTCACGGAAACCGAGGCGGCGCCGGAACACTGTAGCAACCGGAGGCGGAGCTCGCCGGAGACGCGGCCGCCGGTCGGGGAGGAGGCTGCCGGGGCGGCGCCGGCGTGGAGGCGGGCGGCGCGGCGCCGGTGCTCCCGGGCGGCGAGGGGAACCGCGGGCGGCGGCGCGGAGGCGGCGGTGGTCGTGGTCGGCCGCGGGGAAGAGGCGAGCGGCGGCGGGGAGGCGGCACGCGGCGGCGCCGGTCACCGGCGTCGGGGAAGGAGGCGGCGCAGGCGACCGGGGTCGGGCGCGGGGGCGGCGGCGCGGAGACGGGCCGCGGGGGCTCCCCGTGGGCCTGGCGGGCCCGGCGGCGGCGATGTGGGCGCGGCCCACGTGGCGGCGCGGCGTTGGCTGAGGCGGGCGGCGGGGTGGAGCGGACGCTGTCCGGCGCGGGTCGGACACGTCCGTCGGCGGCGGAGGAAGGAGATCTTTTTTTTAGGGTTTGAGACGTGGGGATCCGGGATTTGGAGGAGGGGTCTATAAATAGACATAAGTGGAGCTAGGAGAGTCCAAATGAGGTGCGGTTTTCGCCCACACGATCGTGATCGAACGCTCTAGGACATGGAACAGAGTTTGGTGGGTTTTGGGCCAAATTTGGGGGGTGTTGGGCTGCAACACAAACGAGGTCTTTTCGGTCCCTCGGTTAACCGTTGGAGTATCAAACGAAGTCCAAATGATACGAAACTTGACAGGCGGTCTACCGGTAGTAAACCAAGGCCGCTTGGCAAGTCTCGGTCCAATCCGGAAATGTTTAAACCCCAAACAAGAAAGAAAGGTAGAAATGACCACCGGAGGAGAACGAAGCGCCGGAATGCAAAACGGACAACGGGGAAAATGATCGAATGCATGAGATGAACATGTATGCAAATGCAATGCCCGTGATGACATGGTATGAGATGCATGAAAACGAAAGCAACACACGGAGACAAGGACCCGAACCCGAGAAATAAATATAACTTGACACCGGAAACGGCAAGAGTTGGAGTACAAATGGGGAAAGTTATATCTGGGGCGTTACAGTGAGCCTCGCAATAGTAGGCGAAGATTGCCAGAAGGAGGACAGAGTTGGGTTGGAGGTGCAGAGCTTGAAGGTTATAATGGCGGAGGACAGAAAAGAAGAACTCCGAGAAGGGAGGCACCAGACTAGCGACAATGGCGCTCACGAAGAGCGGATAGAAGGTGCTCCCTTGGCCCTCAGGGAGGGCATAGCCGGCCTTGAACACCTTCGCCCCGTCGACGCCCTGCGCCACTGCCATCTGGCAAACCCGGGCAAGGCTCGCCTCCGACACGTTTGGCGAGTCCAAGGTGGACGAATACCAAGCTCCGGCCGGGGCCTGGCGAGGCGCCATGTCTGGCTAGGGCATGCGGGTGGAGTAGATCTGGAGATTTCGAAGGCAGGAAGGAGAGGCGCAAGAAAGGAGATATGAGCAGCAACTGGAGAGAGCAAAGGAGGCAAAGGGCAGATGTCGCTCCTTATCTACTCGCGCGGTTGCGGAGATGCCCACGTCAAATCAACCGCCACGCGGCGCCCAATGCCGCAGGCTGTTAGGGCCCGCGACGCTTCGCACTTGCCCTTTTGCCTCTCTGCTCGGCCAAGTCCGGGCGCGCCTTGGGCCCGGGGGCTACTGTCGGCATTCTGGGAACGGGGGTCCCCAGACTTGCCTGCCTGCGGCCTGCGGCGTGGCTCAAAGGGGGGCCCAGCACGGCCCATCTTCATCCACACAAGCTCAAGACCCTCGCGAGGGGACAAGCCTCGCGGGGCAGACGACAAGGAGCTTCCTCAGGCACGGCCTCATCAGGCTGGCTCACGAGGACGCGGAGAGTTCAAGGCGGGGTACCTCGCGAGGTGCCCATGACGCAAGCCATGATGACCAAGGGCGCCAGCCCGCACAGTGTCCTTCTTTCCTCTTTGGTGCAAGGGGAGCAAGCGCAGGCGAGAGCATCAAGCAAAGGCATCCATTTTGGTGCAACAAGACCAAGACCAGTCCAACGGCAGGATGGAGGTCACCGTGGAGCCCAAGCCGGCGTCACCACCAGAGCCTTTGACAGGCGAGGACCAACTTTAGTCAGGATAAGTGTACCAGATGTTCCCCTTCAAAATGGCCAATTGTTGGCGCCCTTCCCGCTCAATATTTGGGAAGAGGCCCAGGGCCTTTGCCTATAAATAGGACTAGCCACCCACAGGGTAGAGGCATCTGGATAGGAATCTGGAGATAGGATAGGCATCTAGAATCAACCCCTCCAAAGGGACAACACCACCACAAGAACAGATCCTCGCGAGGCCGTTCTTCCTTGTATTGTTCATCATCTACCCAAGAGGCAATCCACCACACCACACACTGGAGTAGGGTATTATGCCACAATGGTGGCCTGAACCAGTATAAACCCTGTGTCTCTTGTGTTGGTCTTCTCGTAGTTTAGATCCTAGCGATTCGGTGAGGAACAGGTAGGAAGAAGGCGAAACCTCCGCGTGCACCCCAGTGTTCGAACCTCAAGGGTCTGCCGGAACCCTAAATCCGACATTGTGCGTTGTGAGTTACTAGGAACATCTAGTATCAGGAAGAAGCAGTCAACTAGTGTCTTTTGTGGGATGAATACCGTGCAAGCAGACACATAAGATTTGCACGAATAAGGGAAGAGGAGTACCATTTCCGGTTGCCAGTGTTGTGTCCTCCAGATGTCGCAGCGATTTTCTTCTTTTTACCAAGGGAACCGATGTTTTGGAGGAGGGTGGAGCCTTGGATGAACCCATGGCCAAACTGTTTACTATGTTGCATTGGCCGTCTGTCGGCAGAGGGGAAGCAGATCCGAGGTGGCGAAGGACGGCGTAGCAGGAACATCGTCGGTGCGTTGGACGGTGGTGAAGTTGGAGCGATAGTGATGAGGTGCATGACGGCGTGGTTGAACTGGCTTGGATACAGCGCATGCCAGCATCCTGGAGGCAGCGCGGCCTCAGCTTCAACTACTAGCCATGGAGGGTGTTTCGGTTACGATGGATGGCGACGTCGGGGTATCGACTCCGGCATGATGGAGGAGGGCGGCGGTTGATGGGTGGGATGGGGTGGCGGACGAAGGATGTCGGGGTTTCACGGCTGGTGGAGAGGTAGTTTTGGCGCCCATGGAGTATGAATGGGGAATCGGATGGGGGGCGGGAGATCTAAGGGAGAACCATGTTTCGGTCTGGGACACATTTATTTTTGTTTTTTTAACAGACGCGCTTGTTTGAAATTTGGGGAAAGTACAAACTTTGCCCCCCTCTTAAATTTCATACCTACTGCGGGTCGGGGGTAGGATGGTAATCCAAGGTGCCCCAAATAGTGGGCTGGTGTGATTTCAGCCGAATGCATGTGTGCTTAGGCGGCCATTGTGTATGAATGTTTTTTGGAGGCGGTTCCATGTGTTGGGGAACGTTGCATGGGAAGCGAAAAAATTCCTACGAACATCCAAGATCCAATCTAGGATATGACCATCTACGAGAGGAGAGATTGGATCTACATACCCTTGTAGATTGCTAAGTGGAAGCGTTAAGAAACACGGTTGATGTAGTCGAACGTCTTCGCGATCCAATCACGATCCGTCATGCGAACTCCGATCTAGTACCGAACAGATGACACCTCCACATTCAACACATGTACGGCTTGGTGATGCCTTCACCTCCTCGATCCAGCGAGCAATGGTGAAGTACTAGCTCGTATCCTCCGGTAGCATGCCGACGTGGTGGTGGTGGAGAAATCTCAGTAGAGCTTCGCTAAGGACTACGGAGAAGAAGATGGCTATGAGGGAGAGGAAGGGCAGCGCCGTGGCACGAATAGATCCATGTGGGTGCGGCTTCCCTCTCTCCCTCCTCTATATACAAGGGGAATGGTGGAGGGAGGGGCACCCCTAGATCCAATCTAGGGGGCGGCGGCCTACAAGGGGAAAACCCTAGATGGGTTTTGGCTCCCCACCCCTTAGGAGACTTGGCCCCCAAGGCAAAAGGGTGGGAAACCATAGGGAGGCGTCCCACCTCCTCTAGCAACGTGGGAAGGGGGATTGGGGGGGGGGGCGCACAGCCCCTTAGTGGGCTGGTGTGCCCCCTCCCCTTGGCCCATGAGGCCCCCAAACACTTGCCCCCCCCGAAACCCCTTTCGGTGATGCTGGTCATCATCCGGTACCCCCGAAACACTTCCAAACTCTAATACCCTTTGTCTAATATATTAATCTTCACCTCCGGACCATTCTGGAGTTCCTCGTCACATCCAGGATCTCATCCGGGACTCCGAACAACCTTCGGTAACCACCATAATGACTCAACTATACTTATATCGTCAGCAAACGTTAGGTGTGTAGACCCTACGGGTTCGAGAACTATGTAGACATGACCGAGACACCTCTACGGTCAATAGCCAATAGCGGGACCTGGATTCCCATAATGGTTCCTACATATTCTACGAAGATCTTATCGGTCGAACCTCGATGCCAAGGATTCAGCTAATCCCATATGTAGTTCCCTTTGTCTATCGGTATTTACTTGCCTGAGATTCGATCGTCGGTATCTCCATACCTAGTTCAATATCGTTACTGACAAGTTTATTTACTCGTTCCATAATACAAGGTCCCGTGGCTAACTCATTAGTCACATTGCTTGCAAGCTTACTGTGATGTTGTATTATCGAGTGGGCCCTGAGATACCTCTCCGTCATACGGAGTGACAAATCCCAGTCTTGATCCATGCCAACTCAACAGACACCCTCAGAGATACATGTAGAGCACCTTTATAGTCACTGAGTTACGTTGCAATGTTTGGTACACACAAGGTACTCGTCCGGTGTCAGTGAGTTGCATGATCTCATGATCATAGGAACGTATACTTGACATGCAGAAAACGATAGCAATAAACTTGACACGATCATATGCTATGTTTATAGTATGGGTCTTGTCCATCACATCATTCTCCTACTGATGTGATCCCGTTATCAAAACTACAACTCATGTCTATGGCTAGGAAATCATAGCCATCTTTGATCAATGAGCTAGTCTAGTAGAGGCTAACTAGGGACACATTGTTGTCTATGTATCCACACATGTATTCGAGTTTCCGATCAATACCATTCTAGCAGGGATAATAAATGATTATCATGAGCAGGGAAATATGATAATAACCAATTTATTATTGCCTCTAGGGCATATTTCCAACAGCCTCCCACTTGCACTAGAGTCAATAATCTAGTTACATCGCCATGTGATTAACACTTATAGTTCACATTGCCATGTGACTAATGCCCAAAGAGTTTACTAGAGTCAATAATCTAGTTCACATCACCATGTGATTAACATTCAATGAGTTCTGGGGTTTGATCATGTTATGCTTGTGAGAGAGGTTTTAGTCAAAGGGTCTAGAACATTCAGATCCGCATGTACTTCGCAAACCTCTATGTCATATTGTAGATGCTGCTTCCACGCTCCACTTGGAGCTATTCCAAATGGCTGCTCCATTATACCTATCCGGTTTGCTACTTAGAGTCATTCGAATTGGTGTTAAAGATTGCATCAATGTAACCCTTTATGCCTAACTCTTTATCACCTCCATAACCGAGAAACATTTCCTTATTCCTCTAAGGATAATTTTGACCGCTGCCAGTGATCCACTCCTGGATCACTCTTGTACCCCCTTGCCAGACACGTGACAAGGCACACATCAGGTGTGGTACACAGCATGGCATATCGTATAGAGCCTATGGCTAAGGCATATGGGACGCCCTTCGTCCTTTCTCTTTCTTCTTCCGTGATCAAGCTTTGAGTCTTACTCAACTTCACACCTTACAACTCAGGTAAGAACTCCTTATTCACTAATCCATTTTGAACTCCTTCAAAATCATGTCAAGGTATGTGCTCTGGAAAGTCTTATCAGGCATCTTGATCTATCTCTATAGATCTTGTTGCCCAATATGTAAGCAGCTTTACCCAGGTCTTGCTTTGAAAAACTCCTTTCAAACAACCCTTTATGCTTTCCAGAAATTCGACATCATTTCTAATCAACAATATGTCATCCACATATACTTATCAGAAATGTTGTAGTGCTCCCACTCACTTTCTTGTAAATACAAGTTTCTTGCAAACTTTGTATAAGCCCAAAAGTTTTGATCACCTCATCAAAGCGTATGTTCCAACTCCGAGATGCTTGCTCCAGTCCATAGAAGGATCGCTGGAGCATGCATACCTTTTAGCATCCTTAGGATCGACAAAACCTTCTGGTTGTATCACATACAACCTTTCCTCATGGAAACTGTCAAGGAAACTTTGTTTTGACATCCATCTGCCAGATTTTATAAATGAAAATGCATCAACTACTAACATAATTCCAACAGACTTTAGCACCGCTACGAGTGAGAAAGTCTCATCATAGTCAACTCCTTGAATTTGTCGGGAACTTCTTTGCGACAAGTCAAGATTCATAAATGGTGACATTACCATCAACATCTGTCTTCTTCTTAAAGATCCATTTATTCTCAATGGCTTGCCGATCATCGGGAAAGTCCACCAAAGTCCATACTTTGTTCTTATACATGGACCCTATCTCAGATTTCATGGCTCCTACTCATTTGTTGGAATCCGGGGCTACCATCACTTCTCCATAGCTCGTAGGTTCACCATTGTCCAACAACATGACCTCTAAGACATGTTACTGTACCACTCAGAAGCAGTACGCATCCTTGTCGACCTACGAGGTTCGATAGCAACTTGATCTGAAGCTTCATGATCACTATCATTAGATTCCTCTTCAACTGACGTAGGTGTCACAGAAACATCTTTCTGTGTTGCACTACTCACTGGTTGAAGTAAAGGTTCAACAACCTCATCAAGTTCTATCTTCCTCCCACTCAATTCTTTCGAGAGAAACTCTTTCTCGAGAAAGGACCCGTTCTTAGCGACAAACACTTTGCCCTATGTTCTGAGATAGAAGGTATACCCAAAAGTATCTTTTGGGTATCCTATGAAGACGAATTTTTCTGCTTTGGGTTCGAGCTTTTCCGGCTGAAGCCTTTTGACATAAGCATCACAACCCCAAACCTTAAGAAACGATAGCTTAGGTTTCTTCCCAAACCACATTTCATACGGTGCCATATCCACGGACTTAGATGGTGCCCTATTTAAAGTGAATGTAGTTGTCTCTAATGCATAACCCCATAACGATAGTGATAGATCGCCAAGAGACATCATAGAATGCACCATATCCCAATAAGGTACGATTACGACGTTCGGACACACCATTATGCTGTGGTATTCCAAGTGGCATCAACTGTGAAACAATTCCACATTGTCTTGAGTGATGTCCAAACTCATAACTCAGATATTCTCCCCTCGATCGGATCATAGGAATTTAATCTTCTTGTTATGATGATTATTGTCGCGGGAAACCACAGCCACCTATGGGACCAGGAGGCCCCTTGCTAGTTCGGCAGGGGGGCGTCGTGTTGCCCAAAGAGCAGACGAACGTGAGGCAGCACAACAGAGATCACACGGGCAATTTACCCAGGTTCGGGCCGCTGCGACGCGTAAAACCCTACTCCTGCTTTTGGTGGATTGATAGTGGAAATGTGGTGGTGGAGCGTAGTACACTTTCCCGGAAATGGTTGCCTCAGGGTGGCAGTGACTACGCGCGTATGAGGGTGCGAGTTATCCAACCCTCTTACCTCGTCTGCGGTTGCCAAGGGCCTCCTTTTAGAGATCAAGGGGTCACCACGGTGGCAAATTAGTCATTAGACACTGATAAGGTAGCAAATAGTGCTATCATACCTAACTCTACAGGATGACAGTGCACATTTAATGCACCGCTCAATGTCACATCATTGGTTGCCCGACAAGGGTTGCCGGGCTATCTTGCCAGCTTCACACCTGCTTGTTTGACACGTCATAGGACGGGTGTCATCTGTGGGTTCTGGTAGAAAGGGGCTACCATGTGGCGAATGGCTGCCACTTAATCACTCTACGACTTGACACCACACTGATCGTCGACGTGGGTCATGGTGGAGTGGTCAGCGAGGTGATTTAGCCTCCGCAAGTCCCGGCAGGTTCTGCCGGGATGCTTTGGTCGTCTCCTTCTAGGGGTGGCCTCGCCCCTTGCTAGGCTTGCCTACTCGGCAAAGGATGCCTTTCTCTTGACGATATCTTGCTTCTCTGGCTTGGTCTTAGTCCCTCTGTTCTGCTTGTTGGTCTTTCGAATCTCTTGGTTTCTTGTACTCTATCTTGGGTTGGTGCTTCAATCTTGATCTCGTGCTTGTGCACAATCAGGGCAATAGACCCAGGGATTGTTGCATCGACAGAAGCCCCCAGGCCTGCCCCGAGCGCGCTGGCGAGCATTGTTAGGGTAGGGCCTAATAAGTGCACAAGCGGAGTTGTTGAAGAGCCTGGTCTCTTGAGATCTTCTTTGCTTCTTCAATAGTCTTGATTTCGGGCCGATTTCCAGTTTCCCCGCACATTGTGTAAAGCCAATAGTGGTGGGACCGCTCCAGTAATGGCCCATGAATGACTTTAACACACGGGGTAGAAATTGCCAATTCACTCTTCCCACCACGCCCTTATCCTTAGCCACATATGCTGCATGGATCGCGCGGGGTAAGTAACGGAGGCGCGTGGTGCGGGAGAGCATAATGGCGAGGGCCTGGCTTCCTTGAATTGGTGGAGGAGGGCGGTGGTTACCCGTTGTGGAACCAATGCCCAGCCCCCTGCTTGCCTATAAAAGGAAGAGCGGGGGAGGAGTGGAGGCATTCATCCGCACCCTTCTTATCCTCTACCTTGCTTCATTTTGGATATTTTGGAAGGGAGAGCTCGGGACTGGCCCCCGGGTCTGAGCTTTGGGTTGATGATGCTGAGCAATGGTGCTGGCACCCGGGGAGTGAGCTTGGTCCAAGTCCAAGGTGAAGGGCTTGGGATCGTTGGAAATCCCAGTACAGTCCCTCTCCTTGGAATCAGGGTTGACGTCGACGAGGAAGGCGCCTTACGGCTCGCCATGGCAGGATGGAGTGCGCTTCGGGCCCTCCAGTCGTCTTGGTCGCTCGCCATCTCCCCAGAGGGGACGTTGGACCGTGAGGCCGACACTTCCCTAGAGAGGTGTTTGTTGGGGAACGTTGCAGAAAAAAAATTCCTACGGTTTCACCAAGATCCATCTATGAGTTCATCTAAGCAACGAGTGAAAGGGGAGATGCATCTACATACCACTTTGTAGATCGCGAGTGGAAGCGTTCAAAAGAACGGGGTTGAAGTAGTCGTTCTCGTCGTGATCCTATCACCGGAGATCCTAGCGCCGAACGGACGGCACCTTCACGTTCAACACACGTACGGTCAGCGTGACGTCTCCTCCGTCTTGATCCAGCAAGGGGGAAGGAGAGGTTGATCATGATCCAGCAGCACGACGGCGTGGTGGTGGATGCAGCAGAACTCCGGCAGGGCTTTGCCAAGCTGCTGCGGGAGAAGGACGAGGTGTAGCAGGGGGAGGGAGGCGCCAAGACTTGGGTTCGTCTGCCCTCCCCCTACCCTCCTTTATATAGGCCCCCAGGGGGGAGCGCCGGCCCTGGGAGATTCAATCTCCCAAGGGGGCGGCGGCCAGGGGGGGTGGAGTGCCCCCCAAGGCAAGTGGTGCGCCCCCCCCCACCTAGGGTTTCCAACCCTAGGTGCAGGGGGGCCAAGGGGGGCGCACCAGCCCACTAGGGGCTGGTTCCCCTCCCTCTTCAGCCCACGGGGCCCTCCTGGATAGGTGGCCCCACCCGATGGACCCCCGGGACCCTTCCGGTGGTCCCAGTACAATACCGGGTGACCCCGAAACTTTCCCGATGGCCGAAACAGCACTTCCTATATAGTTTTCTTTACCTCCGGACCATTCCGGAACTCCTCGTGACGTCCACGATCTCATCCGGGACTCCGAACAACATATGGTTTGTTGCATACTCATATTCATACAACCCTAGCATCACCGAAACTTAAGTGTGTAGACCCTACGGGTTCGGGAGACATGTAGAGATGACTGAGACGGCTCTCCGGTCAATAACCAACAGCAGGATCTAGATACCCATGTTGGCTCCCACATACTCCTTGATGATCTCATCGGATGAACCACGATGTCGAGGATTCAAGCAACCCCGTATACTATTCCCTTTGTCAGACGATATGTTACTTGCCCGAGACTCGATTGTCGCTATCCCAATACCTCGTTCAGTCTCGTTACCGGCAAGTCACTTTACTCGTACCGTAATGCGTGATCCCGTGACCAGACAGTTGGTCACTTTGAGCTCATTATGATGATGCACTACCGAGTGGGCCCAGTGATACCTCTCCGTAATACAGAGTGACAAATCCCAGTCTCGATCCGTGTCAACCCAACAGACACTTTCGGAGATACCTGTAATGCACCTTTATAGTCACCCAGTTACGTTGTGACGTTTGGTACACCCAAAGCACCCCTACGGTATCCGGGAGTTACACGATCTCATGGTCTAAGGAAGAGATACTTGACATTGGAAAAGCTCTAGCAAAACGAACTACACGATCTTATGCTATGCTTAGGATTGGGTCTTGTCCATCACATCATTCTCCTAATGATGTGATCCCATTGTCAACGACATCTAATGTCCATAGCCAGGAAACCATGACTATCTGTTGACCAACGAGCTAGTCAACTAGAGGCTTACTAGGGACGTATTGTGGTCTATGTATTCACACGTGTATTATGATTTCCGGATAATACAATTATAGCATGAATAAAAGACAATTATCATGAACAAGGAAATATAATAATAATCCTTTTATTATTGCCTCTAGGGCATATTTCCAACAGTCTCCCACTTGCACTAGAGTCAATAATCTAGTTACATTGTGATGAATCGAACACCCATAGAGTTCTGGTGTTGATCATGTTTTGCTCCCGAGAGAGGTTTAGTCAATGGATCTGCGACATTCAGATCCGTATGTACTTTGCAAATATCTATGTCTCCATCTTGAACATTTTCACGGATGGAGTTGAAGCGACGCTTGATGTGCCTTGTCTTCTTGTGAAACCTGGGCTCCTTGGCAAGGGCAATAGCTCCAGTGTTGTCACAGAAGAGTTTGATCGGCCCCGACGCATTGGGTATGTCTCCTAGGTCGGTGATGAACTCCTTCACCCAAATTGCTTCATGTGCTGCCTCCGAGGCTGCCATGTACTCCGCTTCACATGTAGATCCCGCCACGACGCTCTGCTTGCAGCTGCACCAACTTACTGCTCCACCATTCGACATATACATGTATCCGGTTTGTGACTTAGAGTCATCCAGATCTGTGTCGAAGCTAGCGTCAACATAACCCTTTACGGCGAGCTCTTCGTCACCTCCATAAACGAGAAACATGTCCTTTGTCCTTTTCAGGTACTTTAGGATATTCTTGACCGCTGTCTAGTGTTCCTTGCTGGGATTACTTTGGTACCTTCCTACCAAACTTACGACAAGGTTTACATCAGGTCTGGTACACAGCATGGCATACATAATAGATCCTATGGCTGAAGCATAGGGGATGACACTCATCTCTTCTTTATCTTTTGCCGTGGTCGGGCATTGAGCCGAGCTCAATCTCACACCTTGCAATACATGCAAGAACCCTTTCTTGGACTGATCCATTTTGAACTTCTTCAAAATCTTATCAAGGTATGTGCTTTGTGAAAGACCTATGAGGCGTCTCGATCTATCCCTATAGATCTTGATGCCTAATATGTAAGCAGCTTCTCCAAGGTCCTTCATTGAAAAACACTTATTCAAGTAGGCCTTAATGCTGTCCAAAAGTTCTATATCATTTCCCATCAAAAGTATGTCATCTACATATAATATGAGAAATGCTACAGAGCTCCCACTCACTTTCTTGTAAACGCAGGCTTCTCCATAAGTCTGCATAAACCCAAACGCTTTGATCATCTCATCAAAGCGAATGTTCCAACTCCGAGATGCTTGCACCAGCCCATAAATGGATCGCTGGAGCTTGCATACTTTGTTAGCATTCTAAGGATCGACAAAACCCTCCGGCTGCATCATATACAGTTCTTCCTTAAGATTCCCGTTAAGGAATGCCGTTTTGACGTCCATCTGCCATATCTCGTAATCATAGTATGCGGCAATTGCTAACATGATTCGGACAGACTTAAGCTTTGCTACAGGAGAGAAAGTCTCATCGTAGTCAATCCCTTGAACTTGTTGATAACCCTTAGCGACAAGTCAAGCTATATAGATGGTGACATTACCATCCACGTCCGTCTTCTTCTTAAAGATCCATTTGTTTTCTATCGCTCGCCGATCATCGGGCAAGTCAGTCAAACTCCATACTTTGTTTTCATTCATGGATTCTATCTCGGATTGCATGGCTTCAAGCCATTTGTTGGAATCTGGGCCCGCCATCGCTTCTTCATAGTTCGAAGGTTCACCGTTGTCTAACAACATGATTTCCAGGACAGGGTTGCCATACCATTCTGGTGTGGAACGTGTCCTTGTGGACCTACGAAGTTCAGTAGTAACTTGATCCGAAGTACCTTGATCATCATCATTAATTTCCTCTCCAGTCGGTGTAGGCACCACAGGAACATTTTCCTGAGCTGCACTACTTTCCGGTTCAAGAGGTAGTACTTCATCGAGTTCTACTTTCCTCCCACTTACTCCTTTCGAGAGAAACTCTTTTTCCAGAAAGGATCCATTCTTGGCAACAAAGATCTTGCCTTCGGATCTAAGGTAGAAGGTATACCCAATGGTTTCCTTAGGGTATCCTATGAAGACGCATTTTTCCGACTTGGGTTCGAGATTTTCAGGTTGTAATTTCTTGACATAAGCATCGCATCCCCAAACTTTTAGAAACGACATCTTAGGTTTCTTTCCAAACCATAATTCATACAGTGTCGTCTCAAAGGATTTAGACGGTGCCCTATTTAAAGTGAATGTAGCTGTCTCTAGAGCGTATCCCCAAAATGATAGCGGTAAATCGGTAAGAGACATCATAGATCGCACCATATCCAATAGAGTGCGATTACGACGTTCGGACACACCGTTACGCTGAGGTGTTCCAGGCGGCGTGAGTTGTGAAACGATTCGACATTTCCTTAAGTGTGTACCAAATTCGTGACTTAAATATTCTCCTCCACGATCTGATCGTAGGAACTTTATCTTTCGGTCACGTTGATTCTCTACCTCATTCTAAAATTCCTTGAACTTTTCAAAGGTCTCAGACTTGTGTTTCATCAAGTAAACATACCCATATCTACTCAAGTCATCAGTGAGAGTGAGAACATAACGATATCCTCCGCGAGCCTCAACGCTCATTGGACCGCACACATCTGTATGTATGATTTCCAATAAGTTGGTTGCTCGCTCCATTGTTCCGGAGAACGGAGTCTTGGTCATTTTACCCATGAGGCATGGTTCGCATGTGTCAAATGATTCATAATCGAGAGACTCTAAAAGTCCATCAGTATGGAGCTTCTTCATGCGCTTGACACCAATGTGACGAAGGCGGCAGTGCCACAAGTATGTGGGACTATCGTTATCAACTTTACACCTTTTGGTATTCACACTATGAATATGTGTAACATTACGTTCGAGATTCATCAAGAATAAACTATTGACCATCGGGGCATGACCATAAAACATATCTCTCATATAAATAGAACAACCATTATTCTCGGATATAAATGAGTAGCCATCTCGTATTAAATGAGATCCAGATACAATGTTCATGCTCAAACTTGGCACTAAATAATAATTATTGAGGTTCATAACTAATCCTGTGGGTAAATGTAAAGGTAGCGTGCCAACGGCGATCACATCGACCTTGGAACCATTCCCGACGCGCATCGTCACCTTGTCCTTTGCCAGTCTCCGCTTATTCCTCAGCTCCTGCTATGAGTTACAAATATGAGCAACGACACCGGTATCAAATACTCAGGAGTTACTACGAGTACTGGTAATGTACACATCAATTACATGTATATCAAATATACCTTTAGTGTTGCCGGCCTTCTTGTCCGCTAAGTATTTGGGGCAGTTCCGCTTCCAGTGACCCTTCCCTTTGCAATAAAAGCACTCAGTCTCAGGCTTGGGTCCATTCTTTGACTTCTTCACGGCAACTGGCTTACCGGGCGCGGCAACATCTTTGCCGTCCTTCTTGAAGTTCTTCTTACCCTTGCCCTTCTTGAACTTAGTGGTCTTATTGACCATCAACACTTGATGTTCTTTCTTGATTTCAACCTCTGCTGACTTCAGCATTGAAAATACTTTAGGAACTAGCAGGGTGGCCCGCGCATTTGCGCGTCTAGATTTGTCCCATGTTGCTTAATTTGAGTTTTACCATATTAGCTATATTTTATTTGACCATGTTACTTCTGATCAATCTGGTGAGTGACCTTGAGAAATTAGACAACAAAAAATAGCACCACAATATGATTATTCATTATCTTCTAGAGAAATTTCAAATGAGAATCAATTGAAATAATAATGGATAGAAACATTATGTCCTTTTATTCCCCATTTCTTATCATGAGTGGCATTGTGGTTATGTGCCATTAGGGAAGTGCCATGCATCGACATGCGTGGACACATGGACGTCTTACTCCAATTTATTATGGTGCATATCTATTGATGATATTTTAATAATTCACCAACAATTGCTAAAACATTACATGTCTTCCAACTTATGTATATATATATTGTGTCTATCTAAGCGTGCCCATGTTATTTGTATCATAACTTACATTCTGATGATGGTGCTAGGTTGCTCCAAATTATGTTATTTCCCGGAACTAAAAAGACTTATAAAATACTTGCCATGAACTTTTGTCTCTAAAGTTACACATACAAAAAGAAAAATTATTTCATTTGCGTCATTTTTATAGTCCTTCCCACACACTCTATCGATAAGTCAATTCTTCTTATGTGACATCGTAACATGAATTTTTATGCATGTGGACATGCAGATGATTATTCTTCCTGGTCGTGTCTATATTGTTTGCACCGAGTTGTATTTTTAAGCAAAGTTTTAATATTGTACTAAATACTTGACATGAAATTTCGATAACACTTTCTCTCTCTGTCGCTTTAACCTTAGTTTATTTTTCAAATTATGCTCATGTTTTTTTTTCCTATTTCACTTCTCCATATCTGGCCATATAATTATGAGAAAAAAAGTTGGCCTAGCTCTTAGTATGAGTCAGTATGCAATATCATCACCTAGGTTCATATTTATTTCATTGTAAGGGCCTCTTCTATGGTATACCAATAACTGTTTCTTTCATTATGTCCCATCGTGATAGCTTACTCTTTCTAATAGAGCCAATGTCATTTAGGTACGACTTATTTTTATAGCATGATTAAACTAACTTATTGCAGAGCCATTGCATTTCAATTGTATGGTACACTTTTTCTAATTGTAATCTTTGAATGTAACATTTCATTAATAATTAAGAGATCGGTAATCACATGAAAGCCTTAATTTGGCCAATTTATGCTCTACATTTTGTATTATATGAAGTGTAGTTGACATTATGTTTTTGCAGTCATAAATCCGCTATATATATGAACATACTTATATCTTACATTTACTCTTTGTCCAACCAATAAAACATGATTGTACATATCTCAGTCTAGAGCCAATATTTGGTGCAGTGCAATCCATTTTTTTCTCTTTTCTAAACATATTTTCTAACCCGTGTATGTTAACACACATAAATAACCCATGCAAGTTTACACATCATTTCATTTTATTTTATTTACACATTTTAGTTTTTTTATTTGAGGTCGTATTTATAGAGCTTTCATATATATATTTATTATGTATGAACATACTTAAAACATACATTTTTTTGAAACAACAATAAAAAATGATTGTACGTTACACCAATTTTTTTTTGTGACAATTGAATATATATTGTTATCACATGTTCACATATTTTGGACTCAATTGTCTGTCCATTATTTATTAGCAAACAAAAGAATTCTACTAATCTCTACGTCCCGGTCTTTCAATATGTACGCGTACGCATATATATCTTTATTCTGGGTAGAGAAAGTTATTTTTGTATTTTATCACAGATTTTAGTTTTTTATTTGAGGTCGTATTTATAGAGATTTCATACATATATATTTATTATATATGACCATACTTAAAACATACTTTTTTGAAACAACAATAAAAAATGATTGTACATTACACCAAGATTTTGTTTGTGACAATGGAATATATATTGCTATCACATGTTCACATATTTCGGACTCAATTGTCTGTCCATTATTTATTATCAACCAAAAGAATCCTACTAATCTCAATGTCTCAGTCTTTTAATATGTATGCGTACGCATATATATCTTTAATCTGGGTAGAGAAAGTTATTTTTTGGACTTTAATCCGGCTAGAACGTTCAAAAAAATGTTCGCCCGACTGTGCGGCCGTGCGATCTGCGCTCAGCTAAGGATTGATCCAGTCGGACAGTGTCTTGCAGGCTTCATCGGACACACTGCTAGATCAGACGGGCCTCGCGCGAGATGTCCAGCGTGCCTCGTACATGCGTTAGTTTCTGGTATTTTCCCAAGGGATATGAGAAACGTGAAGCAATGATCAGGAGTCTAGACTGTTTTCTTTCTTGAATGCAGAAAAATAAGTCGGCTTAGTGTTTTGGAGGTGCTCGTAAAGATAGGGTGTGCGTGCGTGTGTTCATAGGAATGAGTGTATGTGCGTATATATGAGCGCTTGTGTCTATACTGTGTTAAAAAAATGTCGTGAAGATTGATTAGTTTGCTGAACCATAGTTACGTATTCTACTGGGACTCTTCCTAAATTGTTGATATTATAGGCTACATCACCACACGTATTCAGCCGGACTCTTCATTAGAGTTTTTTTCTTTTGGACTCTACCTTTTTAATACGATAGGCATATGAGTTGAGCAAAAAGACACATTGAATCATCCCTACGTGACACATGATGTGTCAAATTAGTTCTCGGACAATATTTTTATATAATGGAATATCTTTTAAATCATAGCCGTTGATATAAAAAATTTATGGTTGAAATAATTTTAATCTATGTGGACGAACGTGATGGCTTATTTGACTCTTGTCTTAAGTATATAATAGATAGATGGTCTTCACCATCCCCTGCATATTGTAGTTCAACACAAAGCTCTTGTAGCTCGGTGGGAGCGACTGAAGGATTCTGTCAATGACCGCCTCGTCCGGGAGGTTGATCTCCAGCTGGGATAGGCGGTTGTGCAACCCAGACATTTTGAGTATGTGCTCACTGACAGAACTGTTTTCCTCCATCTTACAACTATAGAACTCGTCGGAGACTTCATATCTCTCGACCCGGGCATGAGCTTGAAAAACCATTTTCAGCTCCTTGAACATCTCATATGCTCCGTGTTTCTCAAAACGCTTTTGGAGCCCCGGTTCTAAGCTGTAAAGCATGCCGCACTGAACGAGGGAGTAATCATCAGCACGTGACTGCCAAACGTTCATAACGTCTTGGTTCTCTGGGATGGGTGCTTCACCTAGCGGTTCATCTAGGACATATGCTTTCTTGGCTGCTATGAGGATGATCCTCAGGTTCCGAACCCAGTCTGAATAGTTGCTGCCATCATCTTTCAGCTTGGTTTTCTCTAGGAACGCGTTGAAGTTCATGTTGACATGAGCGTTGGCCATTTGATCTACAAGACATATTCTGCAAAAGTTTTAGACTAAGTTCATGATAATTAAGTTCATCTAATCAAATTATTGAATGAACTCCCACTCAGATTTGACATCCCTCTAGTCATCTAAGTGTTACACGATCCGAGTCGACTAGGCCGTGTCCGATCATCACGTGAGACAGACTAGTCATCATCGGTGAACATCTCCATGTTGATCGTATCTTCCATACGACTCATGTTCGACCTTTCGGTCTCTTGTGTTCCGAGGCCATGTCTGTACATGCTAGGCTCGCCAAGTTAACCCTAAGTGTTCTGCATGTGTAAATCTGTCTTACACCCGTTGTATGTGAACGTAAGGATCTATCACACCCGATCATCACGTGGTGCTTCGAAACGACGAACTTTTGCAACGGTGCACAGTTAGGGGGAACACTTTCTTGAAATTATTATAAGGGATCATCTTATTTACTACCGCCGTTCTAAGTAAACAAGATGCATAAACATAATAAACATCACATGCAATTATATAAAGTAGTGACATGATATGGCCAATATCATATAGCTCCTTCGATCTCCATCTTCAGGGCTCCATGATCATCTTCGTCACCGGCATGACACCATGATCTCCATCATCATGATCTCCATCATCGTGTCTTCATGAAGTTGTCACGCCAACGACTACTTCTACTTCTATGGCTAACGCGTTTAGCAATAAAGTAAAGTAATTTACATGGCGTTCTTCAATGACACGCATGTCATACAAAAAATAAAGACAACTCCTATGGCTCCTGCCGGTTGTCATACTCATCGACATGCAAGTCGTGATTCCTATTACAAGAACATGATCTCATACATCACAATATATCATTCATCATTCATCACAACTTCTGGCCATATCACATCACATGACAATCGCTGCAAAAACAAGTTAGACGTCCTCTAATTGTTGTTGCATCTTTTATGTGGCTGAAATTGGGTTCTAGCAAGAACGTTTTCTTACCTACGAATAACCACAACGTGATTTTGTCAACTTCTATTTACCCTTCATAAGGACCCTTTTCATCAAATCCGCTCCAACTAAAGTAGGAGAGACAGACACCCGCTAGCCACCTTATGCTACTAGTGCATGTTAGTCGGTGGAACCTGTCTCACATAAGCGTACGTGTAAGGTCGGTCCAGGCCGCTTCATCCCACAATACCGCTGAAGCAAGAAAAGACTAGTAGCGGGAAGCAAGTTGACAAGATCTACGCCCACAACAAAATTGTGTTCTACTCGTGCAATAGAGAACTACGCATAGACCTAGTTCATGACGCCACTGTTGGGGAACGTTGCAGAAAATAAAAAATTTCCTACGGTTTCACCAAGACCCATCTATGAGTTCATATAAGCAACGAGTGAAAGGGGAGATGCATCTACATACCACTTTGTAGATCGCGAGCGGAAGCGTTCAAAAGAACGGGGTTGAAGTAGTCGTTCTCGTCGTGATCCTATCACCGGAGATCCTAGCGCCGAACGGACGGCACCTCCGCATTCAACACACGTACGGTCAGCGTGACGTTTCCTTCATCTTGATCCAGCAAGGGGGAAGGAGAGGTTGATGATGATCCAGCAGCACGACGGCGTGGTGGTGGATGCAGCAGAACTCCGGCAGGGCTTCGCCAAGCTGCTGCGGGAGGAGGACGAGGTGTAGCAGGGGGAGGGAGGCGCCAAGACTTGGGTTCGGCTGCCCTCCCCCCTGCCCTCCTTTATATAGGCCCCCAGGGGGGGCGCCGGCCCTGGGAGATTCAATCTCCCAAGGGGCCGGCGTCCAGGGGGGGGGTGGAGTGCCCCCCAAGGCAAGTGGTGCGCCCCCCCACCTAGGGTTTCGAACCCTAGGCGCAGGGGGGGGGTCAAGGGGGGCGCACCAGCCCACTAGGGGCTGGTTCCCCTCCCTATTCAGCCCACGGGGCCCTCCGGGATAGGTGGCCCCACCCGGTGGACCCCCGGGACCCTTCCGATGGTCCCGGTACAATACCGGGTGACCCCAAAACTTTCCCGATGGCCGAAACAGCACTTCCTATATAGTTTTCTTTACCTCTGGACCATTCCGGAATTCCTCGTGACGTCCGGGATCTCATCCGGAACTCCGAACAACATTCGGTTTGCTGCATACTCATATTCATACAACCCTAGTGTCACCGAACCTTAAGTGTGTAGACCCTACGGGTTCGGGAGACATGTAGAGATGACCGAGACGGCTCTCCGGTCAATAACCAACAGCGGGATCTGGATACCCATGTTGGCTCCCACATACTCCTCGATGATCTCATTGGATGAACCACGATGTCGAGGATTCAAGCAACCCCGTATACTATTCCCTTTGTCAGACGGTATGTTACTTGCCCGAGACTCAATCGTCGGTATCCCAATACCTCGTTCAGTCTCGTTACCGGCAAGTCACTTTACTCGTACCGTAATGCATGATCCAGTGACCAGACACTTGGTCACTTTGAGCTCATTGTGATGATGCACTACCGAGTGGGCCCAATGATACCTCTCCGTAATACAGAGTGACAAATCCCAGTCTCGATCCGTGTCAACCCAACAGACACTTTCGGAGATACCTGTAATGCACCTTTATAGTCACCCAGTTACGTTGTGACGTTTGGTACACCCAAAGCACTCCTACGGTATCCGGGAGTTACACGATCTCATGGTCTAAGGAAGAGATACTTGACATTGGAAAAGCTCTAGCAAAACGAACTACACGATCTTATGCTATGCTTAGGATTGGGTCTTGTCCGTCACATCATTCTCCTAATGATGTGATCCCGTTGTCAATGACATCTAATGTCCATAGCCAGGAAACCATGACTATCTGTTGACCAACGAGCTAGTCAACTAGAGGCTTACTAGGGACGTATTGTGGTCTATGTATTCACACGTGTATTACGATTTCCGGATAATACAATTATAGCATGAATAAAAGACAATTATCATGAACAAGGAAATATAATAATAATCCTTTTATTATTGCCTCTAGGGCATATTTCCAACAGTGTTGACGAAGATGAAGCCAAGGAAGACGGAGAAGGCGGGAGGCAGGCTATTAGGACGGAGCACGATTGCATCAACGCATTCGTCTCGTCCTGGTGACCTGCCGCCTTGTCTTCCCGTTCCTCCCCTCCTCCCCGACACCGTCATCACGGGCCTCCTGGTCACCGGGGAGGGGGCTGCTCTCTTGGTGCGTTTGCCTCCTCCAGCAGTCTTCCAGCTAAGCTTTGGTGGATGACTCCACTGTCGCTCGAGCTGGGGCTTCTCGCGGGCCCTGGTGGTGGTGACCAAGGGCGCCACCGGGCTGCTCCATCCACCCTTCTCCTTCGCAGCGTCGCCACTCCTGATCTTGTCAGGCCCTACGTCCGGCAGGCCACGATGAGATCGAGGTGGACTCCTGCTTGGGTGCTGCTCCTACTCCCTTTCTTCTCTCCATGCTTCCGGGGGGAGAAGGAACAGGGAGAGGAGTTTACAGGGCACTTATCTTTTTTCATTCTTAAACCTGTAGGCATTTGCCAAATTTTAATTCAAATAATGTAATCTCTCGAGTCTATGTTTGTGTTCTGTAATGCTAGTACTTGTATCAGCATGTTTATTAAAAAGATAAACCTTGTCGGGAACCCGTGCATGTATATGTCCATGCAGAGGCGAGATGCCACTTTAGTGTAAATAAACGAGTTTTCCCCGGCAGGCTATCTTGCTGGCACCCTTTTTGTCTGCTGGAGAGCCACATCTGCCGGGTTACAGACCAAAGGACTAGCCCCCCACCAACTCCCTTTTATCAAAGACCATTGCGACCATTCTGACCAAAGCAATGTTCGAGTCAGAGATGGGAGAACCTAAGTTTAAAAAGAGTGGCGAGGTTTTCTAATGCATAAGTTATAGCTTACAGAGCACGAATGGACAAGAGGTAGAAGTTATCTGTTTGGCTTGACGGGGATCGCAGTGTCAGGCAATCTTGTCAACTCCTTGTCAAAGTCAAGTTCACAACAAGAACCTGCAACTTCATGCATATTAGAATGAATGCAGGATGCGATCCTATCTATATGCATATGTAGATGCTCATCAAATGCTTATGCAGTGATCTTGGAATCCTCATGCATGCATGCAGTCTAGGTTGGGGGCCCCCTACAACGCTTCTTTATTTTCTCTTGCATGGGGTCATCGCCTCGGCTTTGTACAAGGGGTTACATGCAGCTGAGGCAAGGCATGTACAAATGGGTGGCTGCTGGGCAGGGCCCGACAGTCGCGCCTTACGGGTAGAACTTACGGAGATGCTCAATATTCCATGAGTTTTGCAACTGAGTGTCATCTCCGGTGTCCAGACGGACTGCCAGGTCTGGTGACTCGTACCCGGTAAGGGCCTTCCCACTTTGGTGATAGCATGTTTGTACCCTTGGCAGATTGAACGCGCCTAAGGACAAGGTCACCTTCCTCAAAACACAGGGCATGAACCCTGCGGCTATGATAGCGACACAAGGTTTGCTGATAGTGTGCAACACGCGTAGCAACCCGGACATGGTTCTCCTCGAGTAGCACAACGTTGTCACGCCGGTGCTGATCTTGTATTACTTCATCATAGGCAAGCACTCTAGGCGACCCGTAAATGAGTTCCATGGGGATAACTGCTTCTGCCCCGTAGACCAGGGAGAAGGGAGTTTGCCTGGTAGCTCGGTTTGGTGTCGTTCTGAGGGACCAAAGAACTACCGGCAGCTCCTCGATCCACCGCCTGCCGTGCTTCTGCAGCATATCAAAGGTTCTTGTCTTGAGTCCTCGCTGCACTTCAGTGTTCGCCCTCTCAGCTTGTCCATTGCTCTGGGGTGTGCCACAGAGGTGAATGAGATCTTGCTTCCGAGGGCATGAACATATTGCATGAAGGTGCGGCTCGTGAATTGGGTGCCGCTATCGATGATGATCCTTGCCGGAACTCCAAAACGACACACCAGATCTTTCAAGAACTTGATAGCTGACTGAGCAGTCACCTTTCTCATGGCAATCACTTCCGGCCACTTTGTAAACTTGTCGATGGCAACTAACAAGAATTCAAAGCCCCCGATTGCTCGGGGGAAGGGGCCAAGTATATAGAGCCCCCAGACCGAAAATGGCCATGAGAGAGGGATTGTCTGAAGAGCTTAGGCAGGCAGGTGGGTTTTCTTGGAATGGAACTGGTAGGCTTCACACTTAGTGACTAGCTCGACCGCATCTTGGAGTGTTGTGGGCCAATAGAATCCTTGCCAGAATGCTTTCCCAACTAATGACCTTGATCCAATGTGGGAGCCGCACATTTCTTTGTGTATCTCAGCCAACAGTTCCTTTCCTTCTTCCCGGCAGACGCACTTCAATTTCACACCGTTGGGCCTCCTTCTGTACAGAGTGTCATCAACAAACTGATACATACTGGCCCTCCAGGCTACTTTTTCAGCTTCGTCTTGGTCGCCGGGAAGCTCTCCGATTTGGAGGAAGCGGACAATGTGCCTTTCCCAAGTTGGAGCCTCGGTCTCGGCAACAAGGACTAACCGCACCTCCTATGATGCGGGAGAACATGCCTCGTACGCGGGGTCCATGGGCCCGGCTAGAGGGGGTGGTCCGGTAGGCTGCGAGGAGTTGTTTTCGGTAGGGTCTCTGCCGGGAGCCGACGACTCTACCGGGAGAGGCTTACCAGTGTCCAACTTTCTCCTTTTCGGGTCCATTGTTGCTGGGGATACAGAGGGCTGAGTGAGACAAAGAACAAATGTTCCTGGTTCCACAGGAAGCTTCTGCGCAACACACTTTGACAGTCGATCAGCTATGTTGTTTTCCGCACAGGGTACGTGCTCTGTTTGCAATCCGTCAAAGTGCTCCTCTAATCTCCTCACTTCCTCGACATATGCCTCCATCAATGGACTTTGGTAATCCTTGTTGACTTGTCTCACCACAAGTTGTGAATCTCCTCGAATGATTAGCTTCGTAATTCCCAATTCAGCTGCAATCCTGAGCCCGGCAAGGAGCCCTTCATACTCTAATGTATTATTGGTTGCTTCTTCCCAGGCAAAATGCATTTGGACGACGTACTTCAAGTGCTCCCCGGAGGGGGCAACAAGAAGCACGCCAGCCCTTGCACCTTGTAGGGAAAAAGCACCATCAAAATACATAATCCATTCTTGATGTGATTCCTTGCCGGGGATAACTGTCTCTATCACTTGCTCATCAGGGGTTCGCGTCCATTCTGCAATAAACTCTGCCAATGCCCTGCTCTGGATAGTTGATGTGCTTTCAAACATCAAACCAAAGCTGGATAGCTCCAACGCCCACTCCACTATTCTGCCGGTAGCCTTAGGGTTTCGGAGTATCCATTGGAACAGGAAACGAGTGACAACCATAATCTCATGGGCTTGGAAGTAGTGGCATAGTTGCCTTGAGGCCATGATGAGACCAAAAATCAACTTTTGCACGCCAGAGTACCTCGATCTAGCCCCTGTAACAAGGAGCTGACGAAGTACACTGGGCGATGCACCCCTTTCTTCCTCGCCACGTCCTTGGGGCTACCCTTGTTGTCGTGCTCACTGCTATCCTGGTCCTTATCTGACTCTGCCAGTCTCAGCTCATTCTCTAACTCATCCACTTCTCGCTGTGCTACTAAAGCTGCACTAACCACTTGGTTGGTTGCTGCTAAGTACAATAGCAGCGGCTCCTGGGGTTTGGGAGCAACCAAGGTAGGCACAGAGGATAGGTAGGCCTTCAACTCTTGCAAAGCTACATCCGCTTCCCGGTTCCACTTCATAGGACCTGCCTTCAAAATTTTGAAGAACGGCAGGGCACGCTCGCCAGACTTGGAGATGAACTTGCTTAGCGCAACAACACATCCTGTTAGGCGCCTCACATCCTTGACTGTCCTTGGCGCTTGGATCTACTCAATGGCCTCGATCTTGTCAGGATTAGCTTCGACCCCCCTGTGGGACACAAAGTACCCAAGCAGCTTGCCGAAGGGAACGCCAAACACACACTTCTCTGGGTTGAGCTTCAAGTTGATCTTGCGCAGGTTTGCAAATGTCTCCTCCAAATCCTAGATAAGAGTTGCTCTGTCCTTGGTTTTGACCACAATGTCATTCATATAAGCTTCAATGTTTCTGTGCAGCTGAGGTTCAAAACCAATCTGGACTGCCCTTGCAAAAGTAGACCCGACACTCTTTAATTCGAATGGCATGCAGATAAAGCAGTACGTACCACACAGAGTGATGAACGAGGTCTTCTCTTTGTCTTCCTTGGACATGATGATCTGGTGATATCCAGAATAGGCATCCAGAAATGAGAGCAGATCATAGCCTGAAGTGGAATCCACAATCTGATCAATACGCGGCAAGGGAAACGGGTCCTTCGGGCAAGCCTTGTTGAGATCTGTGAAATCAATGCACAACCTCCACTTCCCGTTTACCATCCGGGCCACCACTGGGTTTGCTACCCAAGTGGGATGTAGCACTCCTCTGACCAAACCAGCTGCCTCAAGCTTCCTGATCTCTTCTCCACTAAATTGCTGCCTCTCCAAGGCCTGCTTCTGGACTTTCTGTTTAACAGGTCTGGCGTGTGGGCATACAACAAGGTGGTGTTTGATTATCTCCCTGGGAATACCGGGGATATCATATGGTTGCCAGGAAAACACTGTAGGGGAACGTAGGAGAAAACAAAAAAATTCCGACCTACGCACCAGCCCAGGACCACTATGGAGACTGCATACATGGTTAGATCTTTTTCGTTATCGACTCGTAGCGCAGCGGGAAGAAGAGTTGATGACGAACGGCGGTGCAGATCCCCGCAGCTAGGATTTACAACCTCCCAAACGCGAGGATGTATACCCTCATCTGCTCCTCAGACAGCCCTCCGGGAGGCGGTCGAACAGCCCCCGGACGGTGTCATGGACAGCCCTTCGGGAGGACCTTCGAAACTCGAACAGTCACTCGGATAGCCCTTCGGGAGGCACTCACGAACTAAGACCGAAACTACAATCTCTCTACAGAGTTGCACACATACGGTATCATCTATCCAGCAGGGCTTCGCCGTCCAGAACTAGTTCCTGCCGGAACCCAGACAGCCTTACGGCTCTACGAAACTCTTTTCGTGGGAGGGAGAGAAGAAGCCAGATCATTGCATGGCACTTGTATGTGAGAAGGGATGTGTCTTTAGGCAGCCCCCTCCACCCCTATTTATAGGCCAAGCCCAAGGGTGGCTTCTCCAAGAAGCCAAGGGGATAATACCAAAAGGCCCTCAAGGTGGCTTCTCCAAGAAGCCAAGCAAAAAGTACTTTCACTATTCATGACGACATTTTTCAGCGTCCGTTCGAACTGAAAATATTTATGTGGGCTCAGAACATTTCCATTACCCACTAAGAATAATTTTCAACACGTTCCAAAACAATTTCGGTTTAGTGATTTTCATCCGCGCAAAGCAAACAAGAATGCGTTTTTACTATTCATGAAGACAATTTTTCGCGTCCATTAAATCCGAAAATATTTTTGTGGGTCTTAGAATAATTCCAGTACCCACTAAAATGATTTTGGATTTGTTCTAAAACAATTTCAGATTAGTGAATTTCATATGCGAAAAACATGTGAAGTGGTTCCGGCAGCCTCGAAGCATATCCGATTATTATCCCGGAAAATTCCAGAAAGCTTCCAGAATGATTCTGGCACCCTCCAAGAATTATCAGGCATGTGCCGAAACCAATTTGACTTAACGGTATCCCCTGAAACAACTTTTCAGTTTCAACGAAACTCATCCGATGACCTCTCTCTGCGGAACCTTTTCCGGTGTCCGAAACTTTTTTAGTTATTTTCTCTCAGACTCTCTGTCTAGTATTCAACAGATAGATGACCCTTAAGCATGTTACCATATAGGTTCGGTGAAGTATAGACATGACCCGGAACCCCTTCCGATCAATGATCAACATCGGAGTCGTGGACACCCATATTGACCCCTATACCCACACGAATGAATATTCGAGTGAACCTACAGTTGCCGTGTGCTATTCCTGTTGCTTCGCGATATGTTACAAAGACCCGAGGTGAGATTTACTTGCATCCCCGTGGATCAACAACTTGTCCAGTATGCTAGTTACCTCGTTACTGGTTTTGTTCTCTTTTCTTGTTTCCGTGTTCCGGCATCCCTGTGATCAAATCACACTATGTCTGGACAGACGATGATGGATACCGTAACACCGAGAGGGCCCGAGAATATCTCTCCATCGTCAGAGGAGCAAATTCCAATCTTGAGCTATTAAGTTACTTGACATACTTTTCCATGAACCCGTAAGCCGCCGTAATAGCCACCCATTTACTGATGACGTTTAACAAACCCCAAAGTTCATGAAGCAAGCATGAAGAAACTCGATACTATCATGGTCTAAGGAATCATGCAAACGTTAATCATCTCTGTGTTATTTACCATTAACTTGTGACGAAAGAATCTCATAGCATAACATCAAACCGGGTCGATTCAACACAAATGTTCTCTTAACATTGTACCCTCAAAGTTGCTAGTATAGACATGCCCATGATTGGGAAAACATAATCATCATGCAACACTTCAGCTAGTCTTAGAGGCGTGACTAGGAATACATTTTACCGTTTATTATTCCACACGTGCACATGGGTTTTCCCCAGAGCCTTTATGGATATACGGGCTCGGGAACCACAGCAGTTATAGCATGGAACATAAACATAATTATGAACATGGAGATAAATAATAGCATTTATTATTGCCTCTAGGGCATATCTCCCACAGACTCCCACTTGCACTAGAGTCAATAATCTAGTTAATGCTAATACACTTTACACCTATGGCATGCCGGTGTAAAAAAACTTTGCATGTGGTATAGCCTGATGTCCAACAGATCTGACAACTTTAGCTCCATGTCTATCTCTGCATATCCTCGCGTTTTCACGCTTTCACAAAATTCATATTTTGTGTGGAATTGGCTTTGTATAAATGTAAATCATGGGTTGAACCTGGATTCCTCAGACTGAGTTATGGAGAAACTACCTGCAATAGTGTCCCATTGACAAAAGCCATCTTGGAACCATACTAAGTTCATGAATGAACTATATGATTCAACATCTTGTTTGTCGCTTCTAAAGCGTCAACATACTTAGTCATTTGTTATAGAATTCGACACAGTATCCTGTTGGGAACAATTTCCAACTACCGTACCACCATATTGTGTATTACACAAAACCCTGAACTTAAATTGAAAATCGCATGGAGAAAAGATGAAGACTGTATCAATGTAACATTTTACAACAAACTCTTCATGATCTCCGCTTGCGAGAAAACATATCATTAGTACTTACTCTAGTACTCAATGACATCTTTCACTGTTGTCCCATGATCAATACTTTGATCACTTTAGTATCCATACTCGCAACACCTTGGGAGTATCGTACATATCTGGTTGTTTTACATACCATGGAATACATGATTAATCCAAACACAAAAGTGTGTGGAATCTGCATCATGTATTTTGCTCATCAGTGTTTTGGGACACCGATTCTTGCAAAAAACTCTTCCATGTGACTCCGGCAAGAATCACTCCTTGGCGGTTTTAAATGCTAAAAGGTTTTAGCACCTTGTCAATATGTATTCATTGCTTAGCCCTATTAGGTAAATCTATCTCCATAGATCATTATGCCTAATACTAGCCTAAGCACTTCATCAAAAAACTATTTTCAAATGAAGTCCTAATTTGTGTCAAGAAATTTATTTCCAATTAACAATGTGTCAAGCACACAAGGTTTTTAGGAATATTATTACGCTCCCACTTACTTTCTTGAATTACAAGCATCTTCATTACCCATTGATGAAGTCAAACCCCCTTGACCATTTCATAAAAGCACGAAGATTCCAACTCCATTTTGCTCTCTTCTGTTCATCGCTGGAACTCTGAAGTTTGCACCCTTACTAGCATCCTCTGGATAGACAAAATGCCTTGCAAGTCCTTGGTTTCATTTCCATCAGATGGAAATCCTATTGTCATCCATGTTTCATATCTCATGATTGAAATATGTATTAATTGCTAGTTCAACCCGAACCGACTTTAAGCATCGCTACGATGAAAACAACCTCATCATAGTCAACTCTTGAACTTTTTATTTCAACAAGTCGAGCTTTATGGATAAAACATTTTTATCCCTATCAGTTTTAAGTTCCATAAATATTCGTTAGACTCTAAGTCTTCCGAAAGGTGTATCAAGGTTTTAATCTTGAATCACTTATATGGAAACTAACTTGGGTTGTATTGGCATTTAGCCAATTCCGGAGTCAGGGCCCATCAACGCTTCCTTGTGTATCGTAGGTATAATGTTGTCTAACAACAATATCTCGTTTGCGCAACTGAGAGGTTTGCACGAGCCTTGACTACGTGGTTCAGCTGCAAGTTCGACCGAAGTTCATACATTTTATTGTAGAGACTTCCGTATCAGTCGTAGTAGGAAACTCTGGAATTACTTCCAAGGTCTCTTTCCTTTGACCTGATGACGAAGATACTGTTTATCTTGTCGAGTTGCACTATTCTCCCACTCACCTTTTTGAAAGAACCATTCTCTTTAAAAGCACACCGTTTTGTGGCAAAACTATTTGCCTTGGTATAGTGAGGGAGGAATACCCAACATTTTGGTATAACCTACAAAGTAGCACTTGTCTGATTTGGAATAGGTTTGTAACCTTTTACGCAAGCCCCATATTCCAAATGTTAAGAAAAGATATAACATGGTTGGGCATACCATACCATGGCTTCATTTCATCAGACTCGATGTAGCTCTTTTCAGTGTAAAAGTCGCAGTCTCTAAAGCATCACTTTAAAAGGGATAATGGCAAATTTATTTATGTCATCTTTAATCTTACCATGTCATAAATGGTTAGATTACATCTCCACGGACTTTTCACTTGCAGTGGTGTTCCGGGAGGTGCAAGTTATGAAACCCCTTTCACAACTCATCAGACATTCGCTAAACATGTAACTCAAATATTACTTTGTGCAATCAAATTGCAGAAACATAATTTTCTTGTTACACTAACTTCTACTTCATTTTTGAAAACCTTTTGAATGATTTCAAAAGATCCAGACTTACGTCTCATCAAGTAAATATCCATATATCTACTTGAGTCATTTCAAAAGATAAATAAATCCACCACTTGCAACAACATTTATTGAACTACACACATCAAAATGTATGATCACCAAGAAGTTTGTTGCTCGTTCCTTATGGCCTGTGAACGGTATTTTAGTCACTTCACTTTTCGGAGGAAAGTTGCAAGTGTCAGATGATTCAAAATCAAACGACTTCAAAATCCATCATAATGGAATTTTTCCATGCGGGTTTCTCCAATGTGACCAAATGTAGTGCGACACATGTGTGATATTCTCATAGTCTCGCGGCATTTAGCATCAGCGTTATGGATGTATCATATTACCATCAATATTCATAACATACATCCCATCATGGATGGAAGCATGGCCCTTCATGTTATTCATAATACTTAACAACAATTGTTGGTTTTATGAACAACTCTTTTGCAACAAACATTGTGCAATGGGCTAGAGTGTATGAAACTCTAAAATGAATTATGAAAGTAAACCCAGAGGTATTTTATTATTATCAATATTCATAACATACATCTCATTCATAATGAAAATATGGCCCTTGTGTTATTCATAACATCGAACATAAAAGGTTCTCTTATGAACAACCTTCTTGCAAGATACCTGATGCAATGGGCTAGAGTTTGTAAAACTCTAAATGAATTATGAAAATAAATATAGATGACAATACACCGATGGAAGGTATAGTAACATTTACTATGTTCCCTATGTATACCTTAACCTCATTTCTGGCTAGTCTTTTAAGGCCATAGTAGCTCTTACATTGATTCGCAACAGAATGCAACCAAGTGGGTATCTTTGTGATTAACTCACAATACCCAAGAATTAGTGATTAAGATGTTTAACCATAATTCCCAAGAACTATATCTTTGACCAGCCTACTTATACATCAAAAACTTGTATGACATTCATACATGAGCTGGATATTCCAGTCATCTTTCTTTCTGCCTTTATACTTATAACAACTTAACTTTTAGTATTTATCCTACTCGCAAAAGAAGCACCCAACTTAAGAGTGGCGTTAGCCCCGGACTTCCTAGGCGTGTAAGTCACACTAACACCCTTTGGACACTTCCTTTCTCTTTAAGTTGTTGTTTTATTCACCTTTCATTATATGACAGGCGTTCTTCTGGATCCCTTTCCCAACAGTCAAATGCATAGTAAACACTTTTACTAATACTTGCAAACAAACATTGCTTTGTTTGTATCTGAAAATAATTTTCAGTTCCATGAATATCATATAACTATCCCAACTTTTGAAGTTTGGGTTTCATGGAAGCAAACATATTCCACTTGACCGTAACAGAATTCTAGCTTTTGGATCGAAGGACAAGAGTCACATGATCCATAGCATTAGCGGGAGGATACGGAAAGCATGCGATAGGAAAAAGTCCTTCTCAGCACTTTTGAGGACAATCCTCATATTACGTTACCAATCGTAAAGTTTTAACTAGATATTTAACAGCTATTCAATTTTAACAGGGAAAGTGGAAACGCGAGCCATTATTCTACAACTATTTTGCAAGAAGCACTTAGACAGTGTTCATAATTAATTGCATTGAGAATTAAATAAGTTAATTCTATAGTGCGCACCCACTCAAATCAATATCTCTCATAATTGATTTAGGGTGATTCAAGATCCATATTTCTATTCGATGCCATTGACGGGTTCATCACTGATGACACGAATTTCAATTGGTAGGCCAACTTGCCGATCACATCCCTATGTGATTCTTGTTCATCTTTCGATGGGCGTCTTCCGAGATCAGGACTCTCCTGCCTGAACATCAAAGACAACCAAGTGATCTTGCTGCGAGGTCTGACCTCACCCGCCTCATTCCTCTCGATTCGTTCGTGCTCATGTGTACATGGCGCACCCCGAAAAGATACGAATTTCAGACGGTGCTACACTTGGGTGAACACTAACTACTTTGATATTTTAAGTGAGAGATCACCCTAATAAAAAGTGACTACTGCGCAATCAAGAAGGGTGCATCATAAGGGATAAACATCTCAGGCAATTCATAATAGCATGATATGGTATAGCCCTTTCTGACGGAGAAGTCTTTCATTTCTTTGTCTTCGGCATTCGCGTCGGTGTTCACCTTCGCGAAGATTGCCACCACCTTGTCGATGCACCAGATAATATTGCTATCTCCATAGCATATAAAATTAATGCATTACTTAAGGTTGACACGCAAGTCATTAAAGTGCAATCGTATGGCTCCAGCCATCATGCCGAATCATGACTCGCAGGTCAAGTTAATCAATTTTACATCATATAGTCATTTCATACATAATCAAATTATTATGAGCACTGCTATACCACATCACATGCACATGCAAAACCCTCCTGCAAAACCAAGTTAGATGTCTCTAATCGGTTCATGCAAACTTGTTTTTCGTGGCTTCTAAGGTTTTGACTTAAACCGCAGCTACCAATGTTTTATCATCAAGTATGATTATTCAAGTTGCTACATTAACATCTCGGGGTGTATCAAACACGAGATAACTAAATCTCGAGCCCCATACTAAACTTCGTCATACGCATGACCCCCGTGCATATCATATCTGCAATGCCCTTTCATCTGTGAATTTCATCTTTCTTTTGACTACGGCAGAACCCAAAGAACTGATAGCACTTCCATGATCAATCAGGATCATGGATTGCCAGAACTTTGTCAAATTCCACCATGCTGTCTGGAGATTGAGAAAACACAAATTCTAGGGAAGCACAAAGAACGTCGGGTAACAGATTTCATTTGTCACCCGCATAAATAATTTTCAGCAATAGATCTCATCTACTCCAAAATTATATTATTCAATACCCATACATCTCCATGTATTCTAGATCGTAACCTGCATCTACGCATAGCATGGCTCTTGATGCCATTGTAGGGGAACGCAGAAGAAAAATTTCCGACCTACGCACCAGCCCAGGACCACTATGGACACTGCATACATGATTAGATCATTTTCGTTACCGACAGGTAGCGCATCGGGAAGAAGAGTCGATGAGGAACGGTGGTGCAGATCCCCGCAGCTAGGATTTACAACCTCCCAACTGCGAGGATGTATACCCTCATTTGCTCCTCAGACAGCCCTCCGGGAGGCGGTCGAACAGCCCCCGGACGGTGTCATGGACAGCCCTTCGGGAGGACCTTCGAAACTCGAACGGTCACTCGGACATCCCTTCGGGAGGCACTCACGAACTAAGACCGAAACTACAATCTCTCTACAGAGTTGCACACATACGGTGTCATCTATCCAGCAGGGCTTCGCCGTCCAGAACTAGTTCCTGCCGGAACCCAGACAGCCTTACGGCTCTATGAAACTCTTTTCGTGGGAGGGAGAGAAGAAGCTAGATCATTGCATGGAACTTGTATGTGAGAAGGGATGTGTCTTTAGGTAGCCCCCTCCACCCCTATTTATAGGCCAAGCCCAAGGGTGGCTTCTCCAAGAAGCCAAGGGGATAATACCAAAAGGCCCTCAAGGTGGCTTCTCCAAGAAGCCAAGCAAAAAGTACTTTCACTATTCATGACAACATCTTTCAGCGTCCGTTCGAACTGAAAATATTTATGCGGGCTCAGAACATTTCCATTACCCAGTAAAAATAATTTTCAACATGTTCCGAAACAATTTCGGTTTAGTGATTTTCATCTGCGCAAAGCAAACAAGAATGCGTTTTTACTATTCATGAAGACAATTTTTCGCGTCCATTAAATCCGAAAATATTTCTGTGGGTCTTAGAATAATTCCAGTACCCACTAAAATGATTTTGGATTTGTTCTGAAACAATTTCAGATTAGTGAATTTCATCTGCTAAAAACATCTGAAGTGGTTCCGGCAGCCTCGGCGCATATCCGGTTATTATCCCGGAAAATTCCAGAAAGCTTCGAGAATGATTCTAGCACCCTCCAAGAATTATCAGGCATGTGCCGAAACCAATTTGACTTAACAGTATCCCCTGAAACAACTTTTCAGTTTCACCGAAACTCATTCGATGACCTCTCTCTGCGGAACCTTTTCCGCTGTCCAAAACTTTTCTGGTGTCCGAATCTTTTTCAGTTATTTTCTCTCAGACTCTCTGTCTAGTATTCAATAGATAGATGACCCTTAAGCGTGTGACCCTATAGGTTCGGTGAAGTATAGACATGACCCGGAACCCCTTCCGATCAATGATCAACATCGGAGCCGTGGACACCCATATTGACCCCTATACCCACACGAATGAATATTCGAGTGAACCTCCAGTTGTCGTGTGCTATTCCTGTTGCTTCGCGATATTTTACAAAGACCCGAGGTGAGATTAACTTGCATCCCCATGGATCAACAACTTGTCCACTATGCTAGTTACCTCGTTACTGGTTTCGTTCTCTTTTCTCGTTTCCGTGTTCCGGCATCCCTGTGATCAAATCACACTGTGTCTGGCCAGACGATGATGGATACCGTAACACAGAGAGGGCCTGAGAATATCTCTCCATCGTCGGAGGAGCAAATTACAATCTTGAGCTATTAAGTTACTTGACATACTTTTCCATGAACCCGTAAGCCGCCGTAATAGCCACCCATTTACGGATGACGTTTAACAAACCCCAAAGTTCATGAAGCAAGCATGAAGAAACTCGATACTCTCACGGTCTAAGGAATCATGCAAACATTAACCATCTCTGTGTTATTTACCATTAACTTGTGATGAAAGAATGTCATAGCATAACATCAAACCGGGTCGATTGAACACAAATGTTTTCTTAACATTGTGCCCTCAAAGTTGCTAGCATAGACATGCCCATGATATAGAAAACATAATCATCATGCAACACTTGAGCTAGTGTTAGATGCATGCCTAGGAATACATTTTACCGTTTATTATTCCATATGTGCACATGGGTTTTCCCCAAAGCCTTTATGGATATACGGGCTCGGGAACCACAGTAGTTATAACATGGAACATAAACATAATTATGAACATGGAGATAAATAATAGCATTTATTATTGCCTCTAGGGCATATCTCCTACAAACACATCGATATTCGCCCGCAGGAAGACAATGAGCGCACTTTCCTATTTGTCATCGAGGGTGGCGCTGATAGTGAAAGTACCATCAACACCAGCCAACCATGGCGGGACCTTTTTCACTTGTGGAGCAACAACCTTTGATCTCTTTGCTGTTGGAACACTCTGGCATGTCATCAACAGGTGTCATGCACTCGGTGGGGGCACGCTTCCCAGACTCTTTGCCGGAGGTCCTCCAATCCCTCTTGTTTCCTTTACTTTCCTTGGTGGGAACTATTGTTGCCGCTACCTCTGTCGAGACCGCGTCCCAGTACATCTTGTCCACACAAATGATTGCATCCTTCTCATCTGATGGGATGGTGATAACTCCCAGTGGCCCAAGCATCTTCAGGGTGTTGTAGGCATAGTGGGATGCCGCCATGAATTTAGCCAGTGCCGGGCGTCCAAGAATCCCATTGTATGGCAGGGGGAGATCAACCACGTCAAACACAATCTTCTCAGTCCGGTACTTCAGTTCTCCCTCAAACATTACCGGCAACGTGATCTTTCCCTTAGGATGACTCCTGCCGGGATTAACTCCTTGAAACATGTCGTAACCTCTAGCTCTTGCTCTGCTATCTAAAGCTTGCTGATAACTGCTTGTGAAATCAGATTCAGCACGGCCCCGCTATCCACCAACATCTTCGTGGCCTTGAGGTTGTGAATTGTTGGAGAAACCAACAATGGCAGGCACCCTACCATAGTGGTACGGCTAGGATGATCCTCCTCATCAAAGATGATGGGCACATGGGACCATTTGAGTGGCTTCCGGGCCTCTGGCTCTGGTTCCACGACATTGACTTCTCGCGCCCACCACTTGAGCTGGTGGTGAGAGGTGTGCAAAGATGTACCCCCGTCAATGCACAAGGCATCCGTGGCCTTCTAAAACTCTTGCTCACTGGTTTCCTCTTCATCCCCTCCATCACTCTCATCATCACAGGCTTCCTTCACCTGACCCCTGGCGGGTTTTCTTCGCTCCGAAAGGGTTTGCCGAGGTGATGTGCTTCATCGCCTTGGCTCTTGATGCCAGTGGCATTCTGACCTTTGTCCTTGTCATGCTTCTCATACCTAGCTCTCTGTCTCTTGACCAACTGCTCAACCTGATAGCACTCTTGAAGGTCGTGGCCCTTGGTCCGATGGATCTTGCAGTATCACCCATCACCCTTCCCGACCTTCTCAGTAGCCTCAGCTTCCTGGCAGTCAGCGCACACGGCAGTCTCCTTGCCGGGAACCTCAGCCTTGGCGATCTTGCCAGTACTAGGGGTGCCTTATCCTTCAACAGTCATCACTACCTTATCCCTCCGCTTCTTACTGCGCTTCTTGCTCTTCTCTGACTAGTTGATTCATCATCATCCTCTGAATCAACATTGATGCAATCTTCCTCTCTGGGCAACTCCCTTCCCTCCTCCATCTGAGCACACTCATCCACTAACGTGTAGATCTCCTTCATAGTCTTGGGAAACCACACGTTCATATTAGAATGATCTGGCGGTTGTGCACATTGGACTGGAAGGCAGCTATCACAGCTGCTAGATGGATATTTGGAATATTTCTATGAACTTTGATGAATCTCTGTAAATACTTACGGAGGGTTTCTCCTTCCTTCTGTTGGACAAACTGCAGGTCGCTGGGTCGGCCCAGCTCCTGGTGGCCACTGGTGAAGGCACCGATAAACTCGTGGCACAGGTCTGCCCATAACGAAATGGAGTTCTCCGGCAGGTGCATCAGCCAAGACCTCACATTGGACTTGAGGGCCCAAGGGAAGTAGTTGGCGAACACCTTCTCATCTCTTCCCCTGGCAGCCTGAACAGCGATAATGTAGATGCTTAGGAACTCCGCCGGGTTCAGCCTCCCATCGTACTTCAAGTATCTTTGGCTTGAACGTGCAAACGGACAACCAAAAGACTTGCCACAGCTCACGGGTAAACGTAGGGCAGACAACCTCGAAAGGTAGGCGCCCGCCAATATCGAGCGCGGGCTCGTCTATGTCGGGGCCGTAGCACCCGTCGGTCCGGCGTAGGTCGTCACGGTGCCGCTCGACGACGGATGCTTGTCCTCTCCGCTTATCCTCTGGGGTTCGTCGTTGGCCTGGACGTGCGAGGGTCAGAGGAGGCCATTGAGACGTCGTCGGGGTCTCGATTTGGTTGCGCTCGCGCCGGCTACTATGGCGGGGACCGCACTATGGGGACGGCCCCCTCCATATGGGGAGCAGCATGAGCCGTCGTTTTTGCTTGGGGAGGCCGTGCCGGGTCAGCTTGCCATGCGCCCTAGCTTTGGCGAAACTGAGTAGACTTTGGATGGTGGCACGCCAGTTGTCCATCTGCTCGACCGTCAGCGGAAACCTCAACAACATCTGAGCTTGCGCCATGGCCTCCGAGGTTGTATTTGGCATGGATGACAATGAAGTCAATCACGTTGTCGCTCGGCTCCTAATAGTGCCAGTTGCGGCCGCACCTCGCCCCCGATGTTGCGGTGCGACCACCTAGATGGCAGGGTGGTGTGGCGAAGGCGCTCGAGGGCCAGTGGCTCCGTTGGGCGCAGCGGCTTGGTCGACTTGCCCATGGGAAAGCACACGCGAAGCAGTCGTGCCTGTGACAAGCGCGGCCGGAGGGCAGCGGTTTGCCCCAAACGGAGCGCCATTACCGCGGCTGTGCCTGTTGGCGAGTGGAGCGTGGCCGTCAAGGTGTTGTTGGTGTTGCTCTCCTCCAGTGTCTCCTGCTCCTGCATCGGCCACGACAGAAGTGGTGGTGGTGTCGCCTGCTCTGACCACATCCCCAACAACATCCGCGTCATCACGCGCCCCGCGCCCCCCTCCCAGCAGCATTGGAGGCTGCGGGCGGCGGAGCCTTCGAGATGGATGGATGAGTGGAAGAAGCGGGTTTCTTCTTGGGCGCCATGGTCGATGGTGTCGTCGAAGATGCAGATGGCGATGAAGGTGACACGCTGCTCATGTTTTCAGGTTCGCGCAAGCAACCCCCCTACCTGGCGTGCCAAAGATGTCGCGGGAAACCACAACCACCTATGGGACCAGGATGCCTCTTGCTGGTTCGGCAGGGAGACATCGCGTTGCACAAAGAGTAGACGAATATGAGGCAGCACGACAAAGATCACACGGGTAGTTTACCTAGGTTCAGGCTGCCATGAGGCGTAAAACCCTACTCCTGCTTTTGGTGGATTGATGGTGGAAATGTGGTGGTGGAGCGTAGTACACTTGCCCGACAAGGGTTGCCTCAGGGTGGCAGCGACTACGCTTGTATGAGGGTGTGAGTTATCCAACCCTCTAACCTCGTCCATGGCTGCCAAGGGCCTCCTTTTAGATCAAGGGGTCACCATAGTGGCAAATTAGTCATTAAGCAATGATAAGATAGTAAATAGTGCTATATATCATACCTAACTCTGTAGGCTGACAGTGCGCATTTAATGCACCGCTCAACATCACATCGTTGGTTTCTCGGCAAGGCTTGCCGGGCTATCTTGCCAGCTTCATGCCTACTTGTTTGGCACATTGTAGGACATGTGTCATCTGTGGGTTTTCCAGTAGAAAGGGGCTGCCATGTGGCGAATGGCTACCACTTAATCACTCTGCGGCTTGACACCGCACTGATTGTCGACGTGGGTCATGGTGGAGTGGTTGGTGAGGTGATTTAGCCTCCGCAAATCCTAGTAGGCACTACCGGGACGCCTTGGTCATCTCCTTCTAGTGGTGCCCTCGCCCCTTGCTGGGCTCTATAAAGGAGGCCTTTCTCTTGATGATATATTGCTTCTCTGGCTTAATCTTGGTCCCTCTGTTCTGCTTGTTGGTCCTTTGAATGTCTTGGTTTCTTGTACTCTATCTTGGGTTGGTGCTTCAATCTTGACCCCATGCATGTGCACAGTCAGGGAAAGTGATCCAGGGTTTGTTGCACCGACAATTCTCAACTTCACTCTGAAATTACTTGAACTTTTCAAACATTTCAAACTTATGATTTATTAAGTAAATATACCCATATCCACTCAAATCATCGGTGAAGGTGAGGAAATAACGATATCCATTGCACGCGTCAACACTCATCGAACAACACACATCAGTATGTATGATTTCCAACAAGTCACTTGCCCGTTCCACTGTTTCGGAAAACAGGGTTTTAGTCATCTTGCCAATGAGGCATGGTTCACATGTGTCAAGTGATTCAGAATCAAGTGACTCCAAAAGTCCATCAGCATGGAGTTTCTGCATGTGCTTTACACCAACATGACTTAAGCAGCAGTGCCACAAGTATGGGGTCCTATCATTATTAACTTCACATCTTTTGGCATCAATATTATGAACATGTGTATCACTATGATCGAGATTTAATAAACCATTCACATTGGGTGCATGAACATATAAGGTATTATTCATGTAAACAGAATAAGCATTATTCTCTAACTTAAATGAATGACCGCATTACAATAAACATGATCTCATCATGTTCATGCTCAACGCAGACACCAAATAACATTTATCTAGGTTTAACACTAATCCTGAAGGTAGAGGGAGCATGCGATAGTGATCACATCAACCTTGGAAACACTTCCAACACACATTGTCACCTCGCCCTTAGCTAGTCTCTGTTTATTCTGTAGCTTTTGTTTTGAATTACCAATATCAACAGCTGGACCGGTATCTAATACCCAGGTGCTACTAGGAGTAATAGCAAGGTACACATCAACAACACGTATATCAAATATACTTTTGTTGACGTTGCTAGCCTTCTCATCTATTGGGGTAGTTCCTCTACCAGTGACCGTTCCCCTTATGATAGATGCACTTAGTCTCGGGTTTGGGTTCAACCTTGGGTTTCTTCACTGAAGCGGCAACTGGCTTGCCATTTATGAAGTTTTCCTTTCTTCCCTTGCCCTTCTTGAAACTAGTGGTCTTGTTAACCATCAACACTTGATGCTCCTTCTTGATTTCTACCTTCGCGGCCTTAAGCACCGCGAACAGCTCCGAGATCTCCATCCCTTGCATGTTATAGTTCATCATGAAGCTCTAGTAGCTTGGTGATAGTGACTGGATAACTCTGTCAATCACTCTCTTATCTGGAAGATTAACTCCTACTTGATTCAAGCTATTGTAGCACTCAGACATTTTGAGCACATGCTCACCGGTTGAGCTATTCTCCTCCATCTTGTAGGCAAAGAACTTGTCAGAGGATTCATACCTCTCAACACGGGCAGGAGCCTGAAATACCAATTTCAGCTCTTAGAACATCTCATATGTTCCATGGCGTTCAAAACGCCTTTGGAGCCCCAATTCTAAGCCGTAAAGTATGGCGCACTAAACTATCAAGTAGTCATCTGAACGTGTCTGCCAGATGTTCACAACATCGATAGACAATGCTAGAGGGGTTCGCACACCGAGCGATGCATCAAGGACATAAGCCTTTTGTGCAGCAGTGAGGACAATCCTTAGACTACAGCCCTAGTCCACATAATTTCTTACAATATCTTTCAACTTAGTTTTTCTCTAGGAACGTATTAAAACAGGGAGCTACAGCGTGAGGTATTGATCTACAACATAAATTTGCAAAGGTAACTTAGACTATGTTCATGACAATGAGTTCAATTAATCATATTACTCAAGAACTCCCACTCAAATCAACATCCCTCCGGTTGTCCGAGTGTAACACGATCCATATTCACCAACCCAAGTCCGATCATCATGTGAGATGAGGCGGTTTCAATGGTGAACATCTCCATGTTGATCATATCTACTATATGACTCATGTTCGACCTTTCGGTCTCTTGTGTTCCGAGGCCATGTCTGTACATGCTAGGGTCATCAAGTTTAACACAAGTGTTCTACATGTGCAAAACTGGCTTGCACTCGTTGTATGTGAACGTAGAGTCTATCACACCCGATCATCACATGGTGCTTCGATATGATGAACTTCTGCAACGGTGCACACTTGGGGAGAACACAATTTTATCTTGAAATTTTAGAGGGATGACCTTATAATGCTACCATCGTCCTAAGCAAAATAAGATGCATAAAAGGATTAACATCACATGCAAATCATAAGTGACATGATATGGCCATCAACTTTTGCTTTTGATCTCCACCTCCAAAGCACCGACATGATCTCCATCGTCACTGATGAGGGAGTCCTGGATTAGGGGGTCCTCGGACAGCCGGACTATATACTTTGGCCGGACTGTTGGACTATGAAGATACAAGATTGAAGACTTCATCCCGTGTCCGGATGGGACTCTCCTTTGCGTGGAAGGCAAGCTTGGCGGTTCGGACGTGTAGATCTCCTTCTCTGTAACCGACTCTGTGTAACCCTAGCCCTCTCCGGTGTCTATATAAACCGGAGGGTTTAGTCCGTAGGACAACAACAATCATAATCATAGGCTAGCTTCTAGGGTTTAGCCTCCATGATCTCATGGTAGATCAACTCTTGTAATACTCATATCATCAAGATCAATCAAGCAGGAAGTAGGGTATTACCTCCATCGAGAGGGCCCGAACCTGGGTAAACATCATGTCCCCCGCCTCCTGTTACCATTAGCCTTAGACGCACAGTTCGGGACCCCCTACCCGAGATCCGCCGGTTTTGACACCGACGTTGGTGCTTTCATTGAGAGTTCCACTGTGTCGTCACCGTAAGGCTAGATGGCTCGCCTTGTTGTCAAGGACAACATCACCTCTAGGGGAGCCCTGGCTCTAGGCCAAACTCTCCGACTAGGCGGCTTCGTCATGACCGCCCGATCGACCGTCATGCCGACAATGACTTCTTAGGTCATCAAAAACTGCCTCCACATCAACTCGGAACTTGCCGAACAGATGGATCCAATGGAGCTCTCCTCCCTGAACGAGCTCTTGGATCACATCGCGCTCTGGGAGTCGCTACAGACTATGACCGGATCGGGCTTAAACCCGACCAAAGGGAGATTAACTCTCCGCCAGCCACCCATCAGATAGCGGTAGTGGAAGAGCAATGCATCGGTTCTTCCTCTATTTTGAAGACGAACTATGTCCGGATCCCCGAGCTCTCCGAGCTGGATACCCATTCACGGGAGGACATGACCCAAACACCGAACTTAGAATCGGGCGGTGGGCTTGAAAAATTGGGTAATATCTCGGAGCCCGGACTACAAAGCTCGAAAGCTCCTTTGCCCCTGGGTCTCAAATCGGGTCAGGGTTTGGACTTAAGTCTACCCACCCACCCAGATACAAGTGATATTTCCCACATTAGACAAGAGCCCCAAGAGACAGTAAATCACTTCTCGGCTAGATTCCTCCTTGTAATGAACAAGGTTAAGGACTATCGCGAGGAAGACACAATCTCATTCTTTTGCACAAATTGCATGGACAAGGGAATCCTTAATGCCATAAGTCACCGTGACATAGTACACTTTGCTGACTTGGCGGCCATAGTACAGAAGTACTGTGCGATGGAAAGCGCCTGGAAAACCCAAACAAAATTCTGGGATCCTCCGGCTCTCACTAAAACCCCCGTCCGAACTAAGAGGGTGCACTCTCGCAAGTCACCCGATGCAATCGCGAAGAAACCAAAACCCACTACAGGGCGTGGAATCGTACTGGAGGGATGGCTCAACGGGCCATGCAAAATTCACACCGCACCAGATACCATACCAACACATAGCCTTAAAGCATGTTGGATACTACGGCAGGTGGCCAAGAGCGGCGAGGATCTCCTCATCAATCAAACAACAGAGAAACATCTCGCCGAAAATAACAATATGGTACTGACGGTCTTCAAGACTTTCGCCTCAAATAATAGGCGCAAGCGAGCACTCCGCAGCCTCGCCGAAGTCTGTCACGTTGCAGGAATAAATCCATGGAACGACACGGCTATAACTTTCAATGCCAGTGACGAACCTTAATTCCGAACAGTTCGGGCACCAGCCGCTTTGGTCCTTAGTCCAATCGTGGACGACTTCCGGCTTACTAAAGTGCTCATGGACGGCGGCAGCGGATTAAACCTCATTTATGAGGAGACCCTCAACAAGATGGAAACAGACAAGAGCCGTGTTGAGCAAAGCAGCACGACCTTCAAGGGAATCATCCCTAGCCGGGAGGCACGATGTGTTGGAAAAATCACACTAGATGTCGTATTCGGCACGCCAGAGAATTATAGGTCCGAAGAAATCATATTCCAAGTGGCCCCGTTTAGTAGCGGATACCACGCCCTTTTAGGGCGAGATGCATTCGCGAGCTTCCAAGCTATACCCCATTACGGGTACATGAAGCTCAAGATGCCCGGACCCAATGGAATCGTCACTCTAGCTAGTGATCCGGACGAAGCACTCCTCGCCGAAAATAAAACTGCCGCACTGGCCCTTGAGTCATTATCTGAAGCCCTTGCGGCTGAAGAACTAACCATGCTGCGCTCCACAATGGACAGGGACGACGTGATACTCGACAAACGACCCAAGTCCACCTCATTCAAACCAGTGGATGAAATAGTCAAATTCCAGGTCCACCCAATGGACCCTACAAAAACAGCATCCATTGGGGTAGAGCTGAACCCCACAATAGACGCCGCACTGCAAGAGTTCTTGCGTGGGAATTGGGACATCTTTGCCTGGCATCCCTCAGACATGCCAGGCATCCCACGCAGGCTGGCCGAACACTTCCTAAATATACTGAAGGGATACAAGCTGGTCAAGCAGACTCTTCGGCGCTTCTCAGAACCTACGCGAAAAGCCATGTGAGAAGAGCTAGCCAAGCTACTCGAGGCCGGATTCATCAGAGAAATAAAACATCCGGATTGGCTAGCACACCTGGTGATGGTACCAAAGAAGGACAAATCCTGGCGCCTATGTGTCGATTTCAAGGACCTCAATAAGGCTTGCCCTAAGGATCCCTTCCCCCTCCCCCGCATTGATCAAATCATCGACGCTACCGCAGGACACGACTCATTGTGTTTCCTCGACGCATAGTTTGGATACCATCAAATCAAGATGGCGGAGTCCGACCAAGCTGCAACGACATTTATCACACCATACGGCCCCTTCTATATCAACACCATGCCTTTCGAGCTCAAAAATGCCGGCGCAACCTATCAATGCATGATTCAGACATGCCTGGAGAAACAAATCAGCAAAACAGTGGAGGCCTACGTAGACGACCTGGTCATCAAAACCAGACACGTCGAATCTTTAATAGATTTCTTGAGGCTTATGTTCGACAACCTCCGAACATATGACATCAAGCTCAACCCGGAAAAATGTGTTTTCGGCGTACCTGCCGGAAAGCTGCTAGGCTTCATCGTTTCCAATAGACGAATTGAAGCAAATCCGGAAAAATCCGAGCTCTGTCACAGTTGGCTACCCCAACAGACCTCAAGCAAATCCAGAAATTAACTGGATGCGTGGCTGCCCTAAGCCGCTTTATCTCCCGATTGGGAGAAAAGGCACTACCTCTTTATCGCCTTCTTCGACGCACCGAACACTTAGAATGGACGGATGCGGCCGCGGCCAGACTAGAAGAAATAAAGGTCCTTTTGGCCAGGAACCCAATCCTGGCCGTGCCAAATATTGGTGAACCCATGCTATTATATATAGCCGCAACAAACCAGGTTGTAAGTGCAGTGCTCTTCGTCGAACGAGAAACAGACGGACATAAGTTCCCGCTTCAAAAGCCGGTATACTACATATCCACTGTCCTCACTCCATGCAAGTCCGGGTTCCCACATTATCAAAAGATAGCATACGCAGTCTTTATTGCATCCCAGAAACTATGACACTACTTTCAAGAGTGCTCAATCATGGTGGCCTCCGAAGTACCACTCAACGATATAATAAATAACCGCGATGCCACAGGACGGATTGCTAAATGGGCTATCGAGCTCCTCCCGTTCGACATAACATACAAACCACGGCGAGCCATTAAGTCGCAAGTATTGGCTGACTTCGTCGCCAAATGGACAGAAGCCAAACTACCTAAAGAGTGCAACACATACTCCAATTGGATCATGCACTTCAACAGCTCTAAGATGCTTGCCGGATTGGGAGCGGGTGTTGTCCTGACATCCCCCACCAGAGACACGGTCCAATACATACTCCAAATACTATACACAGACTCCAACAATGCAGCCGAATATGAGGCTCTGTTGCATGGTCTTCGGATGACAGTCTCCATGGGCATCCAATGCCTAGAAGTGCATGGGGATTCGAACCTCGCAATATCTCAGATAAATGGAGACTTTGATGCCAAGGATCCGAAAATGGTGGCCTACCGTAATGCCTTCCTCAAGATGTTAGCTTGGTTCGAGGGGCTCGAATTCCATCATGTGGTTAGAGAAAACAATCAAACAGCAGATATCCTCGCCCGCATCGGTGACAAGCGCGACCCCGTCCCACCTAATATCTTCTTGTAAAGGTTGTTCAAGCCATCCGTGGTGTGGCAAGGGGAGATAGGTAATACTAGTCCAGATCTGACCACAACCCCAGATACCGAGCATACCGACATAATCGGAGCCTCCGCCACCGAAATAACACCTTCAGCCCACGTAATCATGGCTGTCATCGCCCCGTGGACCGAACCCTTCTTAGCCTACCTAAACAGGCAAGAGCTCCCCGAGGACCAAAATGAGGCACATTGCATTGTGCGGCGCTCCAAAGCCTACAGAGTCCACGAGGGAGAGCTTTATAATAAAAGCGCCACCAGAGTGCTCCAAAGATGCATCTCCGAAGAGGAAGGGCGGCAGCTCTTGGCCGAAATCCATGCCGGACTCGGCGGCCACCACACGCAGCTTGGGCCCCTGTAAGTAAGGCCTTCCGTACAGGTTTTTACTAGCCGACAACCCGAGCAGACGCACAGGATCTCGTCCAACATTGCGTTGGTTGCCAGCTTTTCGCCAATTAGAGCCATATGCACCCTACCGCTCTCCAAACAATCCCCATAACTTGCCCCTTTGCGGTCTGGGGGCTTGATATGGTTGGACCCCTTAAAGGGGGAAGCCATAAGAAAAAAATACTTATTGGACATGGTGGACAAGTTCGCCAAATGGATTGAAGTCAAACTAGTTAAATCGGCCGAATCCGGACCAGTGATAGACTTCATATCAGGGGTTGTGCACCGCTACGGTGTCCCCCACAGCATCATCACCGACAATGGCTCAAACTTCACAGCTGATGAGGCGAAAACTTGGTGCGGCAATATGGGCACTAAGCTCGATTACGCCTCTGTTTATCACCCCCAAACAAACGGTCAAGTCGAATGAGCAAATGGTCTTATTATGAGTGGAATAAAACCGAGACTAGTGCGATCCTTGAAGGAGTCAGATACGCACTGGGTCGAGGAGCTCAACTCCATACTATGGGGACAACGGACCACGCCGAATCGCACTACCGGATACACACCATTCTTTATGGTGTATGGTGTAGAGGCGGTATTGCCCTGCGATATTATTCATGACTCACCTCGGGTGCGCATGTATGAAGAGAGAGAAGCCGAGCTCGATCGGCAGGACAATCTAGATGCCCTGGAGGAGGAGCGCGATGTAGCAAAAGCCCATTCCGCATTCTATCAGCAACAGGCTCGAAGGTATCAAAGCAGATAAGTGCGGGCCAAAACTTATAATATTGGCGAACTCATTCTGCGCCTACCGAAGAAGAAAAAGGACAAGCTCAAGCCCAAGTGGGAGGGTCCCTTCATCATTGATAAAGTTCTCACTGGAGGAGCGTACCGTCTGCCTGATGCATTGGATAATCGATTAGAGCCGAACCCATGGAATGCGGCCAGACTCTGAAGATTCTATGCCTAAGTGCCGGACTCTGTGTTTGTCTCCTTACCTCCGCCCCTTTTTAATTATATCCTCTCAATTTTTTCTTCTTTCTTTCTTATATAGCTCTAGAAGGCTTAAAGTGTAACCTGTTTACACAATTTCGACGCGCTATGCACGCTAATTATACCTGGGGGCTTGTTATACATAAGCTTAATATAACTATTTTCCGGGCTTCATGCCCAATGCATATGTGTAACTTCTCCATATGTGCCTTTTTTCGCCATTATATGCATCGATATGATTTATGTTTTGGCCAAGCTGGGTTGCCTGGCTCTTGTATTTATGCCCTACATTCCCCTTAATTCGGCTAGGGCATAAGGGGAGCACCTCTGCGATTGTTACTGCCGGGTCAGCCAGATGTGTACCTCAGACTGGGTGAAGCCGAAAGCTAGCGTTCTTAAGAGAATATTCGGTCGGTGAATAAAAGATGTTTTTTACCTATTACAATATAAATCCCTAGATGTTTTGTATCTTGTGTCTCTATTCGCAGTTCAGACATGCACATTAATGCATGCGTACCCAGGGAAAGGAACCCTTAACGGAACTATTCTCTCTGGAAAATGTTTCTTACTATCCATGTAATATAACATAACTAGTTGGGTACTTGTATGTTCAAGAACTTATGACCCCTACGCCTGGTTTCCACGCGTACCCCGGTTTACATAACTGAGCGGGTATCCAGATACACTTCGGACTACCGGGTCCGGAGGCAGAGGCGAAAAGGTCCGCCAAGACAAATGATTTACAATCAGGCTAGGGACTACATACGTCCACTGAAGTACATAGTCACTTGGACTGGCTAAATTCTTATTCTATACCATCCAACAGGCTGTCTAGCCTACAATCCAGTTGGGAATACTTTGCGGCTAATCCTACTTGGTCATATACCAGACTAACGGGAATTTCCTTCCCATCCGACCCTACAGGACCGACCAAGGCCATTTGATTCGGATCCACCTTGGTGTACCGCGTCTTTACCATGGCCCAGGCTTCCCTCGCACCTTGTCGGCATGCCGATATCTTCCATAATCGGAAGCGCCACCGCGCTCCCTTGAGCATCTCTACAAGATCTCACATGCTTCTTGGCTGGGAGGCGGACGACCAAAAGGCCTGCGCAATACCCTGCATCACCTGCCGAACTCGTTCATGCAGTTGTGAAAGTTCTTGCAGAAGATTGCTGTCGGTGTTTTGGGAACGGGGGTCCCAGACTTGCCTGCCTGCGGCCTGCAGCGTGGCTCGAGCAATGGCCCAGTACGGCCCATCTTCATCGACTCAAGCTCAAGACCCTCGCGAGGGGCCAAGCCTCGCGGTGCGGATAACAGGAAGCTTCCTCAGGAGCAGCCTCGCCAGGCAAGCTCGCGAGGAGACGGAGAGATCAAGACAAGGGTACCTCGCGAGTTGCCCATGACGCAAGCCATTGTCAGATTTCGGGTTCCGGCAGACCCTCTAGATTCGAACACTGGGGTGCGCACGGAGATTTCGCCCTCTACCTACCTGCACCTCACCGCCTCGCTATGATGTAAGCAATCAAAGGAACCACACAAGAGACACAGAGTTTATACTGGTTCAGGCCACCATTATGGTGTAATACCCTACTCCAGTGTGTGGTGTGGTGGATTGCCTCTTGGGCTGATGATGAACAATACAAGGAAGAACAGCCTCGCGAGGGTCTGTTCTCGGCTGGTGTGATGAACTACTAGGGGGAGCTCAGTCGCTCTCTGGATCGATGCCCCTACCCTGGGAGTGGCTAGCCCTATTTATAGGCAAAGGCCCTGGGACTCTTCCCAAATATTGAGCGGGAAGGGCGCCAACATTGGCCATTTTGAAGGGGAACATCTAGTACACTTATCCTGACTAAAGTTGGTCCTCGCCTGCCAAAGGCTCTAACGATGATGCCTTCCTGGGATCCACGATGACTTCCTTCCTGCCGCTCGGCTGGTCTTGGTCTTGTTGCACCGAAATGGATGCCTTTGCTTGATTCTCTCGCCTGTGCTTGCTCCCTTTGCATAAAAGAGGAAAGGAGGGCACTGCGTGGGCTGGCACCCGCCTGGCGCCCTTGGTCGTCATGGCTTGCGTCATGGGCACCACGTGAGGCACCCCGCCTTGATCTCTCTGCCTCCTCGCGAGCCAGCCTGATGAGGCCGCTCCTGAAGAAGCCTCCTGTCGTCCGCCCCGCGAGGCTTGGCCCCTCAGGAGGGTCTTGAGCTCGTGCTGATAAAGATGGGCCATGCTGGGCCACCCCTTGAGCCACGCCGCAGGCTGTAGGCAGGCAAGTCTGGGGACCCCCGTTCCCAGAACACTGACAGTAGCCCCCGGGCCCAAGGCGCGTGTAACGCCCCGAGTTCGATGCGCCAGGTGTCTGCCAGTTATTCGCCGTTGTTGCCATGTCATTTGCTTGCGTGTTGCATTTTATCATGTCATCATGTGCATTGCATTGTATACGTGTTCGTCTCATGCATCCGAGCCTTTTCCCCATTGTCCGTTTTGCAATCCGGCACTCCTCTGCCCTCCGGCGTCCCCTTTTTGTCTCTCATTGTGAGTGGGTGTTAAACGTTCTCAGAATGGCCCGAGGTTTGCCAAGCAGCCTTGGTATATCACCGGTAGACCGCCTATCAAGTTTCGTGCCATTTGGAGGTCGTTTGGTACTCCAACGGTTAACCGGGTAACCGTAAAGTATTTTCTCTTTGCATCCCAACACCCCTTCCAAACTGGCACAAAACCCATCCAAGTCCCCTCCATGCTCTCGGTCGTTCGATCACGATCGTGTGGGCGAAAACCACTCCTCATTTGGACACTCCTAGCTCCCTCTACCTAAAAATATGTGGCCTCCCCCCGAAATTCCCGCAGTCCAAACCCTAGCCTCTCCCCGCCGCCACCGGACATGTCCAGCTTCGACATCACCCCGTCCAATAGGACGCCGACACCTCAGCACCGCCGCCTCCCTCCTCCACTCCCCTCGCGCCACGTGGGCGCCGCCGGCCCGCCCGCAGCCCGCAGCAGGCCCGCGCGGGCCCAGATCCGTGCTGCGTGGCCCGCGCATCGCCGCCGCCAGCGCCCGACAGGCCCGGTCGCCGCGCGCCTCGCGCCGCATGCCCGCCGGCCGCTCTGCCACCGTCCTCCTCTGCCCCGCCGCCGTGCGCTTCCTCCGCCGCCGCGTCGCCGCGGCACGTCGCCCGCCTCCGCCGCCGAGCCTCCCTCTGCCGATCCGCGCGCCGCCCCGCCACTGGTTGCCCCAGCCGCGGCCGGCCGGAGCCGCCGTGGGCCGCGCCGGTGAGCCCCGTGCCCGCCTCCGCCTCGCCGGCCCCGTGCTCCGGCAAGCTCGCCCCACCTCCTCCGGCCTTCTCCACGTCACCGGACCCCGCCTCCGGTCAGATCCGGGCAGGAGCCGCCCGGATCCGCCCTCTCCGGCGAACCCCGGGCCCTTCCTCGACATCTTCGGCGAGGTCCCGCCGAGGTTGACTTTTCCCCCTTCCCCGAATTGACTAAGTCCCAGATTTTTGTAATTTTCATGCCATGTTCGTCTGCCGTATCTCTACATCCGTAGCTCCGTTTCGTGCGTGTAATATGTCCAATTGTTCGCCTCAACGAGTACATCATTTCATTCCATTGCATCATATTCATTTGAGTCCATACAGATGCATGAATCATCGTAGAAAGAGTGCTTCATAATGTTTTCTGCTGTCTGTTATCAGAACGAGCTCTTTTGTCATTTTTGCCATGATTGAAGTGTGCATCCTATGAGGTTGATGTCTTCATATGTTTTGATCTATGCTATGTCTTATTTAGAGTGGTGTATGCCATGCATTTTTGTGATCAATGTGGTGACTAGCACAAGCATGCAAACTAGGCATCGTGATGTTACTGATTTTAGTCCCTGTTCTGCTGTTATTTTGATGCCATGTAAACTTGATGCTACAGAGAGATCCATGCATATTTTGAGATACTTCATTAAGGATGTTTTGAACATGTGGTTATTTTCTATCCACCCCTGCCGTTTGTTGCAATTATGGAGTAGTCTAGCATGTCATTTGAGTGCTCTACTTTTGCTTCAAAATGTTTCCTGGCAGATTGTTTACTTGTTATTCAATTTAGCCAAGGATGCTATAGTTGATCCTTGCATGCTATGGACTTGTTCTTGACTTGTTTTGTTTCACAAACATGTATTCTTGATGATGCTATGCTTATCTTGTCATGCAATGACTTGTGGTGAGTGAATCGAGCTTGTTAAGTAGGGTACATGATGTTGCTGTTTTGCTCGGCTGAATCTGTTATTTCGTGATGCTATATAAACATGTTGCTACTAATCATTATATGCATAATCTGGAGATGTTCTATAAACATGTTTTGATCTACATGTCATCCTATAACCATACATGCCCCTGGTTGCATTTATAGCTTGCTGTAGCTTGTTCATATCTTGCTCCAAAGTTGCTTGGAAATGTTGCTGTCAGCCTATTAACATTAAGTTCAGTTATTGCCATGTGTTTTCCTAGTGATCCATGCACCCTATGGCCTTGCTTTTTGCCATGCTTAGCTTCACAAATATGTCTTCTTACTGTTGGGTGCCTTGCCATGCCATGTATTGCTCTGTAGTGCATGTTACAAGGTCATTAACATGCCTTCATAATTCTGTTTCTGCCATGTTTGAGTGTGTAATATAACTTGCCATGTTTACATGGGTGCCATCATATCTTCTGATCCTTTTTGGCTTATGGTCAGTAAGGGACTTTTGATCTATGCACTAAGTAGATTCATGCCATGTCTTGTTTTGCTATTATAAGTTCCTATAACATGTTGTTTTATAGCTCTAAACATTGCAACCTGATGTTATTTTCTGCAAAGTCTGAATTGTTATTACTTGCAATCTTATCACGTGTGTTTGAGCATGTTCTAGTGATTTCTGGAGATAGCTTAGTCTTCATGTTTTGTAATGCTTTACCTGTACATCATGTCCATGCCTTTTTTTATCATGTTGGGGTGCTGTAGCATGTTGTTTTGATGCTTGCAATATGCCTAGTTGCTGTTTTGGACAGCTTGTCCTTTAAACTTGTATAGAGGAGTGTGTTGAACCGTTGCTCCGTTTTGAGTGTGCTCTATAGGAAACTTGCTTAGAATTGCATGTAGCTTCATATTATCATGTTGCATCCATATTTTGAGGTGTTTGCTTGATGTTTGAGTGCATTTTGCATCAATGCCATGTTTAACTTGTTTTGCTCATATCTTCTAGGCCGTAGCTCCAAATCTAATGAACTTTATATGTAACTTGACTAGAATCTCGTGTAGATAATCTTCGTGCTTCTTAACTTGCTATTTGACAACTTTAACATAAGGTTTATTCAGATCTGGACCAATTTCGAAATATGCATATGAGGACTTACCGGAATTGTTATATGTTGATCCCGACCTCATTTAAACTTGCCTTGATGTGTTGTTCTTGTTTGCATCATCTCTTGCCATGAGTAGCTTCATGTAGTCTTGTCTTGCATCATGCTTGTTCGTGCATCATGCCTTGTTCATGTGTGGTGCGTTTACCTTGTTGTGTGCTTCTTTTCGATAGTTCCTGTTTCGTTGCGATCGTGAGGATTCGTTCGTCTATGCTTGGTTCGGCTTCATCCGTTCGTCTTCCTCATGGACTCGTTCTTCTTCCTAGCGGGATTTCAGGCAAGATGACCGCTACCCTGGATCTCACTACTATCATTGCCATGCTAGTTGCCTCGTTCTATCGCTTTGTTGCGCTACCTATCACCTGTTTATCAAGCCATCCCATATTGCCATGAACCTCTAACCTTTGACACCTTTCCTATGCAAACCATTGTTTGGCTATGTTACCGCTTTTGCTCAGCCCTCTTATAGCGTTGCTAGTTGTAGGTGAAGTTGAAGATTTCTCCATGGTGGACAGGATTTTGGTTGGGATATCACAATATCTCTTATATTATTAATGCATCTATATATTTGGTAAAGGGTGGAAGACTCGGCCTTATGCCTGGTGTTTTGTTCCACTCTTGCCGCCCTAGTTTCCGTCATACCGGTGTTATGTTCCCGGATTTTGCGTTCCTTACGCGGTCGGGTGATTTATGGGACCCCCTTGACAGTTCGCTTTGAATAAAACTCCTCTAGCAAGGCCCAACCTTGGTTTTACCATTTGCCTCACCACCACCTATCCTTTCCCTTGGGTCGGCCAACCCGAGGGTCATCTTTATTTTAGCCCCCCCCGGGCCAGTGCTTGTCTAAGTGTTGGTCTGAACCGAGTAGACTACGGGGCCACCTCGGGGCAACTCGAGGGCTGGTTTTACTTGTAGGATGTCTCATCCGGTGTTGCCCTGAGAACGAGATATGTGCAGCTCCTATCGGGATTGTCGGCGCATTGGGCGGCTTTGCTGGTCTTGTTTTACCATTGTCGAAATGTCTTGTAAACCGGGATTCCGAGTCTGATCGGGTCTTCCTGGGAGAAGGTCTATTCCTTCGTTGATCGCAAGAGCTTATCATGGGCTAAGTTGGGACACCCCTGCAGGGTATAATCTTTCGAAAGTCGTGCCTGCGGTTATAGACAGATGGGAATTTGTTAATGTCCGGTTGTAGATAACTTGACACCAGATCCGAATTAAAATGCATCAACCGCGTGTGTAGCCGTGATGGTCTCTTCTCGGTGGAGTCCGGGTAGTGAACACGGTTTCTGAGTTATGTTTGACGTAAGTAGGAGTTCAGGATCACTTCTTGATCATTACTAGTTGACGACCGTTCTGCTTGCTCTCTTCTCGCTCTTATTTGCGTATGTTAGCCACCATATATGCTTAGTCGCTGCTGCAACCTCACCACTTTACCCCTTCCTTTCCTATTAAGCTTTGCTAGTCTTGATACCCATGGTAATGGGATTGCTGAGTCCTCGTGGCTCACAGATTACTACAACACCAGTTGCAGGTACAGGTTATGCGATGATCATGATGCGAGAGCGATGCTTGCTTTGTGTTGAGTTCTTCTTCTGCTTCTTCTTCGATCAAGGGATAGGTTCTAGGTCGGCAGCCTGGGCTAGCAGGGTGGATGTCGTTTGAGTTTCTGTTTATGTTTCATCCGTAGTCGGATGATGCTCTGATGTATTGTGATGTTGTATTCGTGTGGCATTGTATGCCTTATGTATGTATCCCCATCTATTATGTAATGTTGATGTAATGATATCCACCTTGCAAAAGTGTTTCAATATGCGGGTCTATCCTTGGTGGACCTTCGAGTTCCTTTTGGATAGGGTCGCATATTGGCCGTGACAGCGCGCCCGGACTTGGTTGAGCAGAGAAGCGAAGGGGCAAGTGCGAAGCGTCATGGGCCCTAACAGCCTGTGGCCTTGCGCGTCGCGTGGCGGTTGATTGGACATGGGTGGCTCCGCTCCCCCACGACACCTCGGCAATTGCGCGAGCTGACAAGTCCCTGCATGCAAAGCGGGTCATGATTTCCTGTGATCGTGGAGTCTAGCGGTTGGCCTGCTCTGGCTATAAGTACGGGAAGGCGCCTGCCCTTCCGGTCCATCCCCTCTCGCTTCTCTTCCTTCTTCATGGCTCCGCCGAAGAGGTTCTCGGCCGCGGAGAAAGGGAAGGCCCGCCAGGTGGAGCTTGACTCTCCTCCACCCAAGCGCGGTCGAGGCCGTCCCCGCAAACACCCTGTGACTCCCATGGTGGCTCCCGATGGTCGCGAAGGCGATCCTCCGCGTGGTGAAGGGCGGCCAGCCACCGCTGGGGGACGTGCTACGACCGCGCGACCCCCTAGGCCTCGCTCCCACTCGACAGAGGTACTGCCGGAGTTTGTTGTGTGGGCGGCGGATCCGGCCAGCACCCGGCTCCAACTTCCTTGCTTCCTCCTAGGTGAGCTTCCGGCTGGCGGCCTCTGGCTTCAGGCGGATAGTTGCTGCGCCCGAGCCTCCTGGGCTTCGCTGGAGGTCTCTGCAGCCGGGAGCTTGGCCCTGACCCGCAGCTGGCAAACGTTTTCCCGCGCGTGTGGTCTGATCCGGCGGTGCACCCTGCACTTCAAGTTCGACGACGATGCCACCCTCTACGTGAGGGTGTTCAGGGAAGACGGTCGCCGCTCTGGGTGTTGCCCTAAGGACGACGACCGCGGCCGTGGGTCTAGCCCCGGCGACGATGAAGACGATAGCGCGCGTGTGGTCGATGGCGGTCAAGGTTCATCGAGCTTCGACGTCTCTTCTTCGGGCAGCGGCTCCTCCAGCGGTGGCCGCGATCAGCCTCTGCGTCGACGTGCCCGCCTGGAGGGAGGTAGCGGGTCCGCCCGCCGTCGCGCCTCGGTGAAGCGCGAGATGGAGTCCTCCTGAGCTCCGGAGGCAGCTCGTGTCTCCCCCGCGAGTTGGTGTCGGGCGAGTAGCGCCTGTTTTGTTCTTTTTTTTCCTTTCCCTGCGCAAAAAGACAGTAGTGTAGGGACCCGCGAGGGTGTGCTTGGACTATTGCTATTTAATTATCGTGCTGCTTCCTCTATTCTAGTATTGTGCCTTTGTGCCGCACGCCTGCGTGTAGAAATTACTTAGCTTGGGGGGAGGTCTTGTCGTGACCCTTGTTTCCCGAGGCCGAGGCTTCGTCGAACGTTCCATATCCTACAAGGGTTAGTTTGGAGAGGTAGTTCCCGGCCTCAGCCCTGGAGGCGATCGACCCAGGTCCTGTGTTCGTGTCGCGATGCCCATGGGGCACGGACTGGAGGGGTGCTCCTGTAGTAGGCCCGGGTTGGGAAGCCTCAGACGACAAGGGCAGAAAACACTCATAAGGGTGCCCATGGTGCTCCCTCCAGAGACTTGCGCGAGAGAAATTGGGGCAGGAGAGCGAAAAGGCAAAGAGTCACAAGCCAAAGACGACAACAACTTCTGCAAAACCTCGAATGGGGGTGAACAGCCAACTGCAGAAAGCAAATGAGAAAAGCCGCGTCCGACACCTAATCTAGTCTTCGACGTCTTCTCACCAGCGCGGAGCTAAGTGCTGCCACTGGGCGTGGGAGGGAGCCCCAGGGCCTCAGGCCGGTGCTCCTGAGACTCGGGGCGTGTACAGCCACACTCATTATTACGTGAGAGTATCATGGGCGGCGAGCTTCACAGGCATTGGCCTTCTTCACAGGCTCCGGGCCTTTCTCGGGAGGATAAACTTCATAGGCGTTCGCCTTCTTCACAGGCTCTGGGCCTTTTCCAAAACGCAACAGCTTCACAGGCGTTCGCCTTCTTCACAGTCTGTGGGCCTTTTCCAAAACGCAACAGCTTCACAGGCGTTCGCCTTCTTCACAGGCTCTGGGCCTTTTCCAAAATGCAACAGCTTCACAGGCGTTCGCCTTCTTCACAGGCTCTGGGCCTTTTCCAAAACGCAATAGCTTCACAGGCGTTCGCCTTCTTCACAGGCTCTGGGCCTTTTTGAAAACGCAACAGCTTCACAGGCGTTCACCTTCTTCACAGGCTCTGGGCCTTTTCAAGGGTAAAATCTCCGGAGGTGCTGGATGTTCCACGCGTTCTGGATGGGCACCCTCCTGAGTCTCCAGGCGCGCGGAGCCGGGCCTGGAAACATGAACAACCTTGAACGGGCCCTCCCACATGGGAGAGAGCTTATGAAGTCCCTCCCTGGAGAGGACCTGCCTGAGCACGAGGTCTCGTACCTCGAGTGTCCTGGGGCGGATGTTGCGGCAGTGGTATCGCTGCAGCGCTTGTTGGTATCTTGCTGCTCGGAGCGCAGCTTCCCGGCGATGCTCCTCCCCCAGCACAAGGTCCGTCCCCCGCATGGCGTCCTGCTGCGCCTCGTCGAACGCCAGGACCCGTGCGGAACGATGTCTGACCTCGTGAGGGAGGACCGCTTCAGCTCCATAGACCAGGAAGAATGGGGTCTCGCCAGTTGGCTTGGTCGCGGTCGTGCGGATGGACCACAACACGGACTGAAGCTCGTCGTACCAACCTCGGCCGCAAGCCTCCAAATTCTTCTTGAATGTCCTGGTCATGAGGCCCCTCAGGACCTTCGCGTTAGCCCGCTCAGCCTGATCGTTGCTCCGGGGGTGCGCCACTGAAGCGTAGCATATCTGCGTTCCAAGGTTAGCAAAGTATGTTTTGAAGAGGTTACTGGTGAACTGCGAACCGTTGTCGGTGATGATGCGGTTCGGCACCCCGAACCGGCTCACGATGCCCTTGATGAACTTGACCGCAGACCCTGTGGGGATGGTGCGGACGGCTTCCACATCAGCATACTTAGTGAACTTGTCCACGGCGACGTAGAGGTAGCGATAGCCCCCTGGCGCCCGAGGAAACGGGCCCAGGATATCCAGCCCCCAGATTGCGAATGGCCATGAGAGGGGTATAGTTTGCAGACCTCCAGCCGGCTGATGGATCTGCTTGGCATGGAATTGGCAGGCCTCGCAAGATTTTACCAGTTCGACAACATCATTGAGCGCAGTGGGCCAATAGAATCCACTGCGGAACGCCTTACCAATGAGGGTCCGTGACAATGAATGATGCCCACAGTCTCCACCGTGTATATCTGCCAGCAGTTCCTTCCCTTGCTCCCTGGGGATGCAGCGCAGGGACACATCATTCGGTCGCCTTCGGTAGAGCTCTCCATCCTTGATACAGTATGTTGTGGCCTGCCGCGCCACGCGCTCCGCTTCCTCCTCCTTCTCTGGCAAGGCCCCTTGAGTTAGATAGCTCCGGAGCTCCGTGATCCAGCACCCCTCCTGAGGCTGCATCATCAAGAGCAGACGCGCCCCTGAGGCCGGGCGACAGACTGGGGCTCCCGAGGCTGGCGGCTGGGGGAGCTCCTCCTGAGGCTGCACCGCGCTTGATAGTGATGGCGTGGCTGAGGGCTTGAAGAGCTGCTCTTCGAAGACGCCAGGTTCCTGAGGTAGTCGCCTGGATGCTCGTTTGGCGATGTCGTCGGCCTCCTGATTGGTGCCACGGGGCATGTGCTGTAACTCTAGTCCCCAAAACTGCTTCTCCATCCTGCGGTCCTCCGCAAGGTAGGCTTCCATGTGCTCATCCCTCGGCTCATATACTTTATTGGAGAAGTTGACGAGGAGTTGTGAATCACCCTTGATGGTAACACGCTTTACTCCGAGGGCGGCCGCGGCCTTCAGGCCTGCTATCAGGTCTTCGTATTCTGCTATGTTGTTGGAGACTTTTTCTCCGTGCTAGAAACGGAGCTGCACGGCGTAGTAGAGCTTGTCTTGGGTAGGAGATATAAGCACCGCACCAGCCCCCGCGCCGTGCCTGGAGAACGCCCCGTCGAAGTACATGACCCAATAGTATGGCGCCTTGCTTCCCGGGGAGAGGGATCGATCCTCATCAGCCTTGAGGCCCGGCGCCGCCGTCCACTCCGCCGTGAAATCTGCCAAGGCGGCCCCCTTGATGACTCTGGTTGTGCTGAATTCGAGCTGAAATGCTTGTAGTTCAATGTTCCACTCAGCGACTCTTCCAGCTGAGTTGGGGCTCCTGAGCACCCTTTCCAAAGGGTATGCTGAGACAACCTTGATGGGGTGGCCCTGAAAATAATGCCGCAACTTGCGCGAGGCCACCAATAGCGCGAGGAGAAGTTTCTGAGGCATGGGGTACCGCGCCCTTGCGTCCCGCAACACTGTGCTGACGAAGTACATAGGATGTTCAACGAGGTTGGGAATGCTGGTGTCGAAGGCGCCCTCCGGAGACCGTGGCGCCTCCTGAGACAGGGGAGCCCCCAGCGGCTGGTCGCTAGGGGGAGGGGTTTCCGCTGTCTCGAGTGTGTCCCCCAGCGGCGGCTGATCCTTCTTGGCTGTGGCTGTGGTCTCTACGGGTCTTCCTTGTTCACGCTCCGCCTCAACCCGGGCAGATGCCGTGGCTTTGTTCCGACGCTCCTCCCTAACCGCCACCAGGGCTGCGCTGGCGGAGTAAGGAGTGGCTGCAAGGTAGAGCACCAGGGGTTCCTCAGGGCGCGGGGCCACCATTATTGGAGGGCTGGTTAGGTACCTCTTGAGGTCTTGGAACACCTTGTCGGCCTCTTCAGTCCATTCAAAGGGTCCCTTTTTCTTCATCAACTGGAAGAAAGGCAGCGCACGCTCTCCCAACTTGGAGATGAAGCGTCCTAGTGCTGTCACGCACCCAATGAGCTTCTGCATTTCTCTGAGGGTCTTTGGCGGGCTCATGTCCTCGACCGCCTTGACCTTTTCTGGGTTTGCCTCGATGCCTCGATGGGACACCAGGAAGCCCAAGAGCTTGCCTGAGGGGACCCCAAACACACACTTCTCTGGGTTGAGCCGCAGGCTCACGGCGTTGAGGCTCGAGAAGGTTTCCTCCAGGTCTTGTATCAGGGTCTTGGCCTCGTGAGACTTCACCACAATATCATCGACGTAAGCTTCAACATTCTTCCCGAGCTGCGGGCCCAAGGTGATGTGCATCAGCCGCTGAAAGGTTGCCCCTGCATTGCGCAACCCGAACGGCATGCATGTGTAGCAGTACACCCCACACGGGGTTAGAAAAGCCATTTTTTCCACATCTTCTACTGCCATCTTGATCTGGTGATACCCAGAGAAGGCATCCAAGAAACACAACAGGTCGCACTTGGCGGTGGAGTCGACGATCTGATTGATGCGGGGGAGCGGAAATGGATCTTGCGGGCAAGCTTTGTTGAGGTTGGTGAAGTCGACACACATACGTTCCTTCCCCCCTTTCTTAGGCACAACGACTGGGTTGGCCAACCAATCCGGATACCGGACCTCGCGAATGACCCCTGCAGCTTCCAACTTGCGGGTCTCTTGGACGATGAAAGCCTGCTTTTCGGTGGACTGCCATCTTGCTTTTTGCTTCACGGGTCGGACATTGGGGCACACATTGAGGTGGTGCTCGATTACGCCTCTAGGGATCCCCGCCAGCTGATCGGGCTCCCATGCGAATACCTTCTTGTTCGCGCGCAGGAACTTGACCAGGGCCTCCTCCTGCTCGGGCTCAAGGTTGGCGCCTATGGTGAAGGTGGCATCAGTTGATCCGTCCTTGTGAACTAGCATCTGCTTGGTTTCTGCCTTGTCTTGGGTGAACAACTGCTTCTTCTTGGCCGGTGCAGCCCCCTTGGGCTCAGGGGCGTCCGAGTCGGCAGGCTGCACCGCCGCCGCCGCCCTGAAGGCGAGCTTGAGCGCTTGCAACGCATCCCCGGTGTCTCCGCACACGGTGAGGACGCCACTGCTCCCGGGCATTTTCATGAGGTTGTACGCCGGGTGAGTCGCAGCCTTGAATCGGGCCAGCACTGGGTAGCCGAGGATGGCATTGTATGGGAGGCCGATGGGGGTGATGTCGAAGTCGATTAGCTCCATGCGGAAGTTGTCGTAGGTGCTGAAGGTTACCGGGAGACGGATCTGCCCCAGGGAGCTGGAGGACCCGCCCCCGACGCCCAAGAAGGGCCAGCTGGGCCGAAGCCGTTCCGGTGGTATGCGAAGGAGGCTGAAGGCTTCAATCGAGAGCACACTGAGGCCCGAGCCGCCGTCAATGAGAGTCCTGGTGACGGCCACCTAGCAGATGGTGGGAGTGCATAGCATCGGGGAGCGCGCCCGAGCAGGCCGAGTTGGAGGGGTGGTCCTTCGAGCTGAAGGCCAGATCGGCCTTGGGCGCCGACCGTCCTGAGGGAGCCCCCTGCCGCGTGGAGCCGGCGCCGACCTGGCGGACGAATGGCTTGACGTGGCGGCCCGAAGGTGGCACCTGCAAGCCGCCCAGGAGGGCTGCTATGACCGGGGGCGCTGACGCAGCGTGCCTGGCAAGGAAGAGGCTGCGCAGCTCTTCCCAAGGGCCACGGAAGCCGACGGTAACTTGTCCGGCCACCGCACCTGTCGCATGGCTGGGGCCAAGGCTCGGAGCCCCCTGGCCCCTGCGCTAGCGCTAACGACCGGAGCCGACGGCGCGTCGTTCATCGCAGGGCGAATCGCGGTGTCGGCAGAGAGCGGGTCGGCGGATGGAGAAGCTCCGACGCACCCTTACCTGGCGCGCCAAATGTCAGATTTCGGGTTCCAGCAGACCCTCTAGATTCGAACACTGGGGTGCGCTCGGAGATTTCGCCCTCTACCTACCTGCAGCTCACCGCCTTGCTATGATCTAAGCAATCAAAGGAACGACACAAGACACAGAGTTTATACTGGTTCAGGCCACCATTGTGGTGTAATACCCTACTCCAATGTGTGGTGTGGTGGATTGCCTCTTGGGCTGATGATGAACAATACAAGGAGAACAGCCTCGCGAGTGTCTGTTCTCGACTGGTGCGATGAACTACTAGGGGGAGCTTAGTCGCTCTCTGGATCGATGCCCCTACCCTGGGAGTGGCTAGCCCTGTTTATAGGCAAATGCCCTGGGCCTCTTCCCAAATATTGAGTGATAAAGGCGCCAACAATTGGCCATTTTGAAGGGGAGCATCTAGTACACTTATCCTGACTAAAGTTGGTCCTCGCCTGCCAAAGGCTCTGACGATGACGCCTTCCTAGGCTCCATGATGACTTCCTTCCTGCCGCTCGGCTGGTCTTGGTCTTGTTGCACCGAAATGGATGCCTTTGCTTGATGCTCTCGCCTGCGCTTGCTCCCTTTGCACCAAAGAGGAAAGGAGGACACTGCGTGGGCTGGCGCCCGCCTGGCGCCCTTGGTCGTCATGGCTTGCGTCATGGGCACCTTGTGAGGTACCCCGCCTTGATCTCTCCGCCTCCTCGCGAGCCAGCCTGACGAGGCCGCTCCTAAGGAAGCCTCCTGTCGTCCGCCCCGCGAGGCCTGGCCCCTCGCGAGGGTCTTGAGCTCGTGCTGATGAAGATGGGCCATGCTGGGCCGCCCCTTGAGCCACGCCACAGGCCGCAGGCAGGCAAGTCTGGGGACCCCCATTCCCAAAACGCCGACAGCCATGACGACCGAGGCCAGGAGGGCGCCAGGCGGGCGCCGGCCTATGTAGTGTCCTTGTTTCCCCTTTGGTGCAAAGGGAGCATGCACAGGCCAAGGCATCAAGCAAAGGCTACCGTTTCGGTGCAACAAGACCAAGACCAGCAGAGCGGCAGGATGGAGGTCACCGTGGAGCCCAAGACGGCGTCATCATCAGAATCTTTGGCAGTCGAAGACCAACTTTAGTCAGGATAAGTGTACTAGATGTTCCCCTTCAAAATGGCCAATTGTTGGCGCCCTTCCCACTCAATATTTGGGAAGAGGACCAGGGCCTCTCTATATATAGGGCTAGCCACCACTATAGGAAGGGACCCGAATCGACCCTTCCAAAGGGACAACACCACCAAAAGAACATCCCTCGCGAGGTTGTTCTTCCCTTGTATTGTTCATCATCAGCCCCTGAGGCAATCCACCACACCACACACTGGAGTAGGGCATTACACCACAATGGTGGCCTGAACCAGTATAAACCCCGTGTCCCCCCGTGTGTTCATCTTTCTAGCCTAGATTCCTTGCGAGGCCTTGGGACGTGAGTTGGTAGAGGAGAGATCTTCGCGTGCACCCCAGAGTTCGAACCTCAAGGGTCTGCCGACCCGAATTCCGACATTTGGCGCGCCGGGTAGGGGTGTGCCGGAATCTTTTCTTCCGCCGTCTCGCGTTCCATCGTGTGTCTCATCCATGGCTGACGCTCGCCGAGCCCGCGTCGAGCGCCGGGCTGCTCTCGCTGCCCACGTCGCTCAGATGGCTCCCGTCGGTGGGCTACCCTGTCATTCCCCATCGCCTGCCGCCCACGCCGCCACCGGCCCGGCGGGGAACGAGCAGCAGGCGTCGTTGCTGCATCCTTCGGTGCGGCGGGTAGGCCGCACCGCCACCCCGTCGCTGACTCCAGCAGGCTCGTCCTCGCACGCTCATCGCGCTCTTGCGGACGCGCACGCCGTGTTGCTCCTGGCGCGTGAGCTCCTGCACTACCGTCCCGTCGAAAACCTCTACGAGGAGTGGCTCGCTCGCATCACCGAGCTCGTCAGCGCCGCAGGGGGCTCCCCTGCCCGTCCCTCTCGCTGCATCGCCCTCCGTCCTGTGCAAGCAATGCCGCTCCGGAGGCGCCTTCGCCGCCTCCTCCCCAAGAAGGCGCCCTGGCCCCAAGGTGCACGGCCCCTAGACGAGACCCACCGCATCCAGCGCCCGCGCAGAAAGATAGGAGCTGCCAAGAAGTCCCTCGCCCTCGAGAAGGCGCTCGCGTGCTCCCTACGCCAGTGCGCCACGACCGTTTTCCTGCCCCAGCACGCCAAGACCCCGCGTTGCTCCTGGCGGCAGCTCGCGGAGACCCCAGGATCAAGCCCTGCGTCGGCAAAGGCCTCCAGTGGCTACCGCAGGCTGTCGTGCCTTCACCGCCGAGCTACACAGCATGGCCTGGCCGGGCAAGTTCAAGATGGATCTGCCTCCTCGCTATGACGGCACAACCGACCCCGCGGAGTTCCTCCAGCACTACGAGTTGGGCATCGAGGCGGCCAACAAAGACGAAAAAGTCATGGTGAACTGGTTTCCCATGGCGCTCAAGGATGGTGCCCGCACCTGGCTCCTGAACTTACCTCCCAGCACGATCTCCTCGTGGGACGAGATGCGCACCCGCTTCATCGCCAACTTCCAAGGCACTCGCGACCGGCCTCCGGCCATGAGTGACTTGCGCCGCATCAAGCAGCAACCAGGAGAGACCCTGCAAAAGTACATCCAGTGCTTCAACCACGCTCGACTCAAGATACCCAGGGTGACTGAGAAGGCCATCATCTCAGCCTTTTCTGATAGCGTGCGTGACATCAAGATGAAAGAGGAGCTGGCAATTCATGAAGACCTGTGCACATCTCTAGAGCTGTTCAACCTGGCGACCAAGTGCGCCAGGGCTGAGGAGGGACGCCTCTCCCTCCTCGAGCTCCCTGCCGCTGATCCTGAAGAGAAGAAAGCCAAGGCCAAGGACGTGAAGCGCAAAGGAGCAGTTGTGCTCGCAGCTGAAGCCAGACACCAAGCGTGGCAGAGATCAGCCGGAGTCATCCAAGGGCAGCCGGTAATGCGTGTACCACGACCCCCACACTCATAACACCAACAAATGTCACGAGCTCAGGGCCGTGCGAGAAGGACGTGGTGGTCGACGCCTTGAGCGCAGCGATCGGATCTATGGCCGAGGATGAGGAAGAGGTGGAGGACGATGGGAAGACCGTGGCCCTCGCCAAGGGTGGCGTGACCGACCTCGCGAGGACCGCTGGCAGGACTAGCCTCTCGAGGGGGCTTGGAGGGATCAGCCTCGTGAGGATCGCCCGCAAGGCAACACAGGCCTCCCTCCTCTGCAACCACCACCTAGGAGGAATGAAGACCAGCATCAGGACAAGGGGGTTGGGGCTTCCAGGAGCCGTGTGCTATTGCTTGCATCTTGGGCGGAGCTCAGGCCCCAGCCTCTCAGCGCATGTTCAAGCAGTTTGCTCGCGAGGTGAATGCAGTCCTCCCAAAGCTCGAGTCCTCGCGCCCTCTGAGGTGGTCCACATGTGCCATCACGTTCAGCTCAGCGGATCACCTCAAGTGCGCAGCAACAAGCTAGGGTCCTCCCGATACTCTGTTCCCTAGTCGTCAGCAATGTGCAGGTCACCAGGACCCTCATCGATGGTGGCGCAGGGCTCAACGTTCTGTCTGTCGAGACATTCAACAACCTCCAAGTGCCTTACGATCAACTTCAGCCAACCAAGCCTTTCTCAGGAGTCACTGATGGCTCTACCACCCCGATAGGGCAGGTCCGCCTCCCTGTCACCTTCGGACAGCGCAAAAACTACCGCACTGAGCTCATCGACTTCGACGTCACCCACATTCGCCTGCCATACAACGCCATCCTCGGGTATCCAGCCCTGGCCAAGTTCATGGCAGTGACTCACCATGGCTACAATGTCCTCAAGATGCTAGGAAGCGCTGGAGTCATCACAGTCCCCTGTGAGGAGAAGGATGCAGTGTGTTCTCTTGAGCGTGCCTTCCAGGCAGCGTCAATCGAAGACCCAGATCACAGGAGTGGGAGCCTTCCCGAGGCAGCCCCTATGAAGAAGAAGACATCACCTGGCCCGAGCCCTCAGGAGGTAGCCACCTCCAGTGGCACTGCATCAGGATCCACGCACGTTCAAGGGGCGCCTCCCTCTGTTGCATAGGAAGGCACGCTCGGTGCCCTCCTCGGGCAAGGCTCGGGGGCTCTCTCCTGGAGGGCCACTGACTTTGCCAAGGTCACGAGGGAGGCGCTCGGGCACCACTTGGAGGCGTGCTTCAAAGCACGTTTCCCTCAGGAAGGCATGAGGTAAGGAAGGGCCAACCCTCAGGAGTTCATCGCTAGAAACACCCATGAGCTAAAGGAGTCAAGAGTCATGCGTGGCAGCCGCCGCTTACCCCCCGTAGCTCCCCATCCAGGCGAGGATGGTGGGCTGCGCGTCTGCGTCGACGTGCCAGGCTCAACCAAGTCGCGTCTCAGGAACGCCTCTGGCCCTCAGCGTGTGGACTGTTGTGAGGGTCCACCTCATAGCTATGTTCGCATGCCTCTCGGCCTACCGAACGGGGCCGCTGCTCATCAGCGTCTGATCTGGAGCATTCCGGAGGCTCAGGAGGTTAGGCACTGCGGTCCTGGCGGAGATGGAGATGGTCCTCGAGGAGCCGCCTGCGCCCCCAGAGTCTCCCGAGGCTCCGGGTCCTGGGAGCTCGTGAGGTAGCTTCCTCACGCGCGTCGTCCGCTACTTCAACATTCCTTCATCTCCAACGGTATCAGGTGACATCTTTCAAGTTCCATTTCAGCTGGGAGCGCCCCCAGGGCTGCATCATTCCCAGGTCGCGTGGGTCCATCCCTACAGCATGTATCTCTTTTGCTCATGTCTTTGGTTTACCTTGCTGGGGCGCCCCTCGGGCTGCATTATCCCAAAGCCGCTCGGGCCTGACTCGGTGGCGTGTATCCCCCTCGCATGCTGTCTAAGCTGATTTGCTCTTCCATGCCTAACCTGCCTGTCGTAATCGCCCGCTCGATTGACACCAACCTTTGGAGCTCCTCACCCTGGCACGACACTTGTGCATGGGTCCGTCCCTGCAACATCGACAAACCTGAGTGGCTGAGCTCTGGCCGCGGCAGCCCCACAAGGCGCCACCTCACCAGGCCCTCAGTGCCCTCATCACTCCCCCAGAGCAACCAGTGGCTGGCCGACAATTGTAATGGCAATTCTCCTTTTCCTTGTGATGAGTTTACAGGGTCTCTCTGAGGGACAGCGTCGGGCGAGGCCTTCACGGTATTTTCTCTTCTCTCTCACCCGCACGAACCGCTTGAGCGTTGAAGGGGGGGCACCTGAGCATCGCGACTCACGGGATCTTACTGGCTCTCCAGCCCTCACCGCCTGGCCTTGTCCACGGCATCGTGACCTGGCATACCAGTGACGGCTGAGCTCGCTCGAGGGCCAGGACCCGAGGATGCAGAGCACGAAGGGGAGTGCGGGAGAGAGGGAGGAGCTCGCGAGGACCTTACTGGGCAACTCCCCTGCTGCAGACGCGCGGGTCCGGCGCCATGCCGAGGAATGGCCCCAAGCTCCTGAGATAAGTCACCCTCTATGGAACTGCTATCTAACGCAACACCGACTTGCACCTAATGCGGCCCTGTACGGCGATGTTGTACTCCTTTCTCACCGAGCGACGGCTGCTTGAGCGCTAAGGGGGACCTCCTGAGCATCGCGCCTCGGGGATCCTACTGGACCTTGGGCCACTCACCTCCTGGCCTTGACCACGACATCGCGACTTAGCATACCAGCGACGGCTGAAGCCTGCCTGGGGACCGGGACCTATCGGCGCAGAGCACCAAGCCTCGTGAGGTTAGAAAGGAGGAACCAAGCTGGATAGGACAAGCATCTCGCACTGCTTCACGATAAGGATCATGTTAACAAAAGGGATTACAGACGCTTTACATGCCCCCACGGGTACTTCCTTGATTCCTCGCAGGGAACAAAAGATGCAAATCCTAAGGAGCCCTAACTACAGGTCCCTCAGCAGCAGACGCCATCATCAACAGTGGGCCGCGTGAGGCCGGCGCCAACCCCATCCAGATCAACCGCGCCGACCGCCGGGCGCACCGGCTCTGCTCCGGGCGCGGCGCGAGCTCGGGGGCTCGTAGCTGTCGTCGCTCATCTCCGGAGTCAAGAGAAGCTCGGGGGAGTCGCTGGACCCTCCAGCATGCCCACTAGTACCAGAGGAGCTGCTGGAAAAGCGGGCGGCAGGCCTGGTCCTCGCCGCTCCAAGCCGCTGCCTCTGGGGCACCACTCCAGCCGGCGTCCTTCTGCGTCGAAGACCTTGAAGATCATCAAGGAGGCGCCATCGTATTCCAGATGAATCACGAGGGCGCCCCCCCCCCATTCGGCAGACCCTGGCGATCTCGCCCCAGCCCCGGGTCATGAAGACCTTGCCAGGGGCGACAACCTCAACCTCCGCCTCAGTCGTAGGGGTGCTGCAGTTAGCGTGCTGCAGCCAAAGCTCCTAAGGCCCCCTCGGAGGTATCTCGAAGGCGAAGGAAGCAGGAAGGCGGATCCAAGAGCTCGGAGGCATGGCGGCGTGAAGCACGAGCTCGCGGGAAGAGTCCGCAACATGGACCCCAAGGGGACGACGTGCGTCGCCGTGATCTGTCGGCACTGCCGGTGGTGCGGGCGGGTGCCGCTCGGTGCCTTCTTCCCCAGGGCCCTCGGCCTGGGCATACAACAGCAATGGATATCCGGGAGGAGGCCGCTCGTACCAAGGCCTTGACGTCTCCTGCCGAGCTGCCTCATCACGGCGGCAGAGAACTGGCCGCTTCTTCAGTGGGAGTGGGATGGGCCCCTCTCGGGGGGCCCTCCCTTCTCTTCGGCTGAGAACCGGCGGATCGGCGCCATTATCGTCAAAAGGGGGCGAAGAAGAAGAGGCGGAGCAAGGAGAGATGGACTGGAAGGGCTCGCGCCGTTACGTACTTATATCCAGAGGAGGCCAACTGTCGGCCTCTACGATCGCAGGTAATCATGACTCATTTTGCATGCAGGGACTTGTCATGTCGGGCAATTGCCGAGGCGTCATGGGGAAGCGGGGACGCCCACGTCCAATCAACCGCCATGCGGCACCCAAGGCCCCAGGCTGTTGGGGCCCGTGGCGCTTCGCGCTTGCCCCTTCGCTTCTCTGCTAAGCCAAGTCCGAGCGCGCCTTGGGCCCGGGGGCTACTGGCGGTGTTCTGGGAACGGGGGTCCCAAGACTTGCCTGCCTGCGGCCTGCGGCGTGGCTCGAGTGGTGGCCCTGTGCGGCCCATCTTCATCGACTCAAGCTCAAGACCCTCGCGAGGGCCAAGCCTTGCGGGGAGGACGACAGGAGTCTTCCTCAGGAGCAGCCTCGCCAGGCAAGCTCGCGAGGAGGCGGAGAGATCAAGGCAAGGGTACCTCGCGAGGTGCTCGTGACGCAAGCCATGACGATCGAGGCCAGGCGGGCGCCAGGCGGGCGCCGGCCTGTGCAATGTCCTTGTTTCCCCTTTGGTGCAAAGGGAGCATGCACATGCCAAGGCATCAGGCAAAGGCTACCGTTTCAGTGCAACAAGACCAAGACTAGCAGAGCGGCACGATGGAGGTCACCGTGGAGCCGAAGACGGCGTCATCGTTAGAATCTTTGGCAGTCGAAGACCAACTTAAGTCAGGATAAGTGTACTAGATATTCCCCTTCAAAATGGCCAATTGTTGGCGCGCTTCCCGCTCAATATTTGGGAAGAGGACCAGGGCCTCTCTATATATAGGGCTAGCCACCACTGCAGTAAGGGACCCTGAATCGACCCTTCCAAAGGGACAACACCATGACAAGAACATCCCTCGCGAGGCTGTTCTTCCCTTGTATTGTTCATCATCAGCCCCGCCGCCTCCCTCCTCCACTCCCCTTGACATGTCCAGCTTCGACATCACCCCGTCCAATAGGACGCGACACCTCAAACCGCCGCTCCCTCCACTCCCTCCTCGCACGTGGCGCGGGCCCGCCCGCAGCCCGCAGCAGGCCCGCGCGGGCCAGATCGTGCGCGTGGCCGCCGCATCGCCGCCGCCAGCGCCGCAGGCCCGGTCGCCGCGCGCTCGCGCCGCATGCCCGCGGCCGCTCTGCCGCCGTCCTCCTCTGCCCCGCCGCCGTGCGCTTCCTCCGCCGCGCGTCGCCGCGGCACGTCGCCCGCCTCCGCCGCCGAGCCTCCTCTGCCGATCCGCGCGCCGCCCCGCCACTGGTTGCCCCAGCCGCGGCGGCCGGAGCCGCCGTGGGCTGCGCCGGTGAGCCCCGTGCCCGCCTCCGCCTCGCCCCCCTGCCCGGCAAGCTCGCCCCCACCTCCTCTGGCCTTCTCCACGTCACCGACCCCGCCTCCGGTCAGATCCGGGCAGGAGCCGCCCGGATCCGCCCCTCTCCGGGAACCCCGGGCCCTTCCTCGACATCTTCGGCGAAGGTCCGCGAGGTTGACTTTCCCCCTTCCCCGAATTGACTAAGTCCCAGATTTTGTAATTTCATGCCATGTTTCGTCTGCCGTAATCTCTACATCCGTAGCTCCGTTTCGTGCGCTGTAATATGGTCAATTTTCACCCTCAACGAGTACATCATTTATTCCATTGCCATCATATTCCATTTGAGGCCAGTATAGATGCATGAATCATCGATAGAAAGAGTGCTTCATTAATGTTCTTCTGCTGTCTGTTATCAGAACGAGTCTTTTGTCATTTCTGCCCATGATTGAAGTCTGCATCCTATGAGCGTTGATGTCTAGCATATGTTTTTGATCTATGTCTATGTCTTATTTACCAGGTGGTTATGCATGGCTTTTTGTGATCAATGTGGTGACTAGCACAAGCATGCAAACTAGGCATCGTGATGTTACTGATTTTAGTCCTGTTCTGCTGTTATTTTGATGCCATGTAAACTTGATGCTACAGAGAGATCCATGCATATTTTGAGATACTTCATTAAGGATGTTTTGAACATGTGGTTATTTTCTATCCATCCCTGCCGTTTGTTGCAATTATGGAGTAGTCTAGCATGTCATTTGAGTGCTCTACTTTTGCTTCAAAATGTTTCCTGGCAGATTGTTTACTTGTTATTCAATTTAGCCAAGGATGCTATAGTTGATCCTTGCATGCTATGGACTTGTTCTTGACTTGTTTTGTTTCACAAACATGTATTCTTGATGATGCTATGCTTATCTTGTCATGCAATGACTTGTGGTGAGTGAATCGAGCTTGTTAAGTAGGGTACATGATGTTGCTGTTTTGCTAGGCTGAATCTGTTATTTCGTGATGCTATATAAACATGTTGCTACTAATCATTATATGCATAATCTGGAGATGTTCTATAAACATGTTTTGATATACATGTAATCCTCTAACCATACATGCCCCTGGTTGCATTTATAGCTTGCTGTAGCTTGTTCATATCTTGCTCCAAAGTTGCTTGGAAATGTTGCTGTCAGCCTATTAACATTAAGTTCAGTTATTGCCATGTGTTTTCCTAGTGATCCATGCACCCTATGGCCTTGCTTTTGCCATGCTTAGCTTCACAAATATGTCTTCTTACTGTTGGGTGCCTTGCCATGCCATGTATTGCTCTGTAGTGCATGGTACAAGGTCATTAACATGCCTTCATAATTCTGTTTCTGCCATGTTTGAGTGTGTAATATAACTTGCCATGTTTACATGGGTGCCATCATATCTTCTGATCCTTTTTGGCTTATGGTCAGTAAGGGACTTTTGATCTATGCACTAAGTAGATTCATGCCATGTCTTGTTTTGCTATTATAAGTTCCTATAACATGTTGTTTTATAGCTCTAAACATTGCAACCTGATGTTATTTTCTGCAAAGTCTGAATTGTTATTACTTGCAATCTTATCACGTGTGTTTGAGCATGTTCTAGTGATTTCTGGAGATAGCTCAGTGTTCATGTTTTGTAATGCTTTACCTGTACATCATGTCCATGCCTTTTTTTATCATGTTGGGGTGCTGTAGCATGTTGTTTTGATGCTTGCAATATGCCTAGTTGCTGTTTTGGACAGCTTGTCCTTTAAACTTGTATAGAGGAGTGTGTTGAACCGTTGCTCCGTTTTGAGTGTGCTCTATAGGAAACTTGCTTAGAATTGCATGTAGCTTCATATTATCATATTGCATCCATATTTTGAGGTGTTTGCTTGATGTTTGAGTGCATTTTGCATCAATGCCATGTTTAACTTGTTTTGCTCATATCTTCTAGGCCGTAGCTCCAAATCTAATGAACTTTATATGTAACTTGACTAGAATCTCGTGTAGATCATCTTTGTGCTTCTTAACTTGCTATTTGACAACTTTAACATAAGGTTTATTCAGATATGGACCAATTTCGAAATATGCATATGAGGACTTACCGGAATTGTTATATGTTGATCCCGACCTCATTTAAACTTGCCTTGATGTGTTGTTCTTGTTTGCATCATCTCTTGCCATGAGTAGCTTCATGTAGTCTTGTCTTGCATCATGCTTGTTCGTGCATCATGACTTGTTCATGTGTGGTGTGTTTACCTTGTTGTGTGCTTCTTTTCGATAGTTCCTGTTTCGTTGCGATCGTGAGGATTCGTTCGTCTATGCTTGGTTCGGCTTCATCCGTTCGTCTTCCTCATGGACTCGTTCTTCTTCCTAGCGGGATTTCAGGCAAGATGACTGCTACCCTGGATCTCACTACTATCATTGCCATGATAGTTGCTTCGTTCTATCGCTTTGTTGCGCTACCTATCACATGTTTATCAAGCCATCCCGTATTGCCATGAACCTCTAACCTTTGACACCTTTCCTATGCAAACCATTGTTTGGCTATGTTACCGCTTTTGCTCAGCCCTCTTATAGCGTTGCTAGTTGTAGGTGAAGTTGAAGATTTCTCCATGGTGGACAGGATTTTGGTTGGGATATCACAATATCTCTTATATTATTAATGCATCTATATATTTGGTAAATGGTGGAAGACTCGGCCTTATGCCTGGTGTTTTGTTCCACTCTTGCCGCCCTAGTTTCCGTCATACCGGTGTTATGTTCCCGGATTTTGCGTTCCTTACGCGGTCGGGTGATTTATGGGACCCCCTTGACAGTTCGCTTTGAATAAAACTCATCCAGCAAGGCCCAACCTTGGTTTTACCATTTGCCTCACCACCACCTATCCTTTCCCTTGGGTCGGCCAACCCGAGGGTCATCTTTATTTTAGCCCCCCCCCGGGCCAGTGCTTGTTTAAGTGTTGGTCCGAACCGAGTAGACTGCGGGGCCACCTCGGGGCAACTCGAGGGCTGGTTTTACTCGTAGGATGTCTCATCCGGTGTTGCCCTGAGAACGAGATATGTGCAGCTCCTATCGGGATTGTCGGCGCATCGGGCGGCTTTGCTGGTCTTGTTTTACCATTGTCGAAATGTCTTGTAAACCGGGATTCCGAGTCTGATCGGGTCTTCCTGGGAGAAGGTCTATTCCTTCGTTGATCGCGAGAGCTTATCATGGGCTAAGTTGGGACACCCCTGCAGGGTATAATCTTTCAAAAGCCGTGCCTGCGGTTATAGGCAGATGGGAATTTGTTAATGTTCGGTTGTAGATAACTTGACACCAGATCCGAATTAAAACGCATCAACCGCGTGTGTAGCCGTGATGGTCTCTTCTCAGTGGAGTCCGGGAAGTGAACACGGTTTCTGAGTTATGTTTGACGTAAGTAGGAGTTCAGGATCACTTCTTGATCATTACTAGTTGACGACTGTTCTGCTTGCTCTCTTCTCGCTCTTATTTGCGTATGTTAGCCACCATATATGCTTAGTCGCTGCTGCAACCTCACCACTTTACCCCTTTCTTTCCTATTAAGCTTTGCTAGTCTTGATACCCATGGTAATGGGTTTGCTGAGTCCTCGTGGCTCACAGATTACTACAACAACAGTTGTAGGTACAGGTTATGCGATGATCATGACGCGAGAGCGATGCTTGCTTTGCGTTGAGTTCTTCTTCTGCTTCTTCTTTGATCAGGGGATAGGTTCCAGGTCGGTAGCCTGGGCTAGCAGGGTGGATGTCGTTTGAGTTTCTGTTTATGTTTCATCCGTAGTCGGATGATGCTCTGATGTATTGTGATGTTGTATTCGTGTGGCATTGTATGCCTTATGTATGTATCCCCATCTATTATGTAATGTTGATGTAATGATATCCACCTTGCAAAAGCGTTTCAATATGCGGGTCTATCCTTGGTGGGACCTTCGAGTTCCTTTTGGATAGGGTCGCATATTGGGCGTGACAAGTGGGTATCAGAGCCTCGACCGACCCTAGGAGCCCCCTTGATTGATCGTGTAGTTTGGCCGTTGTTGAGTCTAGAAGAAAACTGTTTTTTTGGAGTCTAGTTATATCGGAGAGTAGGAATTCTTTTTACTCACTGCCCCTTCGTCGCTCTGGTAAGGAATCTTGACGTAGGTGTTTTGAATTACTTCTCTTCCCTTTCAAATTTTTCTTTAGGATCACGCAGTTGGTTTTCCGTTCGTTGGTTCCCAGCTCGTTTCATCCGGTGCATTTCTCGTCAAGTTGACTCGAGCCTCTTCATCATTGAGTTCTATCCCCAGTTGTTTTCTTTTCCCACCCGCCCACCCTTCTTCTTCTCGGAACCGGCGTCCGTAATCGAGTATCCATCCTACTCGTGCGAAGTCTTTGCTTTCTTTCCTCAATGATTTCAACCGGTGTTGTCTCTTCAAGATATTCTTTGCTTCCCTTTCCAAGTTGCTTTTGTTTTCCCGCCCTCCCACCCCTTTTCTTCCCGGAGTCTGACTCTCTCGACCGTCAATTTCTTTCGTACGGAGCCTCTTCAGTCTTCCCTCAATTATTTCAACCGGTGAATTCTCATCTCATTCGACATTCTTCATCTCTTTTCTGCTCTGGTGGACTCAATTCAAGTTTTTTTCGGGTTGATCATATTTTTTCCTCGAAGTGTTCTCCTTCATCGTTCGTCTCTCGCCAGTTTATCCCTCCGGAGTGCTCAAGACATCTCAGAAGATTCGTCCGTGTTCCAATTAATTCGAGGTTGTCACCTCATTCAAATATTTCAATTGTTTCGGTGCATCATCTATCTGTTCTACAATCCTTTCCAACGGTGTTATATTCTAGTGGGCCCTAACCCACAGGTCTTTTCCCAGGATCTTACCTGACTCTTCTAATTCCCCCGGAGTGATTCTCAATTCTTTTCAAGTGTGACGTAAGAATGGATCCCATCAGTCACATGTCTTCTCCAAGATCGCGTTCAAATTCTTTTCATTGTTTGTTCAACCCCTTTGCTTTCCATTCTTCCTGAGCATCTCAGTAATTTTGGTGGCGTTTCTCGTCATCCTTCTCAGCGTTTGAAGATCGGAGAAGAGTTTTTCCTCTAAATCTTGTCCGTTCTCTTGAAGTTTCATGGTTCTAGCTTCATGTTATCCTCTTGATTATTCCATTTGTCAGATATTCAGTTTCTTAACCATCCGGAGTATGTCAGAAATTGTTTTCCCCTTTCTTTTCATCGGAGACCATCATTTCAGTTACCGTTATCCAATTATTCCGGTGCTTCCTTCAAGTGTTCTTTAATCAGCTCATGATCTCTTTCTTCTTTTACATCTAAATCCCCTCGAGCATATTTGTTCTTCTAATTCTTCCCGGCGATTCATTCTTTTTCGACAGTCATTTTCGAACTCTTATGGTGGTTCATTCAAGATTCTTTTCCTTGGTCATCATTTTAATTCATTCGTTCTTTCGAATCCTAACGGTGGATCATGAAGACCTTCTCAAGTTTGCGATATGTCACTTCTCAATCCTTTTTCAACAAGAATAAGTAATATGCAAAATCCATTGTTGGTCATCAATTTAAGTTGATGAAGGATAAGCATACAATAAATCTTATTCTTATTTCATCCAAGTGATTAATCTTTTCCTTCGGAGTTTGTTCGTGAGGAACAAATTCTTGATTCCAAGTGTTTTCATCTTTTTCTTTTCCGGAGTTCAATTTCCTCGGCCATTTCATCGGAACCTTCATCTAAATCATCGCAAGGCTCATCTTATTCTTTCGTACTTCATTTTATCTCGTCATCCTCTTGTTACCGGAGTTCTTCATGGTGGTTCATCATGATTTAATTCATTCATCAAGAGTTCATCAAGATTTTGTTGGAGGAGTTCAAGTATCCTTTTTCTCGCATCTCGAAGTGTAATTAATTCTTCGTATTCTTTTGAATTGGAGTTTTGCATTTCTTCGTTCTTCTCAGTTATCCAATCATTTCCATTTGTGGCCGGTTATCACCTTATGATCTTAAGATGTTATCTATAAGACCACAACAAGCTTATTCTTTTCGTTGTTGAATTTTCTCAACAACTCCATTCGATCTTTTCTTCTAAGGTTGCTTTCTATTTCATTCATGGCACAAGTTGTCATTTTCTTCTCAGTTCTTTTCATTCAATTCTATTTCAATTCTTTCCGGAGGTTTTGTGTCACGTCTTCATCAAGTATCATTCCATCCTCTCGAGCTCGTGTTCTATTCATTCCATCTTCAGTCCGTGTGCTGCATAAATCCTTTCAGTCTTATTCGTTTCTTATCTTGTTCTATCCGGAGTGGTTTCATAGCCTATCTGATTCCATGAGTTTTCGATTCCCGTCATTCTCGTCGTTCTTCTCTTCATCTCGAGTGCTCTCGATTCTTTGCTCCTTCTTGAGTTCTTGTTTCACCTCATCACTTTTCTCTTCCGTCTCGGTCCTAAGATCTCGGGACGAGATCTCTTGTTAGTGGAGGAGTGTTGTAAAGCCCCGAGTTCGATGCGCCAGGTGTCTGCCAGTTATTCGCCCTTGTTGCCATGTCATTTGCTTGCGTGTTGCATTTTATCATGTCATCATGTGCACTGCATTGCATACGTGTTCGTCTCATGAATCCGAGCCTTTTCCCCGTTGTCCATTTTGCAATCTGACACTCATATGCCCTCCGACGTCCCCTTTTTGTCTCTCATTGTGAGCGGGTGTTAAACGTTCTCGGAATGGCCCGGGGTTTGCCAAGCGGCCTTGGTATATCACCGGTAGACCGCCTGTCAAGTTTCGTGCCATTTGGAGGTCGTTTGGTACTCCAACGGTTAACCGGGTAACCGTAAAGCCTTTTCTCTTTGCAGCCCAACACCCCTTCCAAACTGGCCCAAAACCCATCCAAGTCCCCTCCATGCTCTCGGTCGTTCGATCACGATCGTGTGGGCGAAAACCGCTCCTCATTTGGACACTCCTAGCTCCCTCTACCTATAAATATGTGGCCTCCCCCCGAAATTCCCGCAGTCCAAACCCTAGCCTCTTCCCCCGCCGCCACCGGACATGTCCACTCCGACCGGACATGTCCACCTTTCACATCAACCCGTCCAATAGGACGCCGACACCTCAGCGCCGCCGCCTCCCTCCTCCACTCCCCGCGCGCCACGTGGGCGCCGCCGGCTCCCCGCGCCGCCGGCCCGCCCGCAGCCCGCAGCAGGCCCGCGCGGGCCCAGATCCGTGCCGCCTGGCCCGCGCATCGCCACCGCCAGCGCCCGCCAGGCCCGGTCGCCGCGCGCCTTGCGCCACGTGCCCACCGGCCGCTCCGCCGCCGTCCTCCTCTGCCCCGCCGCCATGCGCTTCCTCCGCCGCCGCGTCGCCGCGGCACGTCGCCCGCCTCCGCCGCCGAGCCTCCCTCTGCCGATCCGCGCGCCGCCCCGCCGCTGGTTGCCACAGCCGCGGCCGGCCAGAGCCGCCGTGGGCCGCGCCAGTGAGCCCCGCGCCCTCCTCCGCCTCGCCGGCCCCGTGCTTGGGCAAGCTCGCCCCGCCTCCTCCGGCCTTCTCCACGTCGTCGGACCCCGCCTCCGGTCAGATCCGGGCAGGAGCCGCCCGGATCCGCCCTCTCCGGTGAACCCTGGGCCCTTCCTCGACATCTCCGGTGAGATTCCGGCGAGGTCCCGCCGAGGTTGACTTTTCCCCCTTCCCCGAATTGACTAAGTCCCAGATTTTTGTAATTTTCATGCCATGTTCGTCATGTTGAATCTCTGCATATGTAGCTCCGTTTCGTGCGTGTAATATGTCAAATTGTTCGCCTCAATGAGTAAATCATTTCATTCTATTGCATCATATTCATTTGAGTCCATCTTGATGCCTGAATCATTGTTGTAAGAGTGCTTCATAATGTTTTCTGCTGTTTGTTATCAGAACGAGCTCTTTTGTCATTTTTGCCATGATTGATGTGTGCATCCTATGAGGTTGCTGTCTTCATGTGTTTTGATCTATGCTATGTCTTATTTACAGTGGTGTATGCCATGCATTTTTGTGATCAATGTGGTGACTAGCACAAGTATGCAAACTAGGCATCGTGATGTTACTGATTTTAGTCTCTGTTCTGCTGTTATTTTGATGCCATGTAAACTTGATGCTACAGAGAGATCCATGCATATTTTGAGATACTTCAGTAAGGATGTTTTGAACATGTGGTTATTGTATATCCATCCCTACCATTTGTTGTAATTATGGAGTAGTCTAGCATGTCATTTGAGTGCTCTACTTTTACTTCAAAATGTTTCCTGGCAGATTGTTTACTTGTTATTCAATTTAGCCAAGGATGCTATAGTTGATCCTTGCATGCTATGGACTTTTTCTTGACTTGTTTTGTTTCACAAACATGTCTTCTTGATGATGCTATGCTTATCTTGTCATGCAATGACTTGTGGTGAGTGAATCGAGCTTGTTAAGTAGGGTACATGATGTTGCTGTTTTGCTCGGCTGAATCTGTTATTTCGTGATGCTATATAAACATGTTGCTACTAATCATTCTATGCATAATCTGGAGATGTTCTATAAACATGTTTTGATCTACATGTCATCCTCTAACCATACATGCCCCTGGTTACATTTATAGCTTGCTGTAGCTTGTTCATATCGTGCTCCAAAGTTGCTTGAAAATGTTGCTGTTAGCCTATTAACAATAAGTTCAGTTATTGCCATGTGTTTTCCTAGTGATCCATGCACCCTATGACCTTGCTTTTGCCATGCTTCGCTTCACCAATATGTCTTCTTACTGTTGGGTGCCTTGCCATGCCATGTATTGCTCTGTAGTGAGTGGTACAAGCTCATTAACATGCCTTCATAATTCTGTTTCTGCCATGTTTGAGTCTGTAATATAACTTGCCATGTTTACATGGGTGCCATCATATCTTCTGATCCTTTTTGGCTTATGGTCAGTAAGGGACTTTTGATCTATGCAATTAGTAGATTCATGCCATGTCTTGTTTTGCTATTATAAGTTCCTGTAACATGTTGTTTGATAGGTCTAAACATTGCAACCTGATGTTATTTTCTGCAAAGTCTGAATTGTTATTACTTGCAATCTTATCACGTGTGTTTGAGCATGTTCTAGTGATTTCTGGAGATAGCTTAGTCTTCATGTTTTGTAATGCTTTACCTGTACATCATGTCCATGCCTTTTGTTATCATGTTGGGGTGCTGTAGCATGTTGTTTTGATGCTTGCAATATGCCTAGTTGCTGTTTTGGACAGCTTGTCCTTTAAACTTGTATAGAGGTGTTTTTTGAACCGTTGCTCCGTTTTGAGTGTGCTCTATATGAAACTTGCTTAGAATTGCATGTAGCTTCATATTATCATGTTGCATCCATGTTTTGAGGTGTTTGCTTGATGTTTGAGTGCATTTTGCATCAATTCCATGTTTAACTTGTTTTGCTCATATCTTTTAGGCCGTAGCTCCAAATCTAATGAACTTTATATGTAACTTGACTAGAATCTCGTGTAGATAATCTTCGTGCTTCTTAACTTGCTATTTAACAACTTGAACATAAGGTTTATTCAGATCTGGACCAATTTCGAAATATGCATATGAGGACTTACCGGAATTGTTATATGTTGATCCCGGCCTCATTTAAACTTGCCTTAATGTGTTGTTCTTGTTTGCATCATCTCTTGCCATGAGTAGCTTCATGTAGTCTTGTCTTGCATCATGCTTGTTCGTGCATCATGCCTTGTTCATGTGTGGTGCGTTTACCTTGTTGTGTGCTTCTTTTCGATAGTTCCTGTTTCGTTGCGATCGTGAGGATTCGTTCGTCTATGCTTGGTTCGGCTTCATCCGTTCGTCTTCCTCATGGACTCGTTCTTCTTCCTAGCGGGATTTCAGGCAAGATGACCGCTACCCTGGATCTCACTACTATCATTGCCATGCTAGTTGCCTCGTTCTATCGCTTTGTTGCGCTACCTATCACCTGTTTATCAAGCCATCCCATATTGCCATGAACCTCTAACCTTTGACACCTTTCCTATGCAAACCATTGTTTGGCTATGTTACCGCTTTTGCTCAGCCCTCTTATAGCGTTGCTAGTTGTAGGTGAAGTTGAAGATTTCTCCATGGTGGACAGGATTTTGGTTGGGATATCACAATATCTCTTATATTATTAATGCATCTATATATTTGGTAAAGGGTGGAAGACTCGGCCTTATGCCTGGTGTTTTGTTCCACTCTTGCCGCCCTAGTTTCCGTCATACCGGTGTTATGTTCCCGGATTTTGCATTCCTTACGCGGTCGGGTGATTTATGGGACCCCCTTGACAGTTCGCTTTGAATAAAACTCCTCTAGCAAGGCCCAACCTTGGTTTTACCATTTGCCTCACCACCACCTATCCTTTCCCTTGGGTCGGCCAACCCGAGGGTCATCTTTATTTTAGCCCCCCCGGGCCAGTGCTTGTCTAAGTGTTGGTCTGAACCGAGTAGACTGCGGGGCCACCTCGGGGCAACTCGAGGGCTGGTTTTACTTGTAGGATGTCTCATCCGGTGTTGCCCTGAGAACGAGATATGTGCAGCTCCTATCGGGATTGTCGGCGCATCGGGCGGCTTTGCTGGTCTTGTTTTACCATTGTCGAAATGTCTTGTAAACCGGGATTCCGAGTCTGATCGGGTCTTCCTGGGAGAAGGTCTATTCCTTCGTTGATCGCAAGAGCTTATCATGGGCTAAGTTGGGACACCCCTGCAGGGTATAATCTTTCGAAAGTCGTGCCTGCGGTTATAGACAGATGGGAATTTGTTAATGTCCGGTTGTAGATAACTTGACACCAGATCCGAATTAAAATGCATCAACCGCGTGTGTAGCCGTGATGGTCTCTTCTCGGTGGAGTCCGGGTAGTGAACACGGTTTCTGAGTTATGTTTGACGTAAGTAGGAGTTCAGGATCACTTCTTGATCATTACTAGTTGACGACCGTTCTGCTTGCTCTCTTCTCGCTCTTATTTGCGTATGTTAGCCACCATATATGCTTAGTCGCTGCTGCAACCTCACCACTTTACCCCTTCCTTTCCTATTAAGCTTTGCTAGTCTTGATACCCATGGTAATGGGATTGCTGAGTCCTCGTGGCTCACAGATTACTACAACACCAGTTGCAGGTACAGGTTATGCGATGATCATGATGCGAGAGCGATGCTTGCTTTGTGTTGAGTTCTTCTTCTGCTTCTTCTTCGATCAAGGGATAGGTTCTAGGTCGGCAGCCTGGGCTAGCAGGGTGGATGTCGTTTGAGTTTCTGTTTATGTTTCATCCGTAGTCGGATGATGCTCTGATGTATTGTGATGTTGTATTCGTGTGGCATTGTATGCCTTATGTATGTATCCCCATCTATTATGTAATGTTGATGTAATGATATCCACCTTGCAAAAGCGTTTCAATATGCGGGTCTATCCTTGGTGGGACCTTCGAGTTCCTTTTGGATAGGGTCGCATATTGGCCGTGACAGCGCGCCCGGACTTGGTTGAGCAGAGAAGCGAAGGGGCAAGTGCGAAGCGTCATGGGCCCTAACAGCCTGTGGCCTTGCGCGTCGCGTGGCGGTTGATTGGACATGGGTGGCTCCGCTCCCCCACGACACCTCGGCAATTGCGCGAGCTGACAAGTCCCTGCATGCAAAGCGGGTCATGATTTCCTATGATCGTGGAGTCTAGCGGTTGGCCTGCTCTGGCTATAAGTACGGGAAGGCGCCTGCCCTTCCGGTCCATCCCCTCTCGCTTCTCTTCCTTCTTCATGGCTCCGCCGAAGAGGTTCTCGGCCGCGGAGAAAGGGAAGGCCCGCCAGGTGGAGCTTGACTCTCCTCCACCCAAGCGCGGTCGAGGCCGTCCCCGCAAACACCCTGTGACTCCCATGGTGGCTCCCGATGGTCGCGAAGGCGATCCTCCGCGTGGTGAAGGGCGGCCAGCCACCGCTGGGGGACGTGCTACGACCGCGCGACCCCCTAGGCCTCGCTCCCACTTGACAGAGGTACTGCCGGAGTTTGTTGTGTGGGCGGCGGATCCGGCCAGCACCCGGCTCCAACTTCCTTGCTTCCTCCTAGGTGAGCTTCCGGCTGGCGGCCTCTGGCTTCAGGCGACAGTTGCTGCGCCCGAGCCTCCTGGGCTTCGCTGGAGGTCTCTGCAGCCGGGAGCTTGGCCCTGACCCGCAGCTGGCAAACGTTTTCCCGCGCGTGTGGTCTGATCCGGCGGTGCACCCTGCACTTCAAGTTCGACGACGATGCCACCCTCTACGTGAGGGTGTTCAGGGAAGACGGTCGCCACTCTGGGTGTTGCCCTAAGGACGACGACCGCGGCCGTGGGTCTAGCCCCGGCGACGATGAAGACGATAGCACGCGTGTGGTCGATGGCGGTCAAGGTTCATCGAGCTTCGACGGCTCTTCTTCGGGCAGCGGCTCCTCCAGCGGTGGCCGCGATCAGCCTCTGCGTCGACGTGCCCGCCTGGAGGGAGGTAGCGGGTCCGCCCGCCGTCGCGCCTCGGTGAAGCGCGAGATGGAGTCCTCCTGAGCTCCGGAGGGAGCTCGTGTCTCCCCCGCGAGTTGGTGTCGGGCGAGTAGCGCCTGTTTTGTTCTTTTTTTTCCTTTCCCTACGCAAAAAGACAGTAGTGTTGGGACCCGCGAGGGTGTGCTTGGACTATTGCTATTTAATTATCGTGCTGCTTCCTCTATTCTAGTATTGTGCCTTTGTGCCGCACGCCTGCGTGTAGAAATTACTTAGCTTGGGGGGAGGTCTTGTCGTGACCCTTGTTTCCCGAGGCCGAGGCTTCGTCGAACGTTCCATATCCTACAAGGGTTAGTTTGGAGAGGTAGTTCCCGGCCTCATCCCTGGAGGCGATCGACCCAGGTCCTGTGTTCGTGTCGCGATGCCCATGGGGCACGGACTGGAGGGGTGCTCCTGTAGTAGGCCCGGGTTGGGAAGCCTCAGACGACAAGGGCAGAAAACACTCATGAGGGTGCCCGTGGTGCTCCCTCCAGAGACTTGCGCGAGAGAAATTGGGGCAGGAGAGCGAAAAGGCAAAGAGTCACAAGCCAAAGACGACAACAACTTCTGCAAAACCTCGAATGGGGGTGAACAGCCAACTGCAGAAAGCAAATGAGAAAAGCCGCGTCCGACACCTAATCTAGTCTTCGACGTCTTCTCACCAGCGCGGAGCTAAGTGCTGCCACTGGGCGTGGGAGGGAGCCCCAGGGCCTCAGGCCGGCGCTCCTGAGACTCGGGGCGTGTACAGCCACACTCATTATTACGTGAGAGTATCATGGGCGGCGAGCTTCACAGGCATTGGCCTTCTTCACAGGCTCCGGGCCTTTCTCGGGAGGATAAACTTCATAGGCGTTCGCCTTCTTCACAGGCTCTGGGCCTTTTCCAAAACGCAACAGCTTCACAGGCGTTCGCCTTCTTCACAGTCTGTGGGCCTTTTCCAAAACGCAACAGCTTCACAGGCGTTCGCCTTCTTCACAGGCTCTGGGCCTTTTCCAAAATGCAACAGCTTCACAGGCGTTCGCCTTCTTCACAGGCTCTGGGCCTTTTCCAAAACGCAATAGCTTCACAGGCGTTCGCCTTCTTCACAGGCTCTGGGCCTTTTTGAAAACGCAACAGCTTCACAGGCGTTCACCTTCTTCACAGGCTCTGAGCCTTTTCAAGGGTAAAATCTCCGGAGGTGCTGGATGTTCCACGCGTTCTGGATGGGCACCCTCCTGAGTCTCCAGGCGCGCGGAGCCGGGCCTGGAAACATGAACAACCTTGAACGGGCCCTCCCACATGGGAGAGAGCTTATGAAGTCCCTCCCTGGAGAGGACCCGCCTGAGCACGAGGTCTCGTACCTCGAGTGTCCTGGGGCGGATGTTGCGGCAGTGGTATCGCTGCAGCGCTTGTTGGTATCTTGCTGCTCGGAGCGCAGCTTCCCGGCGATGCTCCTCCCCCAGCACAAGGTCCGTCCCCCGCATGGCGTCCTGCTGCGCCTCGTCGAACGCCAGGACCCGTGCGGAACGATGTCTGACCTCATGAGGGAGGACCGCTTCAGCTCCATAGACCAGGAAGAATGGGGTCTCGCCAGTTGGCTTGGTCGCGGTCGTGCGGATGGACCACAACACGGACTGAAGCTCGTCGTACCAACCTCGGCCGCAAGCCTCCAAATTCTTCTTGAATGTCCTGGTCTTGAGGCCCCTCAGGACCTTCGCGTTAGCCCGCTCAGCCTGATCGTTGCTCCGGGGGTGCGCCACTGAAGCGTAGCATATCTGCGTTCCAAGGTTAGCAAAGTATGTTTTGAAGAGGTTACTGGTGAACTGCGAACCGTTGTCGGTGATGATGCGGTTCGGCACCCCGAACCGGCTCACGATGCCCTTGATGAACTTGACCGCAGACCCTGTGGGGATGGTGCGGATGGCTTCCACATCAGCCCACTTAGTGAACTTGTCCACGGCGACGTAGAGGTAGCGATAGCCCCCTGGCGCCCGAGGAAACGGGCCCAGGATATCCAGCCCCCAGATTGCGAATGGCCATGAGAGGGGTATAGTTTGCAGACCTCCAGCCGGCTGATGGATCTGCTTGGCATGGAATTGGCAGGCCTCGCAAGATTTTACCAGTTCGACAACATCATTGAGCGCAGTGGGCCAATAGAATCCACTGCGGAACGCCTTACCAATGAGGGTCCGTGACAATGAATGATGCCCACAGTCTCCACCGTGTATATCTGCCAGCAGTTCCTTCCCTTGCTCCCTGGGGATGCAGCGCAGGGACACATCATTCGGTCGCCTTCGGTAGAGCTCTCCATCCTTGATACAGTATGTTGTGGCCTGCCGCGCCACGCGCTCCGCTTCCTCCTCCTTCTCTGGCAAGGCCCCTTGAGTTAGATAGCTCCGGAGCTCCGTGATCCAGCACCCCTCCTGAGGCTCCATCATCAAGAGCAGACGCGCCCCTGAGGCCGGGCGACAGACTGGGGCTCCCGAGGCTGGCGGCTGGGGGAGCTCCTCCTGAGGCTGCACCGCGCTTGATAGTGATGGCGTGGCTGAGGGCTTGAAGAGCTGCTCTTCGAAGACGCCAGGCTCCTGAGGTAGTCGCCTGGATGCTCGTTTGGCGATGTCGTCGGCCTCCTGATTGGTGCCACGGGGCATGTGCTGTAACTCTAGTCCCCAAAATTGCTTCTCCATCCTGCGGTCCTCCGCAAGGTAGGCTTCCATGTGCTCATCCCTCGGCTCATATACTTTATTGGAGAAGTTGACGAGGAGTTGTGAATCACCCTTGATGGTAACACGCTTTACTCCGAGGGCGGCCGCGGCCTTCAGGCCTGCTATCAGGTCTTCGTATTCTGCTATGTTGTTGGAGACTTTTTCTCCGTGCTAGAAACGGAGCTGCACGGCGTAGTAGAGCTTGTCTTGGGTAGGAGATATAAGCACCGCACCAGCCCCCGCGCCGTGCCTGGAGAACGCCCCGTCGAAGTACATGACCCAATAGTATGGCGCCTTGCTTCCCGGGGAGAGGGATCGATCCTCATCAGCCTTGAGGCCCGGCGCCGCCGTCCACTCCGCCGTGAAATCTGCCAAGGCGGCCCCCTTGATGACTCTGGTTGTGCTGAATTCGAGCTGAAATGCTTGTAGTTCAATGTTCCACTCAGCGACTCTTCCAGCTGAGTTGGGGCTCCTGAGCACCCTTTCCAAAGGGTATGCTGAGACAACCTTGATGGGGTGGCCCTGAAAATAATGCTGCAACTTGCGCGAGGCCACCAATAGCGCGAGGAGAAGTTTCTGAGGCATGGGGTACCGCGCCCTTGCGTCCCGCAACACTGTGCTGACGAAGTACATAGGATGTTCAACGAGGTTGGGAATGCTGGTGTCGAAGGCGCCCTCCGGAGACCGTGGCGCCTCCTGAGACAGGGGAGCCCCCAGCGGCTGGTCGCTAGGGGGAGGGGTTTCCGCTGTCTCGAGTGTGTCCCCCAGCGGCGGCTGATCCTTCTTGGCTGTGGCTGTGGTCTCTACGGGTCTTCCTTGTTCACGCTCCGCCTCAACCCGGGCAGATGCCGTGGCTTTGTTCCGACGCTCCTCCCTAACCGCCACCAGGGCTGCGCTGGCGGAGTAAGGAGTGGCTGCAAGGTAGAGCACCAGGGGTTCCTCAGGGCGCGGGGCCACCATTATTGGAGGGCTGGTTAGGTACCTCTTGAGGTCTTGGAACGCCTTGTCGGCCTCTTCAGTCCATTCAAAGGGTCCCTTTTTCTTCATCAACTGGAAGAAAGGCAGCGCACGCTCTCCCAACTTGGAGATGAAGCGTCCTAGTGCTGTCACGCACCCAATGAGCTTCTGCATTTCTCTGAGGGTCTTTGGCGGGCTCATGTCCTCGACCGCCTTGACCTTTTCTGGGTTTGCCTCGATGCCTCGATGGGACACCAGGAAGCCCAAGAGCTTGCCTGAGGGGACCCCAAACACACACTTCTCTGGGTTGAGCCGCAGGCTCACGGCGTTGAGGCTCGCGAAGGTTTCCTCCAGGTCTTGTATCAGGGTCTTGGCCTCGTGAGACTTCACCACAATATCATCGACGTAAGCTTCAACATTCTTCCCGAGCTGCGGGCCCAAGGTGATGTGCATCAGCCGCTGAAAGGTTGCCCCTGCATTGCGCAACCCGAACGGCATGCATGTGTAGCAGTACACCCCACACGGGGTTAGAAAAGCCATTTTTTCCACATCTTCTACTGCCATCTTGATCTGGTGATACCCAGAGAAGGCATCCAAGAAACACAACAGGTCGCACTCGGCGGTGGAGTCGACGATCTGATTGATGCGGGGGAGCGGAAATGGATCTTGCGGGCAAGCTTTGTTGAGGTTGGTGAAGTCGACACACATACGTTCCTTCCCCCCTTTCTTAGGCACAACGACTGGGTTGGCCAACCAATCCGGATACCGGACCTCGCGAATGACCCCTGCAGCTTCCAACTTGCGGGTCTCTTGGACGATGAAAGCCTGCTTTTCGGTGGACTGCCATCTTGCTTTTTGCTTCACGGGTCGGACATTGGGGCACACATTGAGGTGGTGCTCGATTACGCCTCTAGGGATCCCCGCCAGTTGATCGGGCTCCCATGCGAATACCTTCTTGTTCGCGCGCAGGAACTTGACCAGGGCCTCCTCCTGCTCGGGCTCAAGGTTGGCGCCTATGGTGAAGGTGGCATCAGTTGATCCGTCCTTGTGAACTAGCATCTGCTTGGTTTCTGCCTTGTCTTGGGTGAACAACTGCTTCTTCTTGGCCGGTGCAGCCCCCTTGGGCTCAGGGGCGTCCGAGTCGGCAGGCTGCACCGCCGCCGCCGCCCTGAAGGCGAGCTTGAGCGCTTGCAACGCATCCCCGGTGTCTCCGCACACGGTGAGGACGCCACTGCTCCCGGGCATTTTCATGAGGTTGTACGCCGGGTGAGTCGCAGCCTTGAATCGGGCCAGCACCGGGTAGCCGAGGATGGCGTTGTATGGGAGGCCGATGGGGGTGATGTCGAAGTCGATTAGCTCCATGCGGAAGTTGTCGTAGGTGCTGAAGGTTACCGGGAGACGGATCTGCCCCAGGGAGCTGGAGGACCCGCCCCCGACGCCCAAGAAGGGCCAGCTGGGCCGAAGCCGTTCCGGTGGTATGCGAAGGAGGCTGAAGGCTTCAATCGAGAGCACACTGAGGCCCGAGCCGCCGTCAATGAGAGTCCTGGTGACGGCCACCTAGCAGATGGTGGGAGTGCATAGCATCGGGAGCGCGCCCGAGCAGGCCGAGTTGGAGGGGTGGTCCTTCGAGCTGAAGGCCAGATCGGCCTTGGGCGCCGACCGTCCTGAGGGAGCCCCCTGCCGCGTGGAGCCGGCGCCGACCTGGCGGACGAATGGCTTGACGTGGCGGCCCAAAGGTGGCACCTGCAAGCCGCCCAGGAGGGCTGCTATGACCGGGGGCGCTGACGCAGCGTGCCTGGCAAGGAAGAGGCTGCGCAGCTCTTCCCAAGGGGCCACGGAAGCCGACGGTAACTTGTCCGGCCACCGCACCTGTCGCACGGCTGGGGCCAAGGCTCGGAGCCCCCTGGCCCCTGCGCTAGCGCTAACGACCGGAGCCGACGGCGCGTCGTTCATCGCAGGGCGAGTCGCGGTGTCGGCGGAGAGCGGGTCGGCGGATGGAGAAGCTCCGACGCACCCTTACCTGGCGCGCCAAATGTCAGATTTCGGGTTCCAGCAGACCCTCTAGATTCGAACACTGGGGTGCGCTCGGAGATTTCGCCCTCTACCTACCTGCAGCTCACCGCCTTGCTATGATCTAAGCAATCAAAGGAACGACACAAGACACAGAGTTTATACTGGTTCAGGCCACCATTGTGGTGTAATACCCTACTCCAATGTGTGGTGTGGTGGATTGCCTCTTGGGCTGATGATGAACAATACAAGGAGAACAGCCTCGCGAGTGTCTGTTCTCGACTGGTGCGATGAACTACTAGGGGGAGCTTAGTCGCTCTCTGGATCGATGCCCCTACCCTGGGAGTGTCTAGCCCTGTTTATAGGCAAATGCCCTGGGCCTCTTCCCAAATATTGAGTGATAAAGGCGCCAACAATTAGCCATTTTGAAGGGGAGCATCTAGTACACTTATCCTGACTAAAGTTGGTCCTCGCCTGCCAAAGGCTCTGACGATGACGCCTTCCTAGGCTCCATGATGACTTCCTTCCTGCCGCTCGGCTGGTCTTGGTCTTGTTGCACCGAAATGGATGCCTTTGCTTGATGCTCTCGCCTGCGCTTGCTCCCTTTGCACCAAAGAGGAAAGGAGGACACTACGTGGGCTGGCGCCCGCCTGGCGCCCTTGGTCGTCATGGCTTGCGTCATGGGCACCTTGTGAGGTACCCCGCCTTGATCTCTCCGCCTCCTCGCGAGCCAGCCTGACGAGGCCGCTCCTAAGGAAGCCTCCTGTCGTCCGCCCCGTGAGGCCTGGCCCCTCGCGAGGGTCTTGAGCTCGTGCTGATGAAGATGGGCCATGCTGGGCCGCCCCTTGAGCCACGCCGCAGGCCGCAGGCAGGCAAGTCTGGGGACCCCCATTCCCAAAACGCCGACAGCCATGACGACCGAGGCCAGGAGGGCGCCAGGCGGGCGCCGGCCTGTGTAGTGTCCTTGTTTCCCCTTTGGTGCAAAGGGAGCATGCACAGGCCAAGGCATCAAGCAAAGGCTACCGTTTCGGTGCAACAAGACCAAGACCAGCAGAGCGGCAGGATGGAGGTCACCGTGGAGCCCAAGACGGCGTCATCATCAGAATCTTTGGCAGTCGAAGACCAACTTTAGTCAGGATAAGTGTACTAGATGTTCCCCTTCAAAATGGCCAATTGTTGGCGCCCTTCCCACTCAATATTTGGGAAGAGGACCAGGGCCTCTCTATATATAGGGCTAGCCACCACTATAGGAAGGGACCCGAATCGACCCTTCCAAAGGGACAACACCACCAAAAGAACATCCCTCGCGAGGTTGTTCTTCCCTTGTATTGTTCATCATCAGCCCCTGAGGCAATCCACCACACCACACACTGGAGTAGGGCATTACACCACAATGGTGGCCTGAACCAGTATAAACCCCGTGTCCCCCCGTGTGTTCATCTTTCTAGCCTAGATTCCTTGCGAGGCCTTGGGACGTGAGTTGGTAGAGGAGAGATCTTCGCGTGCACCCCAGAGTTCGAACCTCAAGGGTCTGCCGACCCGAATTCCGACATTTGGCGCGCCAGGTAGGGGTGTGCCGGAATCTTTTCTTCCGCCGTCTCGCGTTCCATCGTGTGTCTCATCCATGGCTGACGCTCGCCGAGCCCGCGTCGAGCGCCGGGCTGCTCTCGCTGCCCACGTCGCTCAGATGGCTCCCGTCGGTGGGCTACCCTGTCATTCCCCATCGCCTGCCGCCCACGCCGCCACCGGCCCGGCGGGGAACGAGCAGCAGGCGTCGTTGCTGCATCCTTCGATGCGGCGGGTAGGCCGCACCGCCACCCCGTCGCTGACTCCAGCAGGCTCGTCCTCGCACGCTCATCGCGCTCTTGCGGACGCGCACGCCGTGTTGCTCCTGGCGCGTGAGCTCCTGCACTACCGTCCCGTCGACAACCTCTACGAGGAGTGGCTCGCTCGCATCACCGAGCTCGTCAGCGCCGCAGGGGGCTCCCCTGCCCGTCCCTCTCGCTGCATCGCCCTCCATCCTGTGCAAGCAATGCCGCTCCGGAGGCGCCTTCGCCGCCTCCTCCCCAAGAAGGCGCCCTGGCCCCAAGGTGCACGGCCCCTAGACGAGACCCACCGCATCCAGCGCCCGCGCAGAAAGATAGGAGCTGCCAAGAAGTCCCTCGCCCTCGAGAAGGCGCTCGCGTGCTCCCTACGCCAGTGCGCCACGACCGTTTTCCTGCCCCAGCACGCCAAGACCCCGCGTTGCTCCTGGCGGCAGCTCGCGGAGACCCCCAGGATCAAGCCCTGCGTCGGCAAAGGCCTCCAGTGGCTACCGCAGGCTGTCGTGCCTTCACCGCCGAGCTACACAGCATGGCCTGGCCGGGCAAGTTCAAGATGGATCTGCCTCCTCGCTATGACGGCACAACCGACCCCGCGGAGTTCCTCCAGCACTACGAGTTGGGCATCGAGGCGGCCAACAAAGACGAAAAAGTCATGGTGAACTGGTTTCCCATGGCGCTCAAGGATGGTGCCCGCACCTGGCTCCTGAACTTACCTCCCAGCACGATCTCCTCGTGGGACGAGATGCGCACCCGCTTCATCGCCAACTTCCAAGGCACTCGCGACCGGCCTCCGGCCATGAGTGACTTGCGCCGCATCAAGCAGCAACCAGGAGAGACCCTGCAAAAGTACATCCAGTGCTTCAACCACGCTCGACTCAAGATACCCAGGGTGACTGAGAAGGCCATCATCTCAGCCTTTTCTGATAGCGTGCGTGACATCAAGATGAAAGAGGAGCTGGCAATTCATGAAGACCTGTGCACATCTCTAGAGCTGTTCAACCTGGCGACCAAGTGCGCCAGGGCTGAGGAGGGACGCCTCTCCCTCTCGAGCTCCCTGCCGCTGATCCTGAAGAGAAGAAAGCCAAGGCCAAGGACGTGAAGCGCAAAGGAGCAGTTGTGCTCGCAGCTGAGCCAGACACCAAGCGTGGCAGAGATCAGCCGGAGTCATCCAAGGGCAGCCGGTAATGCGTGTACCACGACCCCCACACTCATAACACCAACAAATGTCACGAGCTCAGGGCCGTGCGAGAAGGACGTGGTGGTCGACGCCTTGAGCGCAGCGATCGGATCTATGGCCGAGGATGAGGAAGAGGTGGAGGACGATGGGAAGACCGTGGCCCTCGCCAAGGGTGGCGTGACCGACCTCGCGAGGACCGCTGGCAGGACTAGCCTCTCGAGGGGCTTGGAGGGATCAGCCTCGTGAGGATCGCTCGCAAGGCAACGCAGGCCTTCCTCCTCTGCCGCCACCACCAAGGAGGAACGAAGACCAGCATTAGGACGAGGGGGCTGAGGGCTTCCAGGAGCCACGTGCTATCGCTTGCATCTTGGGCGGAGCTCAGGCCCCAGCCTCTCAGTGTATCTTCAAGCAGTTTGGTCGCGAGGTGAATGTTGTCCTCGCAAAGCTCGAGGCCTCGCGCCCTCTCAGGTGGTCCACATGTGCCATCATGTTCAGCTCAGTGGATCAGCTCAAGTGCGCAACAACAACTGGGGTCCTCCCGATGCTCTGTTCCCCAGTCATCAGCAATGTGCAGGTCACCAGGACCCTCATCGATGGAGGCGCATGACTCAACATTTTGTTTGTCGAGACATTCAACAATCTCCAAGTGCCTTACGATCAACTTCAGCCGACCAAGCCTTTCTCAGGAGTCACTGATGGTTCAACCACCCCGATAGGGCAGGTCCGCCTCCCTGTCACCTTCGGACAGCGCAAAAACTACCGCACTGAGCTCATCGACTTCGACGTCACCCACATTCGCCTGCCATACAACGCCATCCTCGGGTATCCAGCCCTGGCCAAGTTCATGGCAGTGACTCACCATGGCTACAATGTCCTCAAGATGCTAGGAAGCGCTGGAGTCATCACAGTCCCCTGTGAGGAGAAGGATGCAGTGTGTTCTCTTGAGCGTGCCTTCCAGGCAGCGTCAATCGAAGACCCAGATCACAGGAGTGGGAGCCTTCCCGAGGCAGCCCCTATGAAGAAGAAGACATCACCTGGCCCGAGCCCTCAGGAGGTAGCCACCTCCAGTGGCACTGCATCAGGATCCACGCACGTTCAAGGGGCGCCTCCCTCTGTTGCATAGGAAGGCACGCTCGGTGCCCTCCTCGGGCAAGGCTCGGGGGCTCTCTCCTGGAGGGCCACTGACTTTGCCAAGGTCACGAGGGAGGCGCTCGGGCACCACTTGGAGGCATGCTTCAAAGCACGTTTCCCTCAGGAAGGCATGAGGTAAGGAGGGCCAACCCTCAGGAGTTCATCGCTAGAAACACCCATGAGCTAAAGGAGTCAAGAGTCATGCGTGGCAGCCGCCGCTTACCCGCCGTAGCTCCCCATCCAGGCGAGGATGGTGGGCTGCGCGTCTGCGTCGACGTGCCAGGGCTCAACCAAGTCGCGTCTCAGGAACGCCTCTGGCCCTCGCGTGTGGGACGTTGTGAGGGTCCACCTCATAGCTATGTTCGCATGCCTCTCGGCCTACCGAACGGGGCCGCTGCCCATCAGCGTCTGATCTGGAGCATTCCGGAGGCTCAGGAGGTTAGGCACTGCGCGGTCCTGGCGGAGATGGAGATGGTCCTCGAGGAGCCGCCTGCGCCCCCAGAGTCTCCCGAGGCTCCGGGTCCTGGGAGCTCGTGAGGATTAGCTTCCTCACCGCGCGTCGTCCGCTACTTCAACATTCCTTCATCTCCAACGGTATCAGGTGACATCTTTCAAGTTCCATTTTCAGCTGGGAGCGCCCCCAGGGCTGCATCATTCCCAGGCCGCGTGGGTCCATCCCTACAGCATGTATCTCTTTTGCTCATGTCTTTAGTTTACCTTGTTGGGGCGCCCCTCGGGCTGCATTATCCCCAAGCCGCTCGGGCCTGACTCGGTGGCGTGTATCCCCCTCGCATGCTGTCTAAGCTGATTTACTCTTCCATGCTTAACCTGCTTGACTTAATCGCCCGCTCGATTGACACCAACCTTTGGAGCTCCTCTCCCTGGCACCACACTTCTGCATGGGTCCGTCCCTACAACGTCGACAAACCTGAGTGGCTGAGCTCTGGCCACGGCAGCCCCACAAGGCGCCACCTCACCAGGCCCTCAGTGCCCTCATCACTCCCCCAGAGCAACCAGTGGCTGGCCGACAATTGTAATGGCAATTCTCCTTTTCCTTGTGATGAGTTTACAGGGTCTCTTTGAGGGACAGCGTCGGGCGAGGCCTTCACGATCTCTCTTTCTCTCTCACCCGCACGAACCGCTTGAGCGTTGAAGGGGGGGCACCTGAGCATCGCGACTCACGGGATCTTACTGGCTCTCCAGCCCTCACCGCCTGGCCTTGTCCATGGCATCGTGACCTGGCATACCAGTGACGGCTGAGCTCGCTCGAGGGCCAGGACCCGAGGATGCAGAGCACGAAGGGGAGTGCGGGAGAGAGGGAGGAAGCTCGCGAGGACCTTACTGGGCAACTCCCCTGCTGCAGACGCGCGGGTCCGGCGCCATGCCGAGGAATGGCCCCAAGCTCCTGAGATAAGTCACCCTCTATGGAACTGCTATCTAACGCAACACCGACTTTGCACCTAATGCGGCCCTGTACGGCGATGTTGTACTCCTTTCTCACCGAGCGACGGCTGCTTGAGCGCTAAGGGGGACCTCCTGAGCATCGCGCCTCGGGGATCCTACTGGACCTTGGGCCACTCACCTCCTGGCCTTGACCACGACATCGCGACTTAGCATACCAGCGACGGCTGAAGCCTGCCTGGGGACCGGGACCTATCGGCGCAGAGCACCAAGCCTCGTGAGGTTAGAAAGGAGGAACCAAGCTGGGATAGGACAAGCATCTCGCACTGCTTCACGATGAGGATCATGTTAACAAAAGGGATTACAGACGCTTTACATGCCCCCACGGGGTACTTCCTTGATTCCTCGCAGGGAACAAAAGATGCAAATCCTAAGGAGCCCTAACTACAGGTCCCTCAGCAGCAGACGCCATCATCAACAGTGGGCCGCGTGAGGCCGGCGCCAACCCCATCCAGATCAACCGCGCCGACCGCCAGGCGCACCGGCTCTGCTCCGGGCGCGGCGCGAGCTCGGGGGCTCGTAGCTGTCGTCGCTCATCTCCGGAGTCAAGAGAAGCTCGGGGGAGTCGCTGGACCCTCCAGCATGCCCACTAGTACCAGAGGAGCTGCTGGAAAAGCGGGCGGCAGGCCTGGTCCTCGCCGCTCCAGCCGCTGCCTCTGGGGCACCACTCCAGCCGGCGTCCTTCTGCGTCGAAGACCTTGAAGATCATCAAGGAGGCGCCATCGTATTCCAGATGAATCACGAGGGCGCCCCCCCCATTCGGCAGACCCTGGCGATCTCGCCCCAGCCCCGGGTCATGAAGACCTTGCCAGGGGCGACAACCTCAACCTCCGCCTCAGTCGTAGGGGTGCTGTAGTTAGCGTGCTGCAGCCAAAGCTCCTAAGGCCCCCTCGGAGGTATCTCGAAGGCGAAGGAAGCAGGAAGGCGGATCCAAGAGCTCGGAGGCATGGCGGCGTGAAGCACGAGCTCGCGGGAAGAGTCCGCAACATGGACCCCAAGGGGACGACGTGCGTCGCCGTGATCTGTCGGCACTGCCGGTGGTGCGGGCGGTGCCGCTCGGTGCCTTCTTCCCCAGGGCCCTCGGCCTGGGCATACAACAGCAATGGATATCCGGGAGGAGGCCGCTCGTACCAAGGCCTTGACGTCTCCTGCCGAGCTGCCTCATCACGGCGGCAGAGAACTGGCCGCTTCTTCAGCAGGAGTGGCACGGGCCCCTCTCGGGGGGCCTTCCCTTTCTCTTCGGTTGAGAACCGGCGGATTGGTGCCATTGTCGTCGGGATGGAGGAGGAGCGAAGAAGAAGAGGCGGAGCAAGGAGAGATGAACTGGAAGGGCTCGCGTCGTTCCGTACTTATAGCTGGAGGAGGCCAACTGTCGTCCTCCACGATCGCGGGTAATCATGACTCGTTTTGCATGTAGGAACTTGTCACGTCGAACGGTTGCTGAGGCATCGTGGGGAAGCAAGGATGCCCACGTCCAATCAACCGCCACGCGGCGCCCAAGGCCGCAGGTTGTTGGGGCCCGTGACGCTTCGCTCTTGCCTCTTCGCTTCTCTGCTGAGCCAAGTCCGGGCGCGCCTTGGGCCCGGGGGCTACTATCGGTGTTCTGGGAACAGGGGTCCCTAGACTTGCCTGCCTGCGGCCTGCAGCGCGGCTCGAGCAATGGCCTAGTACGCCCGATCTTCATCGACTCAAGCTCAAGACCCTCGCGAGGGGCCAAGCCTTGCGGGGAGGACGACAGGAGTCTTCCTCAGGAGCAGCCTCGCCAGGCAAGCTCGCGAGGAGGCGGAGAGATCAAGGCAAGGGTACCTCGCGAGGTGCTCGTGACGCAAGCCATGACGATCGAGGCCAGGCGGGCGCCAGGCGGGCGCCGGCCTGTGCAATGTCCTTGTTTCCCCTTTGGTGCAAAGGGAGCATGCACATGCCAAGGCATCAGGCAAAGGCTACCGTTTCAGTGCAACAAGACCAAGACTAGCAGAGCGGCACGATGGAGGTCACCGTGGAGCCAAAGACGGCGTCATCGTTAGAATCTTTGGCAGTCGAAGACCAACTTAAGTCAGGATAAGTGTACTAGATATTCCCCTTCAAAATGGCCAATTGTTGGCGCCCTTCCCGCTCAATATTTGGGAAGAGGACTAGGGCCTATCTATATATAGGGCTAGCCACCACTGCAGGAAGGGACCCTGAATCGACCCTTCCAAAGGGACAACACCATGACAAGAACATCCCTCGCGAGGCTGTTCTTCCCTTGTATTGTTCATCATCAGCCCCTGAGGCAATCCACCACACCACACATTGGAGTAGGGTATTACACCACAATGGTTGCCTGAACCAGTATAAACCTCGTGTCCCCCGTGTGTTCATGTTTCTAGCCTAGATTCCTTCTGAGGCCTTGGGAGTGAGTTGGTAGAGGAGAGATCTTCGCGCGCACCCCAGAGTTCAAACCTCAAGGGTCTGCCGGAACTCGAAATCCAATAATCACCTGCGGATCTGGGCATCTCCTCTTCAGGACAGCCTATCAGCATACCTACAGACATAATTCTGTTAACTCGTTTCTTCGCCGAACTATATAACAGTTCATTTAAGCACTTACTATAAATACCGCGTCAAAGCCTCCTATTCTCCTTCACGGGGTCAGCAAGCTGGGCCCGAACATCTGCTAATTTGACGCCCAGCCGGGTATTGGCATCTTGGAGATGTTTTTTCTCTCGCCTAACCTGTGTAAGCACACGCTCGCCATCCTCTAGCTGTCGTCGAGCTTGTGGCTCATCCTCTCATACGATCTCCGAATTCTCTCTGGGATTGTCTGCAGAATCTATTGTTAGATTTGTAAAGCATGTCGAATACTAACTGGTATACGTACTTACATTCTCTTTGATCAAGACAAGTATTACCAGATTATGCCTTCTTGGATTTCTCTATTTTGGCAATTGCGGCCCTTAGCTGGTCTTTGCATTCCTCTAGCTCTTGAGATAAATGGGCATTCTTCTCTGCAAGGACCTATGCATACAATGATCCTTAAATCAGTTGTGCCAACTGTTTCAAGTCTCAGGGGCTACTGATATACATACTTATCAAATTTTCTTACCCGTATATCCTTTACATACTAGTCCGTGGCTCTGGCGAGTCCATCTTGAGCAGCTCGGATGTACGCGTCTCCTGAGTTGAAGGCATTAAACGCCTCTTCGGAGAAATTAGCATCGTGGAGTACAGCCCGTTGGTGTCGGTGATTCATGGCACTCTCCACTTCAGAATTCGTAGTAGAGATTCTATCTGCATCCCCTGTAGGGGGATAATTCTGTGTTGTCCCCACGTTAGCCTCCACCCTTGAGGTCGGTTCTGGTATCCGGCTGGCAGAGGCGTGGTTGGTAGGGTCTCTGGACATAGTCCGACGGCTACTCTTTTTGCCAGGACACAATGGACGCTGTTACATTTCAAAGACGATAATCCTAGAGCAGATTTTAAATTATACCTTTGCAACGGCGTCTCAATCCTAACCGCCTTCCTCTTAAGCCTGCCCGGCTTGGGTGCCCTTTGCGGATGAGTCCCCATGGGCTCGGCACGGTGCACCGGTAGCCTTTTCTATAAAGTACAATATATGTGCATGAGGTAAGGCTTAAAGAAGGGATCCTTCTCGGAAGTTAGGACTCCGGTTTTACTTACATTCGATACAGGGAGCAGTCCAAGATAGTCGGCGATGATAGCCACCAAGGTGCCATCACAGCTTTCCTGGCAAAATGTACCGTCGACAAGCTCCACAGATATGTCCGGATCTTCTTCAAGTCCGGGGTCGAGGGCCCGGTCAGGGTCCTCTGGCGGTGGAGATGGGCTGTGAACCTCCCTCATGGCCTTTTGCATTTCTTGCCATGAATTGGCAAGGTAAGTGTTTATGATGAAGAACACGGGGATGAATGGAGTTAAGTCAGAGATAGCGGCTCACCTAGCTTCGGGGCTTGTACATGGAAAATCCATCCCGTGGCTTAATGCGGAGGAACTCCTCCTCTTATCCTTTGTACAAATCGGACAGTATTTTCGCCAGAGCGGTGGTGGAGTCCGGACCTTTATGACCACAGCGGGTGGCATCGTCTTATCCATTGAAGTGCCACATGGGTTTCCCACGATATTGAAGTGACTGCACCCCCTGCATTATGCATATTGACATAACTTCTATTATTGTCAATCCTGATTTGGCCAGCGTTTTTATCCTGCCCAGCAGGTAAAGGACCTCTCCGTTATCTTCCTCCTGGGGGCGCCAGCTGTGGCGTTTCTTCAGTGGGGTATTACCAAACTCGGGAAGGCCCATCTGAATTGGGTCCGGAAGCAGGATGTCCTCTGCATAAAACCACTCCGAAGGCCAGTCTTCGGACGCCTTCTTTGGAGTGCCGGACAAGTATCCGGTCTCGGCGACGCGCCATATTTCGGCTCCGCCCACTTGATATATTGATCCCTCCTGATTATGGGGGACAAGGCAGAATAGCCTCTTCCATAGCTCGAAATGAGCCTCGCAGCCCAGAAATAGCTCGCAAAGGGCGATATAACCTGCGATGTGCAGTACTGAGGCAAGGGTAAACTTATGCAGCTGGAGGCCATAGAACTCCAGGAGCCCGCGGAGAAACGAGCGGATTGGAAACCCGAGTCCCCTCAGCAAATAAGGGCAAGGCATACCCGCCCCCCTTGGATGGGTTGGGAAAGCTCTTTGCTTGCTCCCCGCCATTATAGGTGGTAGTCCGGCTCAGACGGGGACCATGTATGCAGGCGGGAGAAACCCCTTGGTCTGCAACTCTACTAATCAGCTATGGGGGATAGAACACTTCTCCCAATCACCTGGCTTAGTGATACAGGAGCAAGAGGAGGAGTTGCGATGGTTGGCCATGATGGGATGGTTTCTTCCTAGCACACTCTGATGAATGCTTGCTGGGGGAGGATGCTGTAATCTGGATCTAAGGATCCCCGTCTCTTTAAATAGATGATTTACTTACATGGCTAGGGTGGCAAATGAAAAAATGCCCCGACTTCTCGCATTCACTTGACACGTGGAGATAACCATTATTAAAGCATAGAAGCCGAGGAGTACAACATTAATGGGAAGCCGGACACTACTCGCTACAATAGGTACTCTAGATTCAGAGGAGAACCCGCCTTACAATGCCAAAGACAATTTGCGCGCCGAACACATCGTCATTGAAGCCTGGTTCAGGGGCTACTGAGGGAGTCCTGGATTAGGGGGTCCTCGGACAGCCGGACTATATACTTTGGCAGGATTGTTGGACTATGAAGATACAAGATTGAAGACTTCATCCTGTGTCCGGATGGGACTCTCCTTTGCATGGAAGGCAAGCTTGGCAATTCGGATGTGTAGATCTCCTTCTCTGTAACCGACTCTGTGTAACCCTAGCCCCCTCCGGTGTCTATATAAACCAGAAGGTTTAGTCCGTAGGACAACAACAATCATAATCATAGGCTAGCTTCTAGGGTTTAGCCTCCATGATCTCGTGGTAGATCAACTCTTGTAATACTCATATCATCAAGATCAATCAAGCAGGAAGTAGGGTATTACCTCCATCGAGAGGTCCCGAACCTGGGTAAACATCGTGTCCCCCACCTCCTGTTACCATTAGCCTTAGACGCAAAGTTCGGGACCCCCTCCCCGAGATCCGCCGGTTTTGACACCGACAACTGGCATGACACCATGATCACCATCATCATGATCTCCATCATTGTTTCGCCATCAGGGTTGTCATGCCAACCATGCTTATACTACTATTGCTACCGCTTAGCGATAAATAAAGCATACATAGCTCTTAATGATTGACACGCAAGTGATAACCCGCAAGTATACGGGATAATTGTAGCCTCTTTCGATAAGTAAGAGTGTCGAACCCAACGAGGAGCTAAAGGTAGAACAAATACTCTCTCAAGCCCTATATGCCACTGATACGACTCTATGCACGCTTAGTGTTTGCTTTACCTAGAACAAGTACGAAACTAGAAGTACTTTGTAGGTGTGATAGGATAGGTTTGCAAGATAATAAAGAACACATAAATATAAACTAGGGGCTGTTTAGATAAAGAAGCAATAAAGTAAATATAGAGAGTGTGGAAAAGTGGTGATATGAGTGAATCTTTCACCCAGATTTTTCTCATAAAATTAGCTTTCTTACGGCAAAAGAAGGGCATAAATCGCCTTACGGGTGGCCCACGAGGGTGCCAGGCGCGCCCGGGGGGGAGGAGGCGCGCCCCCTGTCTCGTGGCCACCTCGGACACCGTTTCACGTTGATTCTTCCTCCGGAAATTCCCAAATATTCCAAAATAATTCTCCGTCCATTTTTATCCCGTTTGGACTCTGTTTGATATTGGGTTTCTGCGAAACATAAAACATGCAACAACCAAGAACTGACACTGGGCACTGGATCAATATGTTAGTCCCAAAAAATAGTATAAAAAGTTGCCAAAAGTATATGAAAGTTGTAGAATATTGGCATGGAACAATCAAAAATTATAGATACGACGGAGACATATCAACATCCCCAAGCTTAATTCATGCTCGTCCTCGAGTAGGTAAATGATACAAAGATAATTTTTGATGTGGAATGCTACCTAGCATAATCTTGATCATATGTATAATCATGGCATGAATATTAATACACGAGTGATTCAAAGCAATAGTCTATCATTTGACATAAAAACAATAATACTTCGAGCGTACTAATAAAGCAATCATGTCTTTTCAAAACAACATGTCCAAAGAAAGTTATCCCTACAAAATCATATAGTCTGGCTGATGCTCTATCTTCATCACACAAAGTATTTAATCATGCACAACCCTAATGACAAGCCAAGAAATTGTTTCATACTTTAGTAATCTAAAACTTTTTCAACTTTCACGCAATACATGAGCGTGAGCCATGGACATAGCACTATAGGTGGAATAGAATATGATGGTGGGTGTTATGTGGAGAAGACAAAAAAGGAGAAGATAGTCTCACATCAACTAGGCGTGTCAACGGGCTAGGGAGATGCCCATTAATAGATATCAATGTGAGTGAGTAGGGATTGCCATGCAACGGATGCACTAAGAGCTATAAGTGTATGAAAGCTCAAACTGGAAACTAAGTGGGTGTGCATCCAACTTGCTTTCTCATGAAGACCTCGGGCGTTTGAGGAAGCCCATCATCGGAATATACAAGCCAAGTTCTATAATGAAAATTCCCACTAGTATATGAAAGTGAAAGCATAGGAGACTCTCTCTATGAATAACATGGTGCTATATTGAAGCACAAGTGTGGTAAAAGGATAGTAACATTGCCCCTTCTCTCTTTTTCTATCATTTTTTTTATTTTCCCTTTTTTTGGTGGGCTTCTTTGGCCTCTCTTTTTTATTTGGGCTTCTTTGGCCTCTTTTATTTTTAATAAAGTTCAGAGTCTCATCCCGACTTGTGGGGGAATCATAGTCTCCATCATCCTTTCCTCACTGGGGCAATGCTCTAATAATGATGATCATCACACTTTTATTTACTTACAAAGCAATATTACAACTTGATATCTAGAACAAAGAAATGACTCTATATGAATGCTTCCGGCGGTGTACTAGGATGTGCAATGATCTAGCGTAGCAATGACATCAAAAAACGGACAAGCCATGAAAACATCATGCTAGCTATCTTACGATCATGCAAAGCAATATGACAATGAATGCTCAAGTCATGCATATGATGATGATGGAAGTTGCATGGCAATATATCTCGGAATGGCTATGGAAATGCCATGATAGGTAGGTATGGTGGCTGTTTTGAGGAAGATATAAGGAGGCTTATGTGTGATAGAGCGCATCATATCACGGGGTTTGGATGCACCGGTGAAGTTTGCACCAACTCTTGAGGTGAGAAAGGGCAATGCACGGTACCGAAGAGGCTAGCAATGATGGAAGGGTGAGAGTGCGTATAATCCATGGACTCAACATTAATAATAAAGAACTCATATACTTATTGCAAAAATCTACAAGACATTGAAAACAAAGTACGACGCGCATTGATCATAGGGGGATAGATTGGTAGGAAAAGACCATCGCTCATCCCCGACCACCACTCATAAGGAAGACAATCAATAAATAAGATTGTTCTGCAACTTCATCACAAAGCGGTTCACCATACGTGCGTGCTATGGGAATCACAAACCTCAACACAAGTATTTCTACTAATCCACAGTCGCCCACTAGTATGACTCTAATATCACCATATTTATATTGCAAAACTATTGCAAGGAATCAAACTTATCATATTCAGCGATCTACAAGTTTATGTAGGATTTTATGACTAACCATGTGAATGACCAATTCCTGTCATCTTTGTAAATAGATATAAGTGAAGCAAGAGAGTTTAATTCTTTCTACAAAATATATGCCCACGCTCTAACAAATATAAATGAAGCAAAAGAGCATTCTACAAATGGCGGTTTTCTATGTGAAGAGAAACAGGCAATCCAAACTTCAAACGATATATGTGAAGCACATGAAGCATTCTATAAAGCCATACTCAAAAGATTTAAGTGAAGTTCAAAGAGAATTCTATAAATCAACCAAGGACTATTTCATACCAGCATGGTGCAAAAAAGAAAAGTGAAAACTAAATGCAAAAGACGCTCCAAGACTTGCACATATCGCATAAACGAAACGAATCCGAGAACATATCGATACTTGTTGAAGAAAGAGGGGATGCCTTCCGGGGAATCCCCAAGCTTAGACGCTTGAGTCTCCTTGAATATTTACTTGGGGTGCCTTGGGCATCCCCAAGCTTGAGCTCTTGCCTCTCTTCCTTTTCCTCATATCGAGACCTCCTCGATTAGACACTTCATCCACACAAAACTTCAACAGAAAGCTCGGTAAGATCCGTTAGTATAATAAAGCAAATTACTACTCTAAGTACTGTTACAAACCAATTCATATTTTGTTTTTGCATTGTGTCTACTGTAATATAGACTTTTCCATGGCTTAAATCCACTGATATAATTTGATAGATTCATCAAAACAAGCAAACTATGCATCAAAAACAGAATCTGTCAAAAACAGAATAGTCTGTAGCAATCTGAACATTCACCATACTTATGGTACCCCAACAATTCTAAAAAATTAGGAAAACTAAACAATTTGTACATCAAGGCAGTGCAAAAGTAATCATAACCATTTGGCATTCCAGCAAAAAATGTAAAATCAAGCACTACAGCCAAAGTTTCTGTCCTGCACCGTACAAACCAACAAGCATTGTAAATATCCTAAAGGCAAACCTTGGCACATTATTTTTATAATACAATGGAATTGTACAAGGGGATAATTATTTTTGATGAAAAGTTTCTGTAATCAAGATTCACAAAGTTTCCGTGAGCATGAACAAAGTTCAAGGAGCTCTCCCACTTCAACAATGCTTGTCTCTCTCACTTTCACTTTCCTTTTTGAAAAGTTTTGGGTTCCCCTCTTTATTTTTTTGTTTTTAGACTATATAAAAGCACTCAACAGAAATAAATGACTCTCTAAAACTTCCGTGTTGTCTCCCAGGCAGCGCTTTCTTTAAAGCCATTAAGCTAGGCATATAGTGCTCAAGTAATGGATCCACCCGGATCCCAAGGTATATCAAAGCCAATTTTAATTGACAATGATTTGTAATTTAGTACTGAGCACAAAGTAACATATATCATGCAACAACGAAGTCTAACTCTCTTCCTATGCATTGCCATGTCATAAAAGAACAATTCATAGCACAAACTTCTCTGATATAGTGTAGTTGGGAGAATTCAAAAAGATAACAGGACTATCATGTGTGGGTGCAATAGCAACAATTTCATGTTTAGCATAAGGGACTATAGCAAGTTCATCTCCATAAGCATCATTCATATTGGCATCTTGGCCACAAGCATAGCAAGCATCATCAAAAAGGGATATTTCAAGAGAATCAACGGGATCATAACAATCATCATAGCAATCATCCTTCGGTAAGCACGAAGGGAAATTAAACAATGTATGAGTTGAAGAGTTACTCTCATTAGAAGGTGGGAATGGGTGATCAATCCGCTCTTCCTCCTTTTGTTCTTCTCTTTCCGCATCATTTTTTTCATCCAATGAGCTCACAATTTCATCAATTTCTTCTTCCATAGACTCCTGCAAAATATTAGTCTCTTCTTGCACAGCAGAGACTTTCTCAATAAATGCATCAATATTGTAATTGTATTCTTAATTCCTATAACAATATTTAAGTATAGCAAAATTTTTAGGTCTATAAACTGAATCATCAAAATCATCAAACTCTTTAAACATAGATTCAATCTCATAAGCACCCATAAAAGCAACAAATTCTTCTATTTGTTCCGCATCATAGTAATCATATACACCATTAGCATAAGAAGCCAAGGTTTTATTATCATTGAATTTGCATGAAAAGGGAAGGTGTGGAGCCTTCATCCTAGAGCAACAAGTAATATCATATCTCAAGCATAGTTGTCTAGCATACCAATACAACATATAAATTTGATCCCATAATAGTTTCCCTTTTTGTGTCAAGCGATAATCCCTAAAGTATTCGCATTAATCCAACGTGTCTCCCATAACATAATTGAATGGGGTTTTCTCAGGATTATTAAAGTAGTACATAATTTCATTCACATAATGAGCATCGAGGGTTTTAGGAGGTTCCCCATCTCCATGAGTATCAAGTACACCTATTTTTTTTGGTATGTCGTGTTCCATATCCATTACTAAAGATAGAGAACAACTTAGAACAGCAAATAAAAATTACTTAGTGATAAAGCAAACAAGCACACACGAGAATATTCACCCCAAGCTATGACTCCCCGGCAATGGCGCCAGAAAAAGGTCTTGATAACCCGCAAGTATACGGGATAATTGTAGCCTCTTTCGATAAGTAAGAGTGTCGAACCCAACGAGGAGCTAAAGGTAGAACAAATACTCTCTCAAGCCCTATCTGCCACTGATACGACTCTACGCACGCTTAGTGTTCGCTTTACCTATAACAAGGATGAAACTAGAAGTACTTTGTAGGTGTGATAGGATGGGTTTGCAAGGTAACAAAGAACACATAAATATAAACTAGGGGCTGTTTAGATAAAGAAGCAATAAAGTAAATATAGCGAGTGTGGAAAAGTGGTGATATGAGTTGTGGAATTGTTCCTAAGCAATTGACTATTTTACTAGACCGGTAATCACTATTGCAATTCTATTTGAGGGAGAGGCATAAGCTAACATCTTTCTCTTCTTGGATCATATGCACTTATGATTGGAACTCTAGCAAGCATCCGCAACTACTAAAGATCATTAAGGTAAAACCCAACCATAGCATTAAAGTATCAAGTCCCCTTTATCCCATACGCAAACAACCTACTTACTCGGGTCTGTGCTTTTGTCACTCACGCCACCTACCATAAGAAAATCATGAACATATTGCAAACCCTACAGCGGGGATCCCTCACGCTTGCACGACACGAAGAGAACCATAGGACAGTACCAATAACAAAACATGCAACTCAAACCAATCATAACAATTCATCAATCATTGATAGGACAATGAAAATCTACTCAGACATCATCGGATGGCAACACATCATTGGATAATAATATGAAGCATAAAGCACCATGTTCAAGTAGAGGGTACAGAGGGATGCGGGAGAGTGGACCGCTGAATATAGATGTGAGAAGGTGATGGAGATATTGGTGAAGACGACGGAGGTGTTGGTGTAGATCGCGGTGATGATGATGGCCCCCGGCGGTGTTCCGGCGCCACCGGAAGCAAGGGGGAGAGAGCCCCCCTTCTACTTCTTCTTCCTTGACCTCATCCCTAGATGGGAGAAGGGTTTCCCCTCTGGTCCTTGGTTCCATGGCGTGGGAGGGGCGAGAGCCCCTCCGAGATTGGATCTGTCTCTCTGTCTCTCTCTGTTTATGCATTCTCAGATTCTGCCCCTTCACTGTTTCTTTTATATCCGGAGATCCGTAACTCCGATTGGGGTGAATCTTTCGCCCAGATTTTTCTCATAAAATTAGCTTTCTTGCGGCAAAAGAAGGGCATCAACTGCCTTACAGGTGGCCCACGAGGGTGCCAGGCGCGCCCAGGGGGAGGGGGTGCGCCCCCTGTCTCGTGGCCACCTCGGACACCATTTCGCATTGATTCTTCCTCCGGAAATTCCCAAATATTCCAAAATAATTCTCCGTCCATTTTTATCCCGTTTGGACTCCGTTTGATATTGGGTTTCTGCGAAACATAAAACATGCAACAGACAGGAACTGGCATTGGGCACTGGATCAATATGTTAGTCCCAAAAAATAGTATAAAAAGTGGCCAAAAGTATATGAAAGTTGTAGAATATTGGCATGGAACAATCAAAAATTATAGATACGATGGAGATGTATCAGCAGGTCATACAATAATTATAGACAACCCTACGGCTCCTGCCGATTGTCATATGCATCGACATGCAAGTCGATATAAACTATTACAAACATGATCATCTCATACATCAAATATATCTGATCATGTCTTTGGCCATATCATATCACAACAACCGTGCAAAAACAAGTTAGACGTCCTCTAATTATTGTTGCATGTTTTTCGTGGCTGCTATGGGTATCTAGCAAGAACGATTCTTACCTACGCAAAGCCACAATGGTGATCTGCAAGTTGCTATTTAACCTTCTACAAGGACCACCTTTATCGAATATGATTCAACTAAGGTGGAAGAGACACACACCTGCCATCCATCTTTATGCAACAAAGTCACATGTCTGTCGATGGAACTGGTCTCATGTACGTGGACATGTAAAGTTGGTCCGGGCCGCTTCATCCCACAATACCACCGAATCAAGAAAAGACCAAGGAAGGAAGAATCTGAATGTCAACACCCACAAACTCCTTTGTGTTCTACTTGTGATGTCATCTACGCATAGACCTAGCTCTGATACCACTGTTGGGGAACGTTGCATGGGAAACAAAAAAATACCTACGAACACCCAAGATCCAATCTACGAGATGGCCATCTATGAGAGGAGAGATTGGATCTACATACCCTTATAGATCACTAAGTGGAAGCATTAATAAACGCGGTTGATGTAGTCGAACGTCTTCGCAATCCAATCACGATCTGCCCCGCGAACTCCGATCTAGTGCCGAACGGACGACACCTCCGCGTTCGACACATGTACGTCTTGGTGATGCATTCACCTCCTTGATCCAATGAGCGATGGTGAAGTATTAGCTCGAGTCCTCCGGCAGCACGACGGTGTGGTGGCGGTGGTGGTTGAGAACTATGAGCAGAGCTTCGCTAAGCAGTACGGAGAAGAAGATGGCTATGAGGGAGAGGAAGGGCAGCACCATGGCACGAATAGATCCTTATGGGTGCAGCTTCCCTCTCTCCCCTCCTCTATATATAGGGGGAAGGGTGGAGGGAGGGGGCGCCCCTAGATGCAATCTATGGGGCGGCGGCCTACAAGGGGAAACCCTAGATGGGTTTTGGCCTCCCACCCCTTAGGAGACTTGGCCCCTAAGGCAAAGGGGAGGGAAACTCTAGAGAGGCGCCCCACCTCCTCTAGCAATGTGGGAAGGGGGCTTGGGGGCACACAGCCCCTTAGTGGACTGGTGTGCCCCCTCCCCTTGGCCCATGAGCCCCCCAAACACTTACCGAGCCCCCCCCGCCCCCCCCCCCCCCCCGAAACCCCTTTCGGTGATGCCGGTCATCACCTGGTATCCCCGGAACACTTCCGGACTCCAATACCCTTCGTCAAATATATCAATCTTCACCTTCGGACCATTCCAGAGTTCCTCGTCACATCCGGGATCTCAATCCAGGACTTCGAACAACCTTCGGTAACCGCCATAATGACTCAAGTATACTTATATCGTCACCAAACGTTAAGTGTGTAGACCCTACGGGTTCGAGAACTATGTAGACATGACCGAGACACCTCTACAATCAATAACAATAGCGGGACCTGGATGCCCATAATGGTTCCTACATATTCTAAGAAGATCTTATCAGTCGAACCTTGATGCCAAGGATTCAGCTAATCCTGTATGTAGTTCCCTTTGTCTATCGGTATGTTACTTGCCTGAGATTCGATCATCGGTATCTCCATACCTAGTTCAATCTCCTCACCGACAAGTCTCTTTACTCGTTCTGTAATACAATATCCCGTGGATAACTCATTAGTCACATTGCTTGCAAGCTTACTATGATGTTGTATTACTGAGTGGGCCCTGAGATACCTCTCCGTCATACGGAGTGACAAATCCTAGTCTTGATCCATGCCAACTCAATAGACACCCTCGGAGATACATGTAGAGCACCTTTATAGTCACCCAGTTACGTTGTCATTTGGTACACACAAGGTACTCGTCTGGTGTCAGTGAGTTGCATGATCGCATGGTCAAAGGAACATATACTTGACATGCAGAAAATGATAGCAATAAACTTGACACGATCATATGCTACGTTTATAGTTTGGGTATTGTCCATCACATCATTCTCCTAATGATGTGATCCTGTTATCAATTTACAACTCATGTCTATGGCTAGGAAACCATAGCCATCTTTGATCAACAAGCTAGTCTAGTAGAGGCTCACTAAGGACACATTGTTGTCTATGTATCCACACATGTATTTGAGTTTCCGATCAACATAATTCTAGCATGAATAATAAATGATTATCATGAACAGGGAAATATGATGCTAACCAATTTATTATTGCCTCCAGGGCATATTTCCAACAGCGTGGCGTCTAGATGAAGCTACAAACCTACCCCAGTTTAGACCTTTGGACGTCGGGCCGGTAGGTTTCACGGGTCGGAGTTAGAAAAGTAATTATCTTCTACCAAACATTGGTATCACGCGGTTTCTAGTGAGTAGAGGCTCTTTTGGCGTTTTGTTTGAAATTTTGAAACAGAAGCATTCATGTTTAGAGTACTCTTGAACTTTGAGGATTGACTTAAATAGACAATGTTAAATTTGACCTTTTATGTCTGAAAACCTCATTAAATTATGCGCTTTCTTTTGAAATTTTGACACTTGAAAATCCTATAACTACGATTATTTTGGAATGGAGGAGGTAAATTTGAATCTATTTCGTACACGACTATATATGCTATTGTGTACAAAAGCAGAGCAAAGATTGGTGCCCCCCATAATTTAGGTATGATTTACAAATGCCATGATATCAAATTCAAATAATTGAATGGACTTCATGTTGAATTCAAATTTTTTAAACCACCTTAAGTCGAGTTCAAATGTATGCTAGTTCATAGCTAGCTATTTATAATGTTCATTGTGTAACAATATGTATAATGTGCTTCACACACACAACAGGAACTATACTCATGTTTATATTGGATTGCTAAAGCGATGCATTGTTTGGAGTTCAAAATACTAACTTTGTGGATCAATTATGTCAAATAATAACATAGACATGCTCAAATTCGATAGAATAGAGATGTCTGATGGATCAATGACCGTTCCTTATGTGAATTGCAAATATCATGATCCCAGCCTAATATTTGGATACAATTTATATTTTTAATCAATGTGTACATCAGTCTTTTACGTGTAGTTTCACCCTCCATGGGCCTCTCCTCACACACACGTTGACTTTCTCGCTCACACATACGCACACACGATGTATATCCATCGGTGGTCTCTCACACATGCTCACACACACTCTCCCGAGGTGTCTTTCTCGCAGACATGCTCTCGATATAACCCTCCCGCCCTCTCGTAACCATTTACGACTATTTTCACTAACCTTTATCACAAGCACTCTTCCTCTCACAAGCGTACACACGCACATTCCCCATCAACCCTTTCTATATACATAGACCTGCCTATGTGTCTCCTGCACACACATTATCTTTACGCATGTCTCTCATGTATTGTCTCCACCTCTCTTCCTAATTGACGAGTATGATTCTAGCAGAGCATTTTGTAGGATGCCCCTTAAAGTTAGGTTGGATGAATAGTAATATCAGAGATAAGGGGTTACCTTAGTCCGTGGACCTAGGGTTACAAATCCTAGTCGACTTTGTCAGTGGACATAGTCCTTTACAACTTTTGCTATCTTTGTCTTGTAAAACTAGTCCTCCATGGGTCTCCCTAAATGCGTCACGGGCCGACTAATATGGCGCAGGACGGAACCGAACCAAGGGCCTCACCTCTGCCCACCGAACCTCACGCGGTGACACACCCTCTGCCCCCAGGTCTCGTTATCTTCTCACACCCACACATACCAACACAGACACCACACAAAATATTTTCTCCTCATGCCTCTGCCCCTACCCCCTTGCATATACGCACTCAAGGGCATCTCTCGCCGTGACATCCTATTCGTCTCTCTCTCTCTAGACCTCTCTCATTTCTCGTGCTACCTCTCCCACGTCCCCCCCCCCGCCATCGGCTCCTCTATCCATGCCTCTTTCGAATATGTAATACATACACATACCTCTATAGGCCCTGCCAAATACATCAACTACACATTCACACATGTTACATCACGTACCCCATTAATCTAAAAAGTCCTCTCTTCACATTTATATCGCATACAACATTCCTTTTGAATAAAACCACACAAAATGTGGCCAAAAAATTATTTTAGAATTTCTACATATATACAACATTACAAAGTTACATGGAGGAGTATGAACGTTAATTTGCATCGCATGGTGCCCCCAATGATATTTATTCTGCATTGTGAATTTTTATATTTTTATACTATATATAAAGTTAGTCATCATAAAGATAAATGAAGAGCATCTCTCTCTCTCCATCGCATACACCTCCTCTACGCCCCTTTCATGTACGCACACAAACTATCTCCAGGTCCTCTAAAAGTACGCCCCCAGCACATTCACGCATGTTTCATCTTTCTCTCGCGATATATACAGTGACGATCATTGTATTTTAAGTGAAAGCACGATACGTACATTGGACTTCAGAATCCACTCATTACGGTCACCATTTACATTTTGTGGTTATTATACAATCACGGGCTCACCGTACAACTCTGTATTTTCTCAAGACACGACTAGTTGACCAGTTCAACGCTCCACGTGGCACCTCTAGTGTTGCATCACATTATCTCACTACCATTGGCCCCACCTCTCGGCGTGTATAAGAATGAAACAAATGATAAAAAATATTGGACGGTGGTTCAAAGTCATGACCGTGGGCACAACGGATAAGGTGGCCTTGTATTGGTATGCTGAGCCTCTGTTTTAACACACATGAGCTGGTGTGGTGATTATACACACATGCGTGCATGCACACAAACTGCATGCACGCAACACGCACGAACACACGCAGCCACGCACGCACGCAACACTCACACGCACACACGCACGCATGCACACACCACACGAACAACACACACTCTCACGCTCAAGTGCTCAACCTACACATGCATGCACACACATCAGGCCCATACAGACACATACACAATCAGGTGGTTCCCGTGCATGGGTTGGAGTCTTGTCACACCTACGTAAATTCGTGTTTATCTAACCTTTTTCCTATGCGAACTGACAGGTGGGACCCACAAGGAACGTGGTCAATTTAACTAGTCAACATACTACCATGCAGACTATTTGGCTAGTCAACAGAGTGCAATTCGATGCTGAACGGTGAGCAAGTGACCGTATAATCACCGCAAAAAATATATAGTGACTGTAATGAGCGTATTCTGAAGTTCGGTGATCGTATTACGCTTTTCGCTTGAAATACACTGACCGCTCTTGTATTTATCTCTTCTCTCGCTCTCTCTGTGGAGCCGAGTAGGCCAACGTGCCAGTGCCTAAATTGGCGCATGCAACCCCATTATTGTTGTACTGGTTTTATAAGAGCGAACAAGCATTCACGTTTACTGTACAAATTGTAGATATGAGTTACAAATGCTATGAAGACAAATACAAATATTTGAATCCACTTTATGCCCAATTTCTCTCTGTAGGCCCTCCAAAAGCACATCTCTACACGTTCTTGCATGTTACATCTAACAACCATGCAGTACATCACTACTACTACACTCTAACACAATAAATCATATGCGTTTTTAGTTTTACTAGATTGCATACATTAAAATTGCCTTTGAAATGTATGGCTAGTATCATCTACCGCGCGAGAAAAATCCCACCCTTGCTTGCTTAATCGAGTTCGTATCGATGGATCGTGCGAAACAACAAAACTATAGTAGTACTATAGTACAAGTAATAGTTCACTGGGCCGCCGTGTCGTGTACTCCTCCGTCTTAAGAGTGGAGCGCTCGCTTTCATAAATGTTCTAGTCCCTTTCGCCGACATCTGGGACATCAAGCAACCGGGTCCACGTGGCATACAGAAATAACAGTGCAGAGCGGCAGGGGTGAAGCACCCCAGTCATGGCACCAGCGTAGTAACGGGCAATGAGGCGTAAAATCACAAAGTTGCACCTTTCCCGCAATTAAGTTGGAGGGACGAAGTAATAATGCTAAAAAATTAGTTGGAGGGAGGAAGAAACCATCATTTCACTCATTGTTGAATCTGCTTCTCCCTCATCTTCTTCAAGTTAACCACGTGTTGCTTCTGCCATTATTCTGCCTCATGTGGGACGCGGATCGGCTTGGTAAAGCACTGACACGTGGGACCGCATGTTAGCAAACCGCCAGGCCAACATCCTCTAAAAATAAAAACCTCCCCCACCATTCGCGCGACAAAATCACCTCCTTTTTACTAATCTTGATACTATACTTATTTAGATCAATATAATCGAGATTTGTATAGATAGCACACAGGAGCAAAACCAAGTGGTATGGCTAAGGGCATCCACAGTGTGTAGCCAAATGTGAAAATAGCTTTTGGCATCGATGGGAACCATTGTGGACGGGGTTGCCAAAGCCAACAGATGGAACCGAAGCTCCCCAAATGATTGACTGAAGGAATAGAAAAATGCAACCCCTCTCCTCTTTCTCCCGTGCTTGGACGCATGTACAGTATAGAGCACAGAGTTTACTCCCCTGTCCCTTCTATCACAAATCACAAAGCGGTGAGGCGTCAAATCACAAAGCACGTACGAAGCAACCATCATTTCACTCTTTGCTAACTTTGCTTCTCCATCGTCTTCTTCGAGCAACCACCTTACCATACTAAGCTGGACGGACGCCGCTATTATGTAGTACTAGTATTTACGCGTCCTTTGGTTCAATAGATTTCCTGGATGCAAATAAGACAGTTGTCTCGGGTTGCAAGTGGCACTTGCGAACGACTTACCGTGGTCTACCTCAATGGTATTATCCGTTGAACGCACTTCGCCAAACCACAATGTTTGAGAAATCGTCATCGTCACCGCAATGGGGAAAGAAGACAAATAGTTACCACCTCCATTTTTTGTACACAAGGCCAGTATATCAAAATTATAGTTTGTAGAAGGCCACTAACACTAATCGAGGAAAAATTGATGGGGTTTGCCTCATACATTAGCACACGATCCGACTACTTAATCAAGTGTTATGCTTCACTAGTTGGAAAGGAAAAGGGTGGTATCGTACCCAAAACCACCACACTTGGGGCTAGGGTAACAACTTGGTACTATACCACATTTGAACTAGGGCACAAAAACCACCTGTTCTACGCCTAATGCGCAACTCGGAGCACTGACACTCGAATTTGGCGGGGAAAACAGGGAAACTAACATGTGGGGCTGAAAGCACAAGTGCTACCTGGGTGATTTTGGTAATTAATGTCAACATATCTCCTGTTGGACTAATACTTTTATCTAGTATATTTCAGATGAGTTCAACATTGGAGTGGCAGGACAAGAGGATGTGGCACTGGCCCCTTCAAAATGCTGAGGACACATATTGGCAAAAGCTCAAGACTCTTCATTTTCATTTTAGTGATCAAGATCACATTGAATCCATAGGAAAAGCTAATACTATTAAAAGGGGATGAGGTGTTACCTAATGGCTTGCTTGCTCAAAATGCTTAGTGATATGCTCCAAAAACACTCAACCACTTTCTCATTTCCACAGATGTCCTAAACCTAAAGTCAAACTCGGTCCCACCGATTTGATCTATCCGGCGCCACCGAGTTCACTTGACATAGCCATAGCCAGAAACCCTAATCAGTTCAGTCTCGGTCTCGCTGATGGGATCTTGGTCTCACCGAGATGGCCTTGCAAACTCTCTGTTGCCTATTGCAATTATTTAGGTCTCACCGAGATGTGCAGTCGGTCCCTGCTACCTCTTGAGCATGCGTTGGTTTTTCCCTTGAAGAGGAAAGGGTGATGCAGCAAAGTAGCGTAAGTATTTTCCTTAGTTTGAGAACCAAGGTATAAATCCAGTAGGAGACAACGCACAAGTCACCGAATACCTGCACAAACAATCAACAACTTGCACCCAACGTGATAAAGGGTTGTCAATACCTTCACGGTTACTTGCAAAAGTGAGATATGATAGAGATAGATAAATGGTAAAGTAAATATTTTTGGTATTTTTGGTTTATAGATTGGAAAGTAAAGATTGCAAAAAAAGGAACGGCTACAGAAATTGGCAAGTTAATGGGAAACTAATATGATGTAAAATAGACCCGGGGGCCATAGGTTTCACTAGTGGCTTCTCTCAAGATAGCAAATATTACGGTGGGTGAACAAATTACTGCTAAGCAATTAATAGAAAAGCACAAAATTATGATGATATCTAAGGCAATGATCATGAATATAGGCATCATGTTCGTGTCAGGTAGACCAAAACGATTCTGCAGCTACTACTATTACTCGACACATCGACCAACTCCTGCCTGCATCTATAGTATTAAGATCATAAAGAACATAATAACGCATTAAGTAAGATGACATGATGTACAGGAATTAACTCAAGCAATATGATGAAAACCCCATCTTTTTATCCTCGATGGCAACAATACGTGCCTTGCTTCCCCTACTGTCAGTGGGAAAGGACACCGCAAGATTGAACCCAAAGCTAAGCACTTCTCCCATTGCAAGAAATATCAATCTAGTAGGCCAAACTAATATGATAATTCGAAGAGACTTGCAAAGATATCAAATCATGCATATAAGAATTCAGGAAAGAACCAAATAATATTCATAGATAATCTGATCATAAATTCACAATCCATTGGATTTCGGCAAAGACACCGCAAAAGAATAATACATCGAATAGATCTCCAAGAACATCGAGGAGACCGTGGTATTGAGAATCAAAGAGAGAAAATAAGCCATCTAGCTACTAACTATGGACCCGTAGGTCTATGGTAAACTACTCACGCTTCATCCGAGAGGTAATGGTGTTGATGTAGAAGCCCTCCGTGATCGAATCCCTCTCCGACAGGACGCCAGAAAAGGACCCAAGATGGGATATCATGGGTACAGAAGGTTGCGGCGGTGGAAAAGTGGTTTCATGGCTCTCCTGGTTGTTTTCAGGGTATAAGAGTATATATAGGCGAAGAAACTAGGTCAGGAGACCCATGAGGGGCCCATGAGGAAGGGGGCGCGCCCTACCCCCTTGGGCGCACACTCCTACTTCGTGGCCGCCTTGTTGTGTCTCCTACTTCATATCCAAGTCTCCTGGTTTCCTTTTGGTCCAAGAAAGATCATCGCGAAAGTTTCATTCCGTTTGGACTCCGTTTGGTATTCCTTTTCTGCCAAACTCTAAAATAGGCACAAAAAACAGAAACTGACACTGGGCTCTCGGTTAATAGGTTAGTCCCAAAATAATATAAAATAGCATATAAATGTCTATTAAACATCGAAAACAGATAATATAATAGCATGGAATAATAAAAAATTATAGATACGTTGGAGACGTATCAAGCATCCCCAACCTTAATTCCTGCTCGTCCTCGAGTAGGTAAATGATAAAAACAAAAATTTTGATGTTGAATACTAACTAGCATATTTATCCATGTTATTTTCTTTATTGTTGAATGAATGTTCAGATCCAAAAGATTCAAAACAAAAGTTTAATATTAACATAAAAATAATAATACTTCAAGCATACTAACTAAGCAATCATGTATTCTCAAAATAACATGGCCAAAGAAAGATATCCCTACAGAATCATATAGTCTAGCTATGCTCTATCTTCATCACACAAAATATTTAAATCATGCACAACCTCGATGACAAGCCAAACAATTGGTTCATACTTTTGATGTTCTCAACCTTTTTCAATCTTCACGCAATACATGAGCGTGAGCCATGGATATATCACTAAGGTGGAATAGAATATGGTGGTTGTGGAGAAGACTAAAAGGAGAAGATAGTCTCACATCAACTAGGCGTATCAATGGGCTATGGAGATACCCATCAATAGATATCAATGTGAGTGAGTAGGGTTTGCTATGCAATGGATGCACTAGAGCTATAAGTGTATGAAATCTCAAAAAAAACTAAGTGGGTGTGCATCCAACTTGCTTGCTCATGAAGACCTAGGGTATTTTTAGGAAGCCCATCATTGGAATATACAAGCCAAGTTTTATAATGAAAATTCCCACTAGTATATGAAAGTGAAAAAATAGGAGACTCTCTATCATGAAGATCATGGTGCTACTTTGAAGCACAAGTGTGGAATCATAGTCTCCATCATTGGTGCTGCTTTTGTTTCGTCCGGAGTCTCATCCTGACTTGTGGGGGAATCATAGTCTTCATCATCCTTTCCTTACATGGGATAATGCTCTAATAATGAAGATCGTCACACTTTTATTTACTTACAACTCAAGAATTAAAACTCAATACTTAGAACAAAATATGACTCTATGTGAATGCCTCCGGCGGTGTACCGGGATGTGCAATGATTCAAGAGTGACATGTATGAAAGAATCATGAATGGTGGCTTTGCCACAAATACGATGTCAACTACATGATCATGCAAAGCAATATGACAATGATGGAGCGTGTCATAATAAACAAACAGTGGAAAGTTGCATGGCAATATATCTTGGAATAGCTATGCAAATGCCATAATAGGTAGGTATGGTGGATGTTTTGAGGAAGGTATATGATTGGTGTATGGTACCGGCGAAAGTTGCGGGACACTAAAGAGGCTAACAATGGTGGAAGGGTGAGAGTGCGTATAATTCATGGGATCGACATTAGTCATAAAGAACTCACATACTTATTGCAAAAATCTATTAGTTATCAAAATGAAGTACTATGCACATGCTCCTAGGGGGGTAGATTGGTAGGAAAAGACCATCGCTCGTCCCCGACCACCACTCATAAGGAAGACAATCAATAAATAAATCATGCTCCGACTTCATCACGTAACGGTTCACCATACGTGCATGCTACAGGAATCACGAACTTTAACAAGTATCTCTCAAATTCACAAATACTCCACTAGCATGACTCTAATATCACCATCTTCATATCTCAAAACAATCATAAAGAATCAAACTTCTCATAGTATTCAATGCACTTCATATGAAATTTTTTATTATATCCATCTTGGATGCCCATCATATTAGGACTAGTTTTATAACCAAAACAAATTACCATGCTGTTCTAAAAGACTCTCAAAATAATATAAGTGAAGCATGAGAGTTCAACAATTTCTAAAAAATAAAACCATTGTCGTGCTCTAAAAAGATATAAGTGAAGTACTAGAGCAATATTGTCTAGCTCAAAAGATATAAGTGAAGCACATAGACTATTCTAATAAATCACGATTCATGTGTGTCTCTCCCAAAAAGGTGTGTACAGCAAGGATGATTGTGGTAAACTAAAAAGTAAAGACTCAAATCATACAAGATGCTCCAAGCAAAACGCTTACCATATGGTGACCAAAAATATAGCCTCAAGTAAAGTTACTGATAGACGAAGACGAAAGAGGGGATGTCTTCCGGGGCATCCCCAAGCTTAGGCTTTTGGTTGTACTTGAATATTACCTTGGGGTACCTTGGGAATCCCCAAGCTTAGGCTCTTGCCACTCCTTATTCCATAGTCCATCAAATCCTTACCCAAAACTTGAAAACTTCACAACACAAAACTCAACAGAAAATCTCATGAGCTCTGTTAGTATAAGAATATAAATCACCACTTTAAGGTAATGTTGCAAACTCATTCTTTATTTATATTGGTGTAATATCTACTGCATTCCAACTTTTCCATGGTTCATACCCCCGATACTACCCATAGATTCATCAAAATAAGCAAACAACACGCGAAAAACAGAATCTGTCAAAAATAGAACAGTCTGTAGTAATCTGTAACTCTCGAATACTTCTGTAACTCCAAAAATTCAGCAGAATTAGGACAACCTGAGAAATTTGTGTACCAATACATAGAAAAAATAATCAGATCAAAAGCACGTTTCTGTGAATTATCAAAACTAATTTACTGGGTGCAAAAGTTTCTGATTTTCAGCAAGATCAACACAACTATCACCATAAGCTATCCTAAAGGTTTAACTTGGCACAAAAACTAATTAAAACATAAAACCACATCTAACCAGAGGCTAGATGAATTATTTATTACTAAACATGAACAAAAGGCAAAGAACAAAAATAAAGTTGGGTTGCCTCCCAACAAGCGCTATCGTTTAATGCCCTTAGCTAGGCATAAAAACACGAATAGATCTAGGTATTGCCATAATAATGATAGGGCAAATCTCGAAAACTCATCTCATACTCTCTACGTTCAGCAGCAAGTTTCCTTTGTGGCAAGCAAAAGTAATTAAAAGGGCTAAACTTAATGGGACAAGAATCCCCAAGATCAAGCTCGGGAGGAATTGGTTCCTCCCTTGGCCCTTCATATTGTACAACCAACTCATCATTATAAGCGTTCTTTTGACAAAAAGCCATGAGCTTTTGTTCAAGAGAGAAACCCAACCCATTGTTCTGAACAGAAAAATCATTGTTAAGTTTGGAAATCCTATCAACTAGAACATCGGTAGGAACCCTCGTTCTTAAGTTTTCATTATAAGCAACATGATCTAAGGATCGTAAATGCATTATGTCTTCTTGGTTAAAGAGAATTGCTTCTATGGGAGGACGTCCAGCGTCCACCCTATAATGGGAAAAAATTCATTAGCACCTTTTATTATAAATCTGAACTCATGTGCTAGAAAGATGGTAGCTGCGCGCTTAACAGAAGAATGCTCGATATTGGAAAACTCTAGAAACATTCTTTGTCAGGAAGAATGATGTGAATAAATTGCCTTTGAAGTTCAACTACGAGCAGAGATATAGAGTCCGCAAGACTACTAGTTTTATGGAGAATGGACCCACCCATAGTGGGTAAAGCACCAACATAAGTAAAGAAACCTTGAGTAATCCATTTTCCAATAATATTACCACTACCAATGCAGAACTTTTTAGTGTGCAAAATAGTAAGTTCTTCATGAGGATTAGTATTATCAAAAGCATCGAAGTTTCCCCCATCATTACTACTATCCTTTTCAAAAGTAACCTCCCCAATTTCAGACATGATGGCAACAAACTAATCTAACAAAAGAGCACACAAGAAGCAAGCGAAAAAGACAAATGGAAGAGGGGCGAAGAAAAGGCAAATCTTTTCGAAAATCCTTTTAGAAGTGAGGGAGAGGAAAACAAGAGGAGAATGGCGAATAATGTAATGCAAGAGAGAAGAGTTTATGATGGGTACTTGGTATGGCTTGACTTGACGTAGATCTCCTCGACAATGGCGCCAGAAATCCTTCTTGCTACCTCTTGAGCATGTGTTGGTTTTTCCCTTGAAGAGGAAAGGGTGATGTAGCAAAGTAGCGTAAGTATTTCCCTCAGTTTGAGAACCAAGATATCAATCCAGTAGGAGACAATGCACAAGTGAATACCTGCACAAACAATCAACAACTTGCACTCAACGCGATAAAAGGGTTGTCAATCCCTTCACGGTTACTTGCAAAAGTGAGATCTAATAGTGCTGGATAAATGGTAAAGTAAATATTTTTGTATTTTTAGTTTATAGATTGGAAAGTAAAGATTGCAAAATAAGGAACGGCTACAAAAATTGGCAAGTTAATGGGAAACTAATATGATGTAAAATAGACCCGGGGGCCATAGGTTTCACTAGTGGCTTGTCTCAAGATAGAAAATATTACGGTGGGTGAACAAATTACTGCCGAGCAATTGATAGAAAAGCGCAAAGTTATGATGATACTAAGGCAATGATCATGAATATAGGCATCACGTCCATGTCAAGTAGACTGAAACGATTCTACATCTACTACTATTACTCCACACATCGACCGACTCCTGCCTGCATCTAGAGTACTAAGTTCATAAAGAACAGAGTAACACATTAAGTAAGATCACATGATGTAGAGGAATTAACTCAAGCAATATGATGAAAACCCCATCTTTTGATCCTCGATGGCAACAATACAATACGTGCCTTGCTTCCCCTACTGTCACTAGGAAAGGACATCGCAAGATTGAACCCAAAGCTAAGCACTTCTCCCATTGCAAGAAAGATCAATCTAGTAGGCCAAACTAAACAAATAATTCGAAGATACTTGCAAAGATATCAAATCATGCATATAAGAATTCAGAAAATAACCAAATAATATTCATAGATAATCTGATCATGAATCCATAATTCATCGGATCTCGGCAAACACACTGCAAAAGAATATTATATCGAATAGATCTCCATGAACATCGAGGAGAACATGGTATGGTGAATCAAAGAGAGAGAAGAATCCATCTAGCTACTAACTATGGACCCGTAGGTCTATGGTAAACTACTCATGCTTCATCGGAGAGGTAATGGTATTGCTGTAGAAGCCCTCCGTGATTGAATCCCCCTCCGGCAGGATGCCAGAAAAGGCCCCCTAGATGGGATCTCATGGGTACAGCAGGTTGCGGCGGTGGAAAAGTAGTTTCGTGGCTTTCCTGGATGTTTTCAAGGTATAAGAGTATATATAGGCGAAGAAACTAGGTCAGGAGACCCACGAGGGGCCCATGAGGTAGGGGGCGCGCCCTACCCCCCTGGGCGCACCCTCCTGCCTTGTGGCTGCCTCCTTGCGTCTCGGACTTCATCTCCAAGTCTTCCGGTTTCCTTCTGGTCCAAGAAAGATCATCACAAAAGTTTCATTCCGTTTGGACTTTGTTTGGTATTCCTTTTCTGTGAAACTCTAAAATAGGCAAAAAAACAGAAACTGGCACTGGGCTCTCTGTTAATAGGTTAGTCCCAAAAATAATATAAAATAGCATATAAATGCCTATTAAACATCCAACATAGATAATATAATCGCATGGAACAATCAAAAATTATAGATACGTTGGAGACGTATCAGTCCCACCGAGTTTGATTGACCAAGTCTTTGTTTGCTTATTGCTGAAATTGGTCTCACCGAGATGAGGTTTTTCCCTAACCCTAGCACGTTGGTCCCACCGAAAACTCTAACATTCACATTTTGAACTAGATCAGTCTGACCGAGTTTCACTATTCGGTCCCACCGAGTTTGGTCATTTGTGTGTAATGGCTAGATTTTGTGTGGAGGCTATATATACCCCTCCACCCCCTTCTCCATCTAAGAGAGAGCCATAAGAACATGCTTACTCTTCCACTACTCATTTTCTGAGAGAGAACCACCTACTCATGTGTTGAGACCAAGACATTCCAATCCTACGACAAGAATCTTGATCTCTAGCCTTCCCCAAGTTGCTTTCCACTCAAATCATCTTTCCACCATATCCAAATCTGTGAGAGAGAGTTGAGTGTTGGGGAGACTATCATTTGAAGCACAAGAGCAAGGACTTCATCATGAACACACCATCTATTACCTTTTGGAGAGTGGTGTCTCCTAGATTGGTTAAGTGTCACTTGGGAGCCTCCGTCAAGATTGTGGAGTTGAACCAAGGAATTTGTAAGGGCAAGGAGATCGCCTACTTCGTGAAGATCTACCCAAGTGAGGCAAATCCTTCATGGACGATGACCATGGTGGGATAGACAAGGTTGCTTCTTCCTGGACCCCTCGTGGGTGGAGCCATCCGTGGACTCGCGCAACCGTTACCCTTCGTGGGTTGAAGTCTCCATCAAAGTGGATGTACAATAGCACCACCTAGCAGAACCACGCCAAAAATCTCCGTGTCTCCAATTGCGTTTGCACACTCCAATCCCATCCCTTTACTTTCTTGCAAATTGCATGCTTTACTTTCCGCTGCTCATATACTCTTGCCATTCTTGCTTGAAATGTATTGTGAATGTTTGAAATTGTGCTAATCTCCAACCTCAACTTGAAAAACTTAAAAATTGTTACCTTTACTTGTTGAGGGTCTAACCACCCACCCTCTAGACACCTATTCTCGATCCTTTCAATTGGTATGAGAGCATTGGTCTCCATTGCTTTGGTTTAATCACCATTGGAGGAAGATGGATGAGTCTACGATTGGGAGTATTAGACGTAGAGTGCTTATACTTGATGGAAAGTTCTATAATGCTTGGAAAAATGAGATTCTTGAGATTTTCAATGAATATCAATTGAACAAGTACATTACTACCCCTTGTGTGCCCCTTGTTGATCCATTGCATCCTACCCGCGATGAATCTATCGACATGATTCACTAGAGGATTGCCTAGAAATTTGATTACTTGCTTACCAACTCTTGAATGTGATTACACTATATGGAGATTTCTTAAGGAACGATTTCCAAACTATTCCTTGAAAAACGTAGATGAGATTCTTCACAAGTCCGTTGCTTTAAATAAAATGAATCCTAATGATCCTAAGTTTGGTGATTGTCTATTTGAGCTTCATGACCTTATGTGTGCCAAAGGAGATGTTGGAATCATTAGTAAGATCATTTCTGAAGTCATTAGAATTCATAAATATGCACATTGTCATGATCACAAATCTAATGAATCACTCTCCCTAGGTAATGATCAATCACAAGACGATGTTGAACATGGATACTATGATGATAGTGACTATGATCTCAATGAGTCTATGAGACACTTTGATCTTATGGCTAACCTTCGCAGTTACATGGCTGGAGGAAAGGAATGGGTTCTTGATAGTAGATGTACCGATCACATGACCGGAGACAAGGATATGTTTCGTGAGCTTGCTGAAAACGACGGCCCTCGAAAGTATGTCACTTTTGGTGATAACTCAAAGGGTAAGGTGGTTGGCCTTGGTAAGGTGGCCATCTCACATGACAGCTCCATACAAAATGTTATGCTCGTTGAATCTCTTGGCTATAATTTACTTTCTATATCTAGACTAGCTGATTTTGGTTTCAGTGTCCTATTTACCGAGGTGGATTGCCAAGTGTTTCGAAGAGATAATCATAATATGGTATTTACCGGCATACGTAGAGGTGATCTATACATTGTTGATTTCACTAAAAAGGTCCAACCTAGAACTTGCTTAATTGCTAAATCTTCTAAAGGCTGGTTGTGTAATAGACGGTTAGGTCATGTGGGCATGTGAAATCTTTATAACCTTGTTAAAGGTGATCATATCCTTGGTGTTAAAGATGTTATATTTGACAAGGATAGACTTTGAAGTGCTTGCCAAGCAGGAAAACAAGTTGGAGGAAGTCATCCCATAAAAAACATCATGACCACGATAAGACCACTCGAGCTACTTCACAAGAGTCAACAAAACCAAAGATTCCAATGCCAAAGGGATGATCACTGACCTCAGTAGTGAAGATTTGAGCTTCCTATAGCAACCCTTGGACGACATGGCGGACGGCCGCCCGACGGTGGAGGGGAACGTACTGGCTCACCTCCGCAATCGCCATGTAGTCGTTGTTGAGAGGTGGGATGGGACCAACCACCATCCCACTTGGGACGATGCGATTAGCCGGCCCTGGTTCAACGGCGAAGCCCGGCGGCAAGAACGGCACCGGGTTGAGCAGATAGTTAGCCATGGTGACTAGGGAGGAGGAGGGTGGCAGGACTGTTGCTGGAGAAAGGACAGGACTGGGCGGCGTTGCTTGGGTAGTCGAGGTGGAATTTGGAGCGTGAGGGGTAGAATGGGTAGGGAAATGTTGCTTCGGGACCCAGTGCCAACGCTGCAAAGCATGCTGCTTGTAGCAGGATCTCACCACGTGTCCATAGGCCCCACAAAAAGAGCATCGGACGATGCTAGACGAGGGCGGTCGCAGCTACCTAGAATGGGTAGGTGGGGCAGTAAAATCAGCCTTATTGGACTCATTGCCATTAAAAGAAGATTTGAGTCCCGAGTGTGGTTTCTGAGCTAGTCTTAGAGGGCAATAGATCGCCTTGTGATCAGGTGCTGAACAATTAAAGCAAATCATGCGCGCATGGCAAGAGATCCTTTGGTGACCCCATTGAAGGCATCTAGAGCAAAGATTGGCCCAATTTGTGGATAGAGATGAAATTTCTTGCAAATTATAGCTTTCTTGGGCTAGGTCCACTTTGTGTTGGGCCGATAGCATGGGCGGCCAAACTTGGCAGGGCGGAGCATACTTGAAAGCCGAAGAAAGGAAACATTGGGGTGGCACAAGATCATCCGCTCTGATAGGGCATTTAAAGCTCCCCAAAGAAAGATATGAGGGTGACGTGGAATTTTCAAATTCCACATGCCGCTGATAATGTTGTATTAATTTTGTCTCGCAATCAGAGGCCAAAACTTTCTCCTGGGCATTAATGCTTAATTGAACCTTTCCAATAGTGAGATAACTGAGTGAATGATCATGCGTAGCTTGAGAATGGTCTTCAGCCATGGCTGGTGTCGATGCCTCATGATGATGAGAATTGGAAAAGGCCATTTGAGTCATGGGAACTAAATCAAACTTGCTCAACTCACTAATACAAGAAGAACTTAAGCAAGCACCTTGAGCCATGGAAGGAAGCTTAGAACGCACGGCAATGGGTCTTCTGGCCGAAATATCATTTAGTTCTTCATTAGCATGCCAGGAAGAGACCAGAGGAGAGTGTCTAATAAAGCGACCATTAAATAGATGAAAATGGCAAATAAAATCAGGCCAGACACAATCCTTGAGTCCATAGATGAAATGACCAACTTTGTTGTTTGCAACCGAGAATCTAAAAGGCCGATGATGAATTTACACCACTTTGAAACCATCACAGAAACCCCCAATACAACATTGTAGGGCAACCCCCACCGAATCCACCGTGAGAGGGAAAGAGGCAGAGGAAAAGGTGACCACAAAAAAGAACTCCTTGGTGTCACGGGAAGGAGAGAAATGAATCATGGAACCATATTTTCTTCTCACCTGATCTGAAAGGGCAAGGCCAGGGGCAAAATCCCAATGCAGAAGACCCTCCATGATGAGGAGAAAGCCTAGAGATCGCCATTGTTGCTGGGAAGCAGGTGGGAGGGGAGAGGGGAGAGGGGAGAGATGGGAGGAGCCATGCCAAGAGTATATCTCTCCTGATCGAAGGGGAAAATCCCATGCATGCACACCTAAGCACCCAAAATCCTCCATGCTATTATATTATCTGTTTTGGATGTTTTATATGCATTATTATGCTATTTTATATTATTTTTGGGACTAACCTATTAACCTAGAGCCCAGTGCCAGTTTCTGTTTTTTCCTTGTTTTTGAGTTTCGCAGAAAAGGAATACTAAACGGAGTCCAAACGGAATAAAACTTTACGATGATTTTTCTTGCACCAGAAGAAACCCAGGAGACTTGGATTTCAAGTTAGAAGAGCCACGAGGCGGCCCCAAGGATGGAGGGCACGCCCCCCTACCTTGTGGGCCCCTCGGTGACCCCCTGACCTAGATCTTCCTCCTATATATTCACATATATTCCCAACCCCTCAGAGCATCCACGAAAAAACTTTTCCACCGCAACAACCTTCTATTCCCGTGAGATCCCATCTTGGGGCCTTTTCGGGCATCCTGCCAGTGGGGGATTCGATCACGGAGGGCATCTACATCAACTCTATTACCCTTCTGATGAAGTGTGAGTGGTCCACCACAGACCTAGGGGTCCATATCTAGTAGCTAGATGGCTTCTTATCTCTCTTTGGTTCTCAATACCATGTTCTCCTCGATGTTCTTGGAGATCTATCTAATGTAATACTCTTTTGCGGCATGTTTGTCGAGATCCGATGAATTGTGGATTTATGATCAGCTTATCTATGAATATTATTCGAATCTCCTCTGAATTCTTATATGCATGATTTGGTATCTTTGTATTTCTCTTTGCAATATCAGTTTGGTTTGGCCAACTAGATTGGTATTTCTTGCAATGGGAGAGGTGCTTAGGTTCGCGTTCAATCTTGCGTGATTTCACCTGGTGACAAAGTAGGGGTAGCGAGACACGTATTGCATTGTTGCCATTGAGGATAAAAAGATGGGCTTTTCATCATATTGCTTGAGTTAATTCCTCTACATCATGTCATCTTACTTAATGTGTTACTCTGTTCTTATGAACATAATACTCTAGATGCAGGTAGGAGTCGGTCGATGTGTGGAGTAATAGTAGGAGATGCAGAATCATTTCGGTCTACTTGACACGGACGTGATGCCTATATTGCACAATCATTGCCTTGGGTATCGCCATAACTTTGCGTTTTTCTATCAATTGGTCGACAGTAATTTGTTCACCCACCATATTATTTCCTTCATGAGAGAAGCCTCTAGTGAAACCTATGGCCCCGGGTCTATTTTCCATCATATTAGTTTTTGATCTACTATTTTGTGATCTTTTATTTTCAGATCTATAAACCAAAAAACCCAAAAATATTTCATCTTTTGTTTAGTTTTATTTATCTATCTCTATCTGATCTCACTTTTGCAAGTGGCCATGAAGGGATTGACAACCCCTTTATCACGTTGGGTGCAAGTGTTTGATTGCTTGTGCAGGTATTGGTGATTTGCGCATTCTTCTCCTACTGGATTGATACCTTGGTTCTTAACTGAGGGAATAGTTATCTCTACTATGTTGCATCACCCTTTCCTCTTCAAGGGAAAAACCAACGCAAGCTCAAGAAGTAGCAGTGTGCGTTAGTTTCGGAATGTGATTAGTCACCTAAGTGAAACGCGACCATAGGTCGAACTAGACGATATTTGGGAAGAAGCGAGACTTTTATTCATTTAAGTTCATTCGGACTAACTATTACAAGGGAGAAATTTCATTCTAAGTATAAAACTTGTGGAGAAAATCTGTGTTCTAGGCTCTGGGCTCTTCTATTCCTCTGGTGAAGTTGTTCAGTATGTATGCTCCATTGTGTAAGACCTAGGATATGGCGAATGGTCCCTCCTAGCGGGGTGCCAGCTTGTGAGGTTTTTGTTGATCTACTCGGAGGACCAGATCTCCTTCCTGGAAGGCACGTCCTCTAATGTGTCTATCATGGTAGCAACGCAAGTCTTGTTGGTACAACGTTGATCTTATAAGAGCTCGCTCACATTCCTCCTCCAAAAGGTCTAGGCCATCCTGCCTTGCTTCTTCAGCTTCAGCTTCTGAGTAAAGATCCACTCGGGGAGAATTATGGAGCAGGTCACTCGGTAAAACCGCTTCTAACCCATACACCATAAAGAATGGGGTGCGATTGGAGGATCGATTCTTGGTCGTCCGCAAGCCCCAGAGGACTGATGGTAGCTTGGCTACCCAGGCGCCTGCCACGTGAGCCAGTTCACGCATGAGGCGAGGTTCCAACCTTTGGAGTATGAGTCCATTCGCCCTCTTGGCTTGTCCATTCGACTACGGGTGCGCCACTAAGGCGTAATCGACCCGAGTGCCATGGGTGTAACAAAACTTGCGCAACTCGTCCGAGTCAAAGTTAGATCCATTCTAGGTGATGATGTTGTGTGGGACTCCAAATATGAAGATAATCTCTTTGATGAACTGAATCGCGGTGGCAGGAGTCCAGCTTCTTTATTGGCTTGGCTTCAATCCACTTTGTGAAATTATCCACTGCCACCAATAGGTGTGTGATGACCCACAAGTATAGGGGAGCTATCATAGTCCTTTTGATAAGTAAGAGTGTCGAACCCAACGAGGAGCAGATGGAAATGACAAGCGGTTTTCAGTAAGGTATTCCCTGCAAGCACTGAAATTGTAGGTAACAGATAGTTTTGTGATAAGATAATTTGTAACGGGTAACAAGCAATGAAAGTAAATAAGGTGCAGTAAGGTGGCCCAATTCTTTTTGTAGTGAAGGACAAGCCTGGACAATTTCTTATAATGAGAAAAGCGCTCACGAGGACACATGGGAATTATCGTCAAGCTAGTTTCATCACGCTCATATGATTCGCGTTCGTTACTTTGATAATTTGATATGTGGGTCGACCGGTGCTTGGGTACTTCCCTTTCTTGGACAAGCATCCCACTTATGCTTAACCCCTATTGCAAGCATCTGCAACTACAAAAGAAGTACTAAGGTAAACCTAACCATAGCATGAAACTAGTGGATCCAAATCAGCCCCTTACGAAGCAACGCAAAAACTAGGGTTTAAGCTTCTGTCACTCTAGCAACCCATCATCTACTTATTACTTCCCAATGCCTTCCTCTAGGCCCAAATAATGGTGAAGTGTCATGTAGTCGACGTTCACATAACACCACTAGAGGAGAGACAACATACATCTCATCAAAATATCAAACGAATACCAAATTCACATGACTACTAATAGCAAGACTTCACCCATGTCCTCGGGAACAAACATAACTACTCACAAAGAATATTCATTATCATAATCAGAGGAGTATTAATATGCATTAAGGATCTGAACATATGATCTTCCACCAAGTAAACCAATTAGCGTCAACTACAAGGAGTAATCAACACTACTAGCAACCCACAGGTACCAATTTGTGGTTTTGGATACAAGATTGGATACAAGAGATGAACTAGGGTTTGAGAGGAGATGGTGTTGGTGAAGATGTTGATGGAGATTGTCCCCCTCCCGATGAGAGGATCGTTGGTGATGACGATGGTGATGATTTCCCCCTCCGAGAGGGAAGTTTCCCCGGCAGGACAGCTTCGTCGGGCACTAGATTGGTTCCGCCAAGGTTCCTCCTCATGGCGGCAGAGTTTCGTCTCGTAAGCTTGCCTATGGTTTTTTCCAGGGTAAAAGCCTTCATATAGCTGAAGATGGGCACCGGAGGGCCACCAAAGGGCCCAGGAGACAGGGGGCATGCCCCCCACCCTCCTGGCCAGGGTGTGCGCCCCCTCCGGTACTTTCTTTGCTCAATAATTCTTATGAAATCCAAAAATGACTTTCGTGGAGTTGCAGGTCTTTTGGAGCTGTGAAGAATAAGTTTCCAATATATACTCCCTTTTCCAGCCAGAATCCCAGCTACCGGCATTCTCCCTCTTCATGATAAACCTTGTAAAATAAGAGAGAATAGCCATAAGTATTGTGACATAACGTGTAATAACAGCCCATAATGCAATAAATATTGATATAAAAGCATGATGCAAAATGGATGTATCAACTCCCCCAAGCTTAGACCTCGCTTGTCCTCAAGCAGAAGCCGATATCGAGAAATAAGTCCACATGTTTAGAGATAGAGATGTCGATAAAAATAAAATACGGACATGAGGGCATCATGATCATTCTTATAACAACATATATAGATTCTGTCATATGATTTCTTATTCTCAAGTAACAATCTATCAGGTATGGTTCAGAAACTTCATTGAAAACTAACAAACTATAATCTTAGTCATTGAAGCAATTGCAATTTATCATAACATCAGAAAGAGTCAATAATAGAGCTTTTCAGCAAGTCCACATACTCAACTATCATATAGTCTTCTACAATTGCTAACACTCATGCAATATGTATGGTTATGGAGTTTTAATCGGACACTGAGAAAGATAGGGGCTTATAGTGTTGCCTCCCAATGTTTTACCTCAAGGGTAATGTCAACAGTAATAGTTCATGCTAATGAACATCCAATTGGATATATGTATCAGGATCTTTCCAACACGAGGTGCTTGCCAAAGGATAAAATGAAAAAGGGAAAGGTGAAGATCACCTTGACTCTTGCATAAGGTAAAAGACATAAAGTAAAAGATAGGCCCTTCGCAGAGGGAAGCAGAGGTTGTCATGTGCTTTTAGGGTTGGATACACAAAATCTTAATGCGAAAGAACGTCACTTTATATTGCCACTTGTATATGGACCTTTATTATGCAGTCCGTCGCTTTTATTGCTTCCATAACAAGATCGTATAAAGCTTATTTTCTCCGCACTAATAAGTCATGCATATTTAGAGAGCAATTTTTATTGCCTGCACCGATGACAACTTACTTGAAGGATCATACTCAATCCATAGGTAGATATGGTGGACTCTTATGGCAAAACTGGGTTCAATGATATTTGGAAGCACAAGTAGTATCTCTACCTGGTGCAGGGAATTTGGCTAGCATGAGGGGTAAAGGCAAGCTCAACATGTTGGACGATCCATGACAATATACTTTAACCGAGATGTGAGGAAACATAAACCATTACATTGTCTTCCTTGTCCAACATCAACTCTTTAGTATGTCATACTTTAATGAGTGCTCACAATTATAAAAGATGTCCAAGATAGTATATTTATGTGTGAAAACCTCTCTTTCTTTATTACTTCCTATTAATTGCAACAATGACCAAAACTATGTCTGTCAACTCTCAACAACTTTTAAGCCTCATACTTTTTATGTGTGAAGTCATTACTATCCATAAGATCAATATGAACTCTTTTATTCTTTTTATTTTCTTAAGATCATGGCAAGATAGCAAAGCCCTTGACTCAACACTAATCTTTATTATAGATAACTCACGGACTCGATTACATAGATGGATCGCAAAGAAAACTCGAAACTACTTCAAGCCAAGACTTTATTCTACTAGATCTAAATATTACCAGAAGGATTGAACTAAGTAAAATGATAAAGATAGGAGTGTGATGGTGATACAATACCGGGGCACCTCCCGCATGCTCGGCAGTTGCCAAGGGGAGTGCCCATACCCATGTGATTATGTCTCCTTCTTAAGAGTTGGTGTTGCAATCTTCTTTGCGATGATGCCCCTCAAGATACGATTCTCCTCCTCGAGCTTATTGACTTGTTGCTTGAGGTTCATATTTTCCTTGCGGAGCTTGCCCGTGACGGCTAAAGCTCCTTTTACCCAAGGATGCTGCATAGCTTCTGGAGAACAAGTGACACTCTTTTTCATATTTTCATAAGAAAGATATTTAACATTAGAAGGAATGACCGAGTTTGGAATCGTTGTGCTCTGTAGTTCCCCCATCATGAATCCTGCTTGGAAGCGAGACGTGACTTCTTGATCCTCCTCCATGGCATCTATCCTTTTCAAGTCGGCCTCCATCTCATCCTCTATTGATGGACCAATGTGATAAGCATCGCTGTTTGCTCCTGGACCTGGTGTCGGATGGGACACTCGACTCTCCCCGACTGACTCTTGAGAAGACATCTTGCTCTAAATCTGTAACAGAAATGGCTCAAAATGAAAACAGAAGACTTTTGCGTGATACAGTGGTCAAAACTTTCGGGAGATTATATAATGAATTTTTACCGACCAAAAGAAGTAACGTGCAAGAAAACAGAGTCTGGGAGGCACACGAGGTGCCCACGAGGCAGGGGGCGCACCGAGTAAGGGTAGGCACGCTCTCCACCCTCGTGGAGGCCTCGTGTCCTTCCCGGATTACTTCTTGCTTCCATAAAATTTTAAATATTCCAAGACAGAGGAAAATTGCCATTAGAATTGTTTTGGAGTCGGTTTACTTACCGTACCACATACCTATTCCTTTTCGGAGTCTGAAGCATTCTGGAAAGTGTCCCTTATGTATTCCTCCGGGGTTACGGTTTCAATAATATTAGTTCAACATTTATAGGATTACCTGAGATATAATGTTTGATTCTTTGACCGTTCACCATCCTCGGACTTGTGCCTTCGAAGTTGTTGATTTTTATGGCACCGGAATGATAGACCTCTTTGATAACGTAAGGACCTTCCCGTTTAGAGAGAAGTTTTCCTGCAAAAAATCTTAAACGAGATTTGAATAGCAACACATAATCACCTACGTTAAACTCATGCTTTTGTATCCTTTTGTTATGCCATCTTTAACTTTTTCTTTAAGCAGCTTGGCATTCTCATATGCTTGGGTTCTCCCTTCATCAAGTGAGCTAATGTCAAATAACCTCTTCTCACCGGCAAGTTTGAAATCATAGTTGATCTCTTTAATGGCCCAATATGCCTTATGTTCAAGTTCAAGAGGTAAGTGACACGCTTTTCCATAAACCATCTTATACGGATACATACCCATAGGATTTTTATATGCAGTTCTATAGGCCCATATTGCATCATCAAGTTGTCTTGGACCAATTCTTTCTAGATCTATTAATAGTCTTTTGCAAAATTAATTTGATTTCCCTATTGCTCAATTCTACTTGACCACTAGACTGTGGGTGATAAGGAGATGCAATTCTATGATTAACATCATACTTAGCAAGCATTTTACGGAAAGCACCATGAATAAAATGTGAACCACCATCAGTCATGAGATATCTAGGGACTCCAAACCTCAGAAAAATAACTTCTTTAAGCATCTTAATAGAGGTGTTATGATCGGCACTACTAGTTGGAATAGCTTCTACCCAGTTAGTAACGTAATCAACAGCAACTAAAATATGTGTGTACCCATTGGAGGCAGGGAAAGGTCCCATATAATCAAAGCCCCAAATATCAAATGGTTCAATAACAAGAGAATAATTCATAGGCATTTCTTGACGTCTACTAATATTACCAATTCTTTGACATTCATCACAAGACAAAACAAACTTACGGGCATCTTTGAAGAGAGTAGGCCAATAAAAACCAGATTGCAATACCTTATGTGCAGTTTTATCTCCAGCGTGGTGTCCTCCATATTGTTCAGAGTGACACTTGCATAGGATCTGTTCCTGTTCATGCTCAGGTACACAACGTCTAATAACACCATCTACTCCTTTATAAAGGTGTGGGTCATCCCAGAAGTAATGTCTTAAATCATAAAGGAACTTTTTCTTTTGCTGGTATGTGAAACTAGGTGGTATAAATTTAGCGACAATGTAATTAGCACAATCAGCATACCATGGAGCAGTACGAGAAGCATTAATGACCGCTAATTGTTCATCAGGGAAGCTATCATCAACAGGTAGTGGGTCATCAAGAACATTCTCTAACCTAGACAAGTTGTGTGCAACGGGGTTCTCAGCTCCCTTTCTATCAATAATATTCAAATCAAATTCTTGGAGCAAGAGGACCCATCTAATAAGTCTAGGTTTAGCATCTTTCTTTTCCATAAGATATTTAATAGCAGCATGATCAGTGTGAATAGTTACTTTAGAATCAACAATATAAGGTCTGAACTTATCACATGCAAATACAACTGCTAAGAATTCTTTTTGAGTAGTAGCATAATTTGTCTGGGCGGTATCAAGAGTTTTACTAACATATTGGATAACATTCAATTTCTTATCAACTCTTTTCCCTAGAACAACACCTGTAGCATAATCGCTAGCATCACTCATAATTTCAAAGGGTAAATTCCAATCAGGGGGATGAACAATAGGTGCAGTGATCAAAGCTTTCTTAGTATTTCAAATGCTTCTACACAATCATCATCAAAGACAAAAGGAATATCTTTTTGCAATAAATTAGTCAGAGGCCTAGAGATTTTAGAAAAGTCCTTAATGAACCTCCTATAAAAACCGGCATGACCAAGGAAACTTCTTATACCTTTAATGTCCTTGGGACATGGCATCTTTTCAATAGCATCAACTTTAGCTTTATCAACTTCAATACCTTTTTCAGAAATTTTATGCCCCAAGACAATGCCTTCATTAACCATAAAGTGGCACTTTTCCCAATTCAAGACGAGGCTAGTGTCTTCACATCTCTGCAGAACTCGATCAAGGTTTCTCAAGCAATCATCAAAAGGGGATCCATAAACGAAGAAGTCATCCATGAATACCTCACAAATCTTTTCACAAAAGTCAGAGAATATAGCCATCATGCATCTTTGAAAGGTAGCAAGTGCATTACATAAACCAAAAGGCATACGTCTATAAGCAAAAGTACCGAAAGGGCAAGTAAAAGTAGTTTTTGATTGATCCTCCACCGACACAGGTATTTGAGAAAACCCAGAATAACCATCTAGAAAGCAGAAATGTGTATGTTTGGATAGTCTTCTAGCATTATATCAATAAAAGGTAAAGGGTAATGATCTTTCTTAGTAGCTTTATTTAATTTACGGAAATCAATCACCATCCTATAACATGTAATAATTCTTTGCGGAATCAATTCATATTTATCATTAGGAACAACAGTAATACCTCCCTTCTTAGGAACGCAATGGACAGGACTTACCCAGTCACTATCAGCAACGGGATAAATTATACCTGCCTCAAGGAGCTTTAGTATCTCCTTTCTTACCACTTCTTTCATCTTAGGATTTAACCGTCAATGATGATCTCTAACTGGTTTGGAGCCTTCGTCCAATTTAATTTTATGTTGGCATAGAGTAGGACTAATGCCCTTAAGATCATCCAGAGTATATCCAATAGCAGCACGATGCTTCTTCAGAGTTTTCCATAATCTTTCCTCTTCTTGCTCTGAAAGGTTAGCACTAATAATAACAGGATATATCTTCTTTTCATCTAGATAAGCATATTTAAGATTACTAGGTAAAGGTTTGAGCTCAAACACGGGATCACCCTTGGGTGGAGGGGGATCCCCTAGGATTTCAACAGGTAAGTTGTGTTTCAGAATAGGACCCTGTTGAAGGAACACTTTATCTATCTCCCTTCTTTCATTCATAAACATATAATTTTCATGGTCTAGCAAGTATTATTCTAACGGATCAGTAGGAGGCACGACAATAGAAGCAAGACCCATAATTTCATCCTTACTAGATGGTTCTTTTCATGTGGTTGTCTACGAAACTTAGCAAAATTAAACTCATGAATCATATCATCCAAGCCAATCGTGACAACATCCTTTTCACAATCGATCTTAGCATTATTCGTATTCAAGAAGGGTCTACCAAATATAATGGGACAAAAGCTATCTTGTGGGGAACCTAGAACAAGAAAATCGGCAGGGTATTTAACTTCCCCACACAAGACTTCAACATCTCTAACAATCCCAACTGGTGAAATAGTATCTCTATTGGCAAGTTTAATTGTAACATCGATATCTTCTAACTCAGTAGGTGCAATATCATGCATAATTTCTTGGTATAAGGAAATAGGTATTGCACTACACTAGCACCCATATCACATAATCCATGATAACAATGATCTCCTATTTTAACAGAAATAACAGGCATGCCTACTACAGGTCTATGTATCTTAGCATCTGGTCTAGCAATATTAGCAGCTTCATCACAGAAATAAATAACATGCCCATCTATATTATCATCCAAGAGATCTTTAACCATAGCAATACTAGGTTCAACTTTAATCTGCTCAGGAGGTATATAAGTTCTAGTATTACTCTTACGAACAACAGTTGAAGCTTTAGCATGATCCTTTATTCTAACAGGAAAAGGTGGTTTCTCAACATAAGTAGTAGGAACAATAGGATCATTATAAGTGATAGTCTTTTCTTCAACTGTAATAGGTGCAACTACTTTTACTTCAATGGGAGGATTATATTTAAACCACTTCTCCTTAGGGAGATCAACGTGAGTAGCAAAAGATTCACAGAAAGAAGCTACTATCTCAGAGTCAAGTCCATATTTAGCGCTAAATCCACGAAAAGCATCGGTATCCATAAAAGATTTAACACAATCAAACTTAAGTGTCATACCTGACTCCTTACCATCATTGGAATCCCAATCTTCAGAGTTGCGTTTAATTCTTTCCAATAAATCCCACTTGAATTCAGTAGTCTTTAACATATAAGAACTAGCACAGGAAGTATCGAGCATGGTGCGATCGTTGAGAGAAAGCCGAGCATAAAAATCTTGAATAATCATATCCCTTGAGAGCTCATGATTGGGGCATGAATATAACATTGACTTAAGCCTCCCCCAAGCTTGAGCGATGCTTTCTCCTTCGCGAGGCCAGAAATTATATATGTAATTACGATCACGATGAACAAGATCCATAGGATAGAACTTCTGGTGAAATTCCAACTTCAATCGTTTATAATTCCAAGATCCCGTATCATCACATACTCTATACCATGTCAATGTGTCTCCCTTCAAAGATAAAGAGAATACCTTCCTCTTGATAACATCATCGGGAATACCTGTAAGCTTATATAATCCACAAACTTCATCCACAAAGATAAGGTGTAAATCGGGATGCAATGTTCCATCTCCTGCAAAAGGATTAGCTAGCCGTTTCTCCATCATACCCGAAGGAATTTCAAAGCAAACATTTTCAGTAGGTTCAGTGGGTTGAGGAGCAACTCTTTGCTCTAATGGTCGGTGCGAAGATGCCCTGAACCAGCCCCTCAAAGGATTAGTTTCCATAGTAACAAGTGACAGAAAATTTCAGCACAGTATATAAATGTTTCCTTACCAACTTCCACTCACTACAAAAAAAAGACACATCTGTGACATTTTGGGCCGAACGAAATTTTTTTCTGTCATACATATTACACTTTTATGACGATAATTGTGACAAAACCCGGTATCATCATAGATGTGGTGGGCTCCTACTTCTATGACAAAAAATCAAGACACAAAATGGGCTTTTCGTCCTGGGCGGGCCGGAGACGCAGCTGCATGACATTCTTTGGGCCATCCATGACAGAAAAAACCGTGGTAGAAGCGAGGGGGAGGAAAATTTCAGGGAGTTGCTGGTTACGGTGGGAGGTCGGGGGCGGAGTGATGCGCGTTTCTCTTGTACGTACGCGCGTGTGTGCGAGGCGTTGGCTCTAACTGAAGCCGAGCGAGGCGTTGGGCTCTAACTGAACCCGAGCGGTTGCACTGCATGCTACGCGTTACTGAACATGAGCGATCGATCGATGGCTGTTAACTGAACCCGATGGAGCGATTCCTTCGCTACTGCTGCTAACTGAAGCCGATTGATGCTGCCTCTGGGATGAACAGTGAGCGTTGCGGGGGGGCTTGGATGAACAGTGAGCGGTGGCATTGCCTCTGGATGAACAGGAACCCGTGGTGTGGAGGGCTGGATGAACAGTAGACGGTGGAGGGGTGGTTGAACAGGACCCCGTGGTGTGGAGGGCTGGATGAACAGTAGACGATGGAGGGGTGCCCGTGGAGGGGTGGTTGAACAGTAGCCGGTGGAGTAGCACGCGGTGGAGGCTGGATGAACAGGAGCCCGTGGAGGCTGGAGGAGGTCGACGGTAGCCGGTGGAGGCTGGAGGAGGTCGACGGTGGAGATGAACAGTATCCCGTGGAGTCCCGTTTTGTGGTACGCCACACCCACCCCCTCCCCCCCACGGTTTTGACCGTAGCGCTCCAACACAAGTCTGTTTCGTCCGTTTTGCGGTACGCCACACCCCTCCCGATGAACAGGACCCTCGTTTCGACCGTAGCGCTCCAACACAAGTCCGTTTCGTCCATTTTGCGGTATGCCACACCCCTCCCGATCAACAGGACCCCTGTTTCGACCGTAGGAGGTCCGTTTCCTCCGTGTTGCGGTACGCCACACCCCTCCCAATCAACAGGACCCCCGTTTCGACCGTAGGAGGTCTGTTTCCTCCGTTGTGCGGTACACCAGGCCTCGATTAAATCGCATGTTCCGTCCAAGCCAGTTGGCTCCCACGCGTTCCGTTGCCTCCCGATGAACACGACGCATTCTGTTGCATCCCCATGAACATGACGCATTCTGTTGCCTCCCGATGAACACGACGCATTCCGTTGCCTCCCCATGAACACAACGCATTCCGTTGCCTCCCCATGAACACGAGCCCTTGCCGTACGTATGCGTGACTAGGCGTTCGAGACCCCGCCCGTATGTACAAATACGTGGCCGTATTTTCTTTCTTGCACCCTGGCCGCTGTACGTACGTGTACATGCTATGTGCGCGCCTCTACTACGACACGTGCGCGCCTCTACAACGACCAGTATGTACGTACATGTTCGCGACTAGAATGACAATGCTACATACGCTTCGACCAGGTGGGTCCCGACTGTCAGGCACTTCCTTGCGTGCGAAAATGTAGCTGGTGGGTTCCAGCAGTCAGAGGGGTGAATCGGTTTTTTTGCCCGGATGCACTTCCTTGCGTGCGAAGGTGTAGCTGGTGCGTCCCAGCAGTCAGGGGGGAAACATTTTTTTCATGAAATACGGTGGCCCGTCCGATGGGTCCCCGCTGTCAGGTGGAGGAATAATTATTTTCCGCGTAATAAGGAGGCACTTCCTTGCTGCGGCCGTGGACCCAGCTGTCAGCCTCTCCACAAACAGTCCATGTCCAATGGAAATCATTCCTTGACCACGTTGACCAAGCTGCGCCGAGAGTACCAGGGCGGTGCACGACGGCGAGGCCTAGGAAGGGGACGACGGGGAGCCGGGGAAGACGCGGCAGTGGAAGCCCGCGCTGAGAGGAGTATGAGGGTTCACTGGTTCGGCTGCGGTGTGAGGCTGCCATCGCCGCAGGGCCTGGCCAGCAGTGGGAATAGTAGGGGGAGGTGAGGCCTCCGCGGCAGCACATCCGGCCATGGGAGGCAGGAGCATGCGGCACGACCGGCCCTGCTTTGGGTGGCTGGAGCAAGAAGACCAGAGGTTGAAGAAGCACTATGGCCGTTGGATGGACATCGTACGGTCACTGGAGCTAGAATCGTTTATATTGACTAAGTTGACAAAGCCCTCCATCCCCGTCAACTTAGTATGCCCACAAGTCAGCCTCCCACCAAGGTGGGTCCCAGCTAGCTGGCGGGGTATTCATTTTTTTGTGCGTAATAAGGAGGCACTTCCGGTGGGTCCGAGCTGACAGCAGGGGGAACGTTTTTTTTCGCGAAATACGGTGGCCCATCGGGTGGGTCCCAGCAGTCAGGGGCAAACATTTTTTTGCGAAATACTGGTGGCCCGTCTGGTGGGTCCCTGCTGTCAGGTGGAGGAATAATTATTTTCCGTGTAATAAGGAGGCACTTCCTTGCGGCTGCCGTGGACCCAGCTGTCAGCCTCTCCATGTACAGTATTCTTCCGATGGAATTCGGTCGTTGACCACATTGACCACGCCGCGCCGAGAGCACCACGGCAGTGGACGACGGCGAGGCCTAGGAAGGGCACGACGCGGCAGTGGATGCCCACGCGGAGAGGAGTACGAGGGTTCACTGGTTCGGCTGTGCTGCCATAGCCGTAGAATAATAGGGGTGTGGGTGAGTGGAGTGGAGGGATGGCCTGGCTAGCGGTGGGAGTAGTATGGGGCGGTGAGGCCTCCGCGGCAGCACAGCCGGCCACGGGAGGCAGGAGCAGGCGGCACGACCGGCGCTGCTTTGGGCGGCTGGAGCAAGAAGACCAGAGGTTGAAGAAGCCCTTCGTCCCCGTCAACTTAGTAGGCCCACTATACTGGGTCCGAGCTAGCAGGGGGAGTATTCTTTTTTTTGGGCGTAATAAGGAGGCACTTCCTTGCATGCAAAGATATAGCTGGTGGGTCCGAGCTGTCAGCGGCGGTAACGTTTTTTTCAAGAAATACAGAGGCCCTTTCGGTGGGTCCCAGATGTCAGGTGGAGGAATCATTATTTTGCGCGTAATAAGCAGGCATTTCCTTGTGTGCGGCCGTGGACCCAGCTGTTAGCCTCTCCACGTACAGTCCACTTCCGATGGATGTCGTTCATTGACCACGTTGACCAGGCCGCACCGAGAGCACCAGGGCAGTGGACGACGGCGAGGCCTAGGAAGGGAACGACACGGAGCCAGGGAATACTCGGCAGTTATTTCCCACATGGAGGAGTACGAGGGTTTACTGGTTCGTCTACCGTCGCCGGAGAATAACAGCATGTGTGGGACTGAGGGTGAGTAGAGGGATAGCTAAGCCAGTGATAGGAGTACGGTGGGGCGGTGAGGCCTGCGCGGCAGCACAGCCGGCCGCGGGAAGGAGGGAGCAGGCAGTCCTGCCGACGCTTGTTTGAGCGGCTGGAGCAGGAAGAACAGAGATTGAAGAAGCACGACGGCCGTTGGATGGACATCCAACAGTATACAGGCCATCTGTGGAAAGCCTCAAATCTGTGGAAAACAGCATACAGCCCATCTGCCATTATTTCAAATAGTTTACAGCCCATTTGCTAATTCTTACGGGTTTTTTTGGAGCCCATATTCTTTTTGTTAGCATTACAGCCCATATTGTGGCCACGGTTAAAAAATTATACGAAATTTTGCATATGTCGGTGTGGTCTGAACTCTTTTTAATCCCAAAATTTCGAGTCATGTTCAGACTGATTTTGAAAATAAATGTATATCAATATAAAATCCAATAAATTGTCCACGCATAAAAATCAATGCAATTTAAAATCTCGAAATGGAAAAAAGATATTTGAAACTAATTGTCGGTTTGATGTGTTTTAAAAATGTACAGCCCATTTCTAATTACTGATAGGCCATTTTCTCGGCCAGCCGAATGAAGCTCTCCTCGTCTAGCCCAACAGGCCTGATAAAGTGACTTACTTGACAAATCACAAAAAAACTGGGCTAGCCATTTTCAAAAATAAAAAAAACTACTGGGCTGGTATGTGTTAAACATAAAAGAAAAGGCTATCTAGACAGGCCAGAGTGTCTCACACATCCCAGTTGACACCCTGCTTCCGTCTCAAAAACATATTAGATAAATGCCTCTGCAATTCTGGCGATTCATAAAAATGCCACTGCAATTTCCAAACTTTGTAAAATGCCACAGCAATTTTTGCAAACTTTGAAAAACGCCACTGCAGTTTGCAAACTTTGAGAAACGCCACTCCAGACTTCAAAAAATGCCACTAGAAATGGCATGAAATGGCATTTTTCAAAGTTTGGAAATTGCAGTGGCATTTCTCAGAGGCATTTATCAAATTAACCCAAAACAAAAATAACTAGGCGAGCTGCTGGGTCCCTGGTGTCAGCCGCTCGTTGTGCAATTCTCTCGTTTACTGACTACGTTGACAATGGCATGGGACCCAGATGTCAGAAATCCACTAGGAGGAGCCATTTTTTTTATTGGCTTGAAATAAGGAGGCACTTGCTTGCGTACTGCCATGACCTTGGCGGGTCCCTGCTGTCATCCTCTCCACGTACAATCATCTCCTGATTGTGTATGCGTCAACTTGCTAGGCCCACAAGTCAGCCTCTAAACCCGTGGAGGAAAAATATAGCCCATTTAAAAAAAATAACAGCCCATTCCATATGTTCAAACGGAAAGTTCAACATGCAGAGCAAAGTAACAGGTCTGATCCACATATAGAGTACTGAACTTCCACGTTGACAACCATCATAGCCGAGTTAACTATCTACTCCCACTAGACAAGTACTAACTTACTCTTAGCTAACTAGACGATGCCGGCGGTACACGCTAAACACCGGCATCGGCGTCCTGCGACTCACCTCGGACTTGCCAGAGGTGCGATAGGGCGCGTTGCTCGCGCGTGTTGGCCCTTTCCATGCTGGCGTGGTCCATACAAGCTTCAGCTTCCAAGCGGGAAACCCACTTGACGAGCTGGTAGTAAAAATCGGCGTCGCGAACGCGTGCGTGCCCGATAGCCTCTAGGGCTATTTGCCGGGCACCGGCCTCCACGTAGTCGGCCCAGTTGCGAGCGCTCTGCTCACGACTCAGAGCGTCGGTGCGCTGCTGCTCCATGTCCCGCTGGCGGCGCAAATCATCGTTATGTTGCTCCTCCGCCAGGCGGTCGTGCTCCAACAACTCCTGCTCCTCCGCCATGCGGTCGCGCTCCAACAACTCCTCGTTCTGCGCATTGCCATCTAAAGACAGATAGAATGCCTCCTCCCTCCGTCTGCCTTCCGGTGAAAAACCGAACACTAGTTCCAGCAGTGACTGCCTCCGGCGTCGCCTACCGCGGACGGGCGGGGGCATGGTGGACGTGGCGAGCGACGTCGGGCTAGTGGGGGCTTATGAGGATATGGCGAGTTGGGTCACGGTGGCACTGGAGAATGCCGGGAAACAGTACTTATAGGGGGAAGGTAGCGCAACGGTCATCGGAATTCAATACATAATGGCTTAGCGCGCCAGCTTGCCGTGGAAAACTAGGGAAACTGAAATTATGACTGTGTCGTCCCGTCCTGTCTGGGTCGCACGCCGGCATGGCGGTCAAACGAGTGCACTCGAATCATCTCCCTCCTTGTCAATAATGATTTCACGGATTTAAAAAGCCTGCAACAATTAAAGCGTATCTTTTTCGCATTAGTTAGCTGCCTTAATTATGGTCGGCTGCATGCAGGCACTCAGAATCGCTCGCAGGCAGTACGCGAAGCAGCATGCAACGAGTCGCAACCGAGGGCATGCATGCAGCCACTTAAATTGCTGGAATTAATTAGGCTTAAACTTCTGCATGTCGTTAATTATTGCCATGCCTTGGTCTTGCTGCTTTGCTCACGGGACTAATAAACCCGGACGGAGGGAGTACCTTGGTTGGTGAGAGGTTTGAATTAAGCCCTGCAAACCGGAAAGGAGGTACTAGTACGTGCGTGATCCGCTATTTATTCATATATGATTGAGTAGGTCGTTTCTTGAATTGAGCCCTGCAAACCAGAAAGGAGGTAGTACGTGCGTGATATGCTATTTATCCGTGTAGGATCGATAGTGTAGCTTGTCAGTTTCTTCAGAGGTAGGCATTTTTATGCGTGTAGGATTGATAGTGTAGCTTGTCATTTTCTTCAGAGGTAGGCATTTTTATTCAAAAAACTGCCACTTCGCATCTTGCGTCGCAAATAAAACTGCCAGGTGCGCATTTGTAGGCTAGCTCGTGATCGATCAGTAACTTGTAAACACTGAGCAAACAGAAATAAGTAATTGTTGATGCATCTCAATGATTCACAGATCATATACAAATATGTAGCTCCAAAAGCAAAGATCAGCCAGTTCGGATCTTGCGTCGCAACTAAAACTAACTAGTACGATTCCCATACATAAGATCAACATGCTAATGCATCTCAATGATTCACAGATCATATACAAATATGTAGCTCCAAAAGCAAAGATCCAAAAAAACATTTGTTCTTCCTACTAACATGGATGCTTCTCTTGGCCAACATTCAGTACAGACTGAAAGACAAATTTATTTGTGAAGTCTACAATTCCTCTTGCAAACGTAAGTGGTTTCACCAACAGCTAGAACCATGAGAATGAACCACACATGATGGAGGAACATCCATTGCAATATGATTTGGTCTTCTCTCGATCACACCGCGAGACTATTTTTGGAATACAAACTTTAACTTAGGGAAAATGATGCCCATTGTATAAACAGACCAAAGCAATGAAGCCCCAACTGTTGGCCAGTAAATAGTACAGTTCTACTTTTCTGTAGTCCATGAAGTGACTATCCAATCTTTGTGTCTATTTTCAAATGGCACTGCATGCAGTGTGTTGGGGAAACTAATCCACGAACACCTATGGGACCGGCGGACCGAGCCCCTTTCGGTTCAGCGGGGGGCGGGGATCGCACGAAGAGCAGATCGAGGCGAAGCACACAAGCAGTTTACCCAGCTTCGGAGCTCTCCGGAGAGATAATACTCCTACTGCTGCTTGTCTGATTGTATTGTGTTCTTGCTCAAGAGCGCTGAGTGCTATAGTACACTCTAGCTGCTAACGAGACCGAGCGTGTGTGATTTTCTGGGTTCGAACACCTTCTGCGTTGCGCATGGGCCTCCTTTTATACGCTCAAGGGGTCACCGACAGGTGGCAACGCAGACGAGGGTAAAAAGGGGGAAAGGAGTTGCGGTTGGTACAGCTACCTGCACAGTGCATCCTACCTAACCCTGACGGCAGGGGACAAAGGCATTAAATTCCCGTCTGTGTCGCCCAAACAGTGCAGAAAAGGACCGTCAGGGACGCCACCGTTCGCCATGATGGTAATCTTGTCAGCATTGCATGCCACCGAGCACCGCTGGCTGCACAGCCTCTCGCCACGCGCGCCTGGAAAGGCCCCCAGGGTGACACATTGGTGGATGTGCTAGAGCGTAGGTACAGAGTGGCCGCCTGCCGCGGCAAGCGCCTTGCCGCGGTCGTTGTCTTGCCGCGCCCGGAAGCTTGTCGCTCACCGGGCCTTGCCGGGACGCGCGGCGCATCGCGGCAAGTTCCTTGAAATGCCTTGGTTGACCTTCCCGGCAAGCTCCTCTTGCCGGGGCCTTGTCTCCTTGGCTTGAATACTTTGTTCTTGAATGGCTCCAAGGGAACCACGGAGGACCTTGGCGGTCGCCCGGCAAGCCTTGCCGCGGGGCGCTGCAACTGCCCGTGCACAAGTTCGGGATACTAGGGTACCCCTATTCTAGTACACCGACAGGAGCCCCCGGGCCTGGGCCACACACGGTGCCGAGCGCTGTTGGGCCAGGCCCAAACAGGGCACGGGCACGCGCGGCCTGGGTCACGCCGTATCTTACTCCGTATCCACCGCGCCCTCCCCGAACGGCACGCGTTGAATGCGGCATCGTGGGAGAGATCGTGGGTGGTTTCTTTATTCGGAAGGGCGAAACGTCCGCCCCTCCCTCTTTATAAGCAGGGGAAACAGGGGCAGTTTGCCCACTTCGCCGGTTGTTACTCCATTCTCGAAAATCTCCGCCGCTCCCCCCTTCTTCTCAAAGCCGAAAGAGAGCAGCGCTCCGCCCCCCATGCCACCAGCACCACCAACGCCGTCGATCTCCCCCACCACCTCCGCCATGGCTCCGAAAGCCGACAAGGGGAAGGGCGTGAAGTCGGCCGAGGCGCAGCGGCTTGAGGCGCTGCGAAAGGAGCGGGCCATCTTCCCCCCTCAGCTTGACGCAAAGGAGCTGAGGGAGTACTACTACCTTTTCTGGTCGATGGAGACGCGAGCGCATCCGCGCACGAAGGTACTCCCGGCCTCCGCTTCGAGACTAGATCCGAACGGGTATCCCTTCTTCGCGTTGTTCTTCTACTGTGGGCTCTGCCCGCCCTACTCTGAATTTTTCTGTGACATCATGAACACCTACGGGTTCCGCCTCCTTGACTTCACCCCCAATGTTGTCCTGACCATGGCAGTTTTCGCACATCTGTGCGAAAACTTTGTCGGAGTCCATCCAAACGTAGCCCTCTTCCGCCACTTCTTTATGCCCCGGGTTGAGAGAGGAGAGCCCCTTGCCGGCGGAATCGCTTGGATCTCGAGAGTCGGCAAGAAGGAAGCCTATCTAGAGGGAGAGCTCCGCAGCAAGTGGGATGAATGGAGAGCAGAGTGGTGCTGGATCCTCGAGGAGAACCCGCAGCCATTTACTGCCCTGCGCCAAGCCCCAATAGTGCGTGGTAACGATTGGAGCAACGTGGCCCCGGAAGACGACAGGCTGAAAATCGCCGTCACCCGGATCCTTCGCCTCAGGCTTGCCGGGCTCACTGTAGGCGCTGTTGGCGCAGATTTCCTTCGCCGCCTGGGAGTTCCAGAACTCGGCGGATATCATGAGGCTGCGCCCGGGCCTCAATTTTAACTTCACTGTCCTGGAGCTGGACGCGATGCTCCTGGAACTGTTCAAGCGTGACCCTCAGCATCCCTTCATGTTGCCGCGGGACGTTGTTCCACTGTGCAACAATTCTTCGCTTGACCGCATCCGTGCAATGATGCCGCGGTGCGACTCTTATGGAATCGTTCCAACTTGGCCAGAGCCGGCGGACGCCATTGTGCAGGAGTTCTTCGACGGCCTTGTAGAAGTGCCGGTCCGCGCCGATGAGCAGAAGAGCCTCACCCGCGACACCACCGATGCGGAGATGCAGCGCATCGCTACCAGGCTGGAAGAGGCGGCAGCAGCCGCTGCCGCGGGCGTGTTTGGGTTCACCGTGGAGGAGGCAGAGGCAGCAGAGGCGGCAAGCCTTGCCGAGCGAGAGGAGTTCGCCGGCGAGGAAGAGCTTGTCGGGCCTGAAGCTGAGCCGAGCGAGCCCGGCGAGGAAGAGCTTGTCGGGCCCGAGCCTTCAGACAGCTTGCCGCAGGCGGAGCCCCCAGCCCCGCCTGCCCCGCCAAGAAGGCGTCTCCGCAAGGCTGCGGACGTAGCGGGGCGGCAGACGGGTCAACAGCCGCCGAGCCGCGCGACACGCTCTACCGCGACAAGCACCGTCACCGCGGGAGCGCCTCACGCCGCTGGGGCAACCAGAGCGGGGTCTTCCCGGTCCACCGCCACTGCTCCTGCCAAGCGGGCGAGGGAGCCTACTCCTCCGCCTCGTCGCACCGAAGGTGAGCCGGACTTCGATCTCTTGCTCCGACGAGGAAGAATAAGAGTAAGATCCCTTGCTGTCCTCGTAGTCCTTCAATTCTTGCTGTCCTGTCTTGTGTCTGATTTGCTTTACTCTAAACCTGTTCCTTTTCAGGACTGGCCCAGAGAGCGGCGAAGAGAGCCAAAGCCCCGGTGATTGTCATCGAGGACGACCCCACCACGACGGCAGAGGACATGTCCGAGACCACCTTGTCGGACCCGGCAACCATTTCTCAAAGCAGCCCCCAGCGCAGCCCCCCCACGTAAGTATACGGTTTACTTCATGCTATCTGGCACGCATGGGTGCTCTTCTTTTGTTGATATCTGTCTGTTGGTTTGTGTAGGAGCAGAGCAGCCTCACCAGGAGGGCCCGGAGGCCGCTCCCGAAGTGCTATCGGCTTCGACTACACCGCCAAGGGAGGCTTCCCGGCAAGGGAGCGTTCTCCGGCAAGGGAGAACTCTTCGGCAAGGGGCAGTTCTCCGGCAAGGGACAGCGCCAGTGATCCTCCAGTGGTTGAGACCACGACCGTAGATCCTAGCACAGGTAACCCTTTTGCCTGAAAATTCCCTTGGGTTCTTTCTGATTTTCTTTTTGAATATTCGCTTGACCTTTCTCTTCTCTTCGGTCGTTAGATCCACCTGCCACGGAGCCCATGGAAACCGAGGCCGCCGGTGAGGAGAACACGCGCGGCAACAACGACGATGCCGCGGCCACCGAAGAAGAGGCCGGTGCTGATGATCCCGCCGGCGAAGAGGCCGCCAAGGCTGCCGCCGCAGAAGCGGGTGAGGGATCCGGCGATCGCACTGACGGCCCCGAGGCCGCAGGAGCGCCAGGCGCTACACCGACCGCCGATGCTGCAGCACCAGGCTCCGAAGAGCCCCAGCCCGGCGCCTACTTGAAGGCCAGTGACGGTATCTTCATCAAGCTCCCCTGGGCGTCAAGCTCTAGGGCGCCGGTCGAGGGAGAAACCTTGGATGGAGAGGTGCTCGCCTCCACTGGGCTGACGGTGGTCGACGCGCCAAGCAGTAGCAGCGACGAGCCTGAGGAGGAGCGGCTGCTGCGGAAGCTGCTGTCGCTCTACCGCGCCCAACAAGCCAAGCTAGCATCCCGAGAGGCGCTTGTCGCGAAGGCGGGAGTGGATATTGAGAAGCACACGGAGGAACTCCGGGGTCTGAGGCAGGAAACTCTCCGGTCCCTGGCGGAGGAGCGGAAAGCTTTCCTCCTCGAGAAGGCTGAAGCCGAAGAGAAGCAACGGCTTGTCGCCGAAAATCTATTTGCGCAGGAAGGAGAGTTGGCGCAGCGCAAGGTCAACCTTGACAGCCACGAGGAAGAGCTTGCCGCGCGCGAGCAATCAATTGGCGGGGCTCTCAAGGAGGCAAGGGATGCTACCGCAGCTGCCGAGGCTGCCAAGAAGGAGCTGGAGACGAAGGTGGCGCAGCTGGAAGCCGATCTCAGGGCGGGCGGCGAGGAGCTTGTCGCGCTCAAGCGTGAGCGCAAGAAGGATGATGCTGATCATGGTGAGCTGCAAGGTCTTCTCGCTGAGAGGAGCCAGGAGCTCAGCGCCGCCAAGGACACCAATGCAGATCTCGAGTTGAAGCTAGTCACTTTGACTCAGACGCTGGACGGCTCCAGGGAGCGGGAGGTGGCCTTGTCGGAGAAGATCAAGCCCGACGAGGCGCTGCTGGCGAATGCCGCTGCCGCCCACGACGCCTTCAGGGAGACTGTGGAGCATTGGACTGAGGGTCTTGTGGACCTTGCTGCCGCCATCGACGGGGAGCTAGCGCAGCTGGGGATGGAGGATCTCGGGTACTCCTCCGACGAGCACCTCCAGCCCAGCGCCAATCTCAGCTTATTCTTCAAAGGCGTGGCGACGGCCCTCCAGCGACTCCAGGAGAAGATCCCAAAGCAGCTGGCCGACGAGTCGCGCAAGATCTGCGCAGGAGCTCTCCAGAAGGTGCTGATGAAGGTGGCCTTCCGCAACCCAGGCCTCAACTTCACCAACGTCCTCAAGTCCTTGCCGCCGGATGCTGATCTGGAAGCGCTCAAGGCCCTTGTCGCACCCATTGTGGACAAGGTGAGCGGAGATCAAGAGGGTTGAGGGCGATCGCGTAGATTAGGCCGCCCGTTTTCTTTTTCTCTTGTCGCTGCTGGTCATGTCATGAGAACAATCTGTTAGAGCTGCGACAAGCTATCTTGTAATATAACTCTATTTTGGGTAGAGATTTGCTATGTTATTCCCTTTACTTGATTCCTTCCTTTGTATGTTTTTGCCCTACGCTTTTAGGGAACTTGCCGGCGCAGGCACCTTAGCCGCGAGCGCTGAGTGCGGGACGTCAGCAGCCTGCTGGCGGTGCCGCTACCGACAAGAAACCTTGTCGCAACTAGTCGCAGCTCACTTAAATTGTTGAGCGGACTCGAAACAAAGTAAGGGCGCAACTAGCTACGAGTTGGTTCCTCCGCGCACAGGTTTTCCATACAAAGTACGGTCGTTCGAGGAAGATAACTTAAAAATTTAAAACTGATTGCTCAAACTTTGGCAACTTAGCTTTTCTGTCGTTTGCTTTCCGGTAAGGCGAAACTTCCTTGAACGATGCCTGGTCCACACCATTATCTTCTCCTTTCCCCCCAGCAAACTCGTGTGCGAGGGAACCTTCCTTTCCTTTTTGAGAAAAAGAAAGAAGAGAAAATAAAGATATGGAGCCTTACGGCTCGTTATTGCTTACCGGGGGTAGGTGCTGCACAAAGTGTCAGATAACGCATGCAAATATAAAGTAGAAAGCATGAAATTGACAAGATGTGCGGAGCACATGAGCTTTACTTATGCACGGGATCTGCGCCCGACTTTGTACAAAGGATTACATGCAACATCGGCAAGACTTGTACAAAAGGTGGTTGCCGGAACAGGTTCCGGCAACCGCGCCCTACGGGTAAAACTTACGAAGATGCTCAATGTTCCAGGAGTTGCTCACCGGAATGCCATCTTCGGTCTCAAGGCGGACAGCGCCAGGCCTAGTGACTCGTTTCACCCGATAAGGGCCTTCCCACTTCGGCGTCAACTTGTTGGAATTCTTGGCGGACTGAACGCGCCGAAGAACAAGGTCGCCTTCCTCGAAACTTCTGGCATTAACTTTGCGGCTATGGTAGCGGCGCAAAGCTTGCTGGTATCGAGCAGCTCGTACAGCAGCCTGAAGACGGTCCTCCTCAAGGAGCAGCGCGTCATCTTGTCGCAGCTGCTCTTGCTCAAGCTCATCATAAGCGAGCACTCGAGGTGACCCGTATACGAGTTCCGTGGGGAGAACTGCCTCTGCTCCATAGACTAGAGCGAAAGGTGTCTGGCCAGTGGCTCGATTTGGCGTCGTCCTGATCGACCAAAGAACCACCGGCAGCTCCTCGATCCAGTTCTTTCCGCACTTGTGCAGCCTGTCGAAAGTTCTGGTCTTGAGCCCGCGCAGCACTTCAGCATTTGCCCTCTCTGCTTGACCGTTGCTTCTCGGATGAGCAACAGAAGCGAAGCAGACCTTGGCGCCAAGATCTTGGACGTACTGCATGAAGGTGCGGCTCGTGAATTGCGTGCCGTTGTCGGTGATGATCCTGTTAGGGATCCCGAAACGGCAAACAATCGACCTGAAGAACTTGACTGCTGACTGTGCTGTCACCTTCCTCACTGCTTCCACTTCCGGCCACTTTGTGAACTTGTCGATTGCAACGTACAAGTACTCAAAGCCCCCGACAGCTCGGGGAAAGGGGCCGAGGATGTCGAGCCCCCAGACCGAAAATGGCCAGGATAAAGGGATCGTCTGGAGAGCTTGAGCTGGCTGGTGTATCTGCTTGGAATGGAACTGGCACGCTTCACACTTGGTTACTTGTGCAGTTGCATCCTGGAGGGCTGTCGGCCAAAAGAAACCTTGCCGGAACGCTTTGCCGGCAAGTGCTCTTGCGCCAATGTGGTGACCACATATGCCTCCATGTATCTCTGCCAACAGCTTTTGTCCGTCTTCCCGGTGAATACACTTCAATTTCACGCCGTTGAGTCTTCTTCTGTACAGTGTGCTGTCGACAAACTGGTACATACTTGACTGCCGGGCTACTCTTTCCGCTTCTTCTTGCTCTTCGGGAAGTTCTCCTGTATGAAGGAAATGGACAATTTGATGTGCCCATGCTGGAGCTTGCGGCTCGACAACAAGGACTAAAGGCACATCTGCTGCTGCGGGAACATCCGCTTCTACAGCAAGAACCTGTGGCTCTGCCAGAGCTTGATGTTCCCCGGCAAGCTTGCCAGAGCAAAACTTGTCGGGAGCGTTTGCTTCAACGGAAAAAACCCTAAGGCTTGTCGGAGCAGACTGCTCCTCAGCATCCTTGGTGTTGATTTTGGGGACCTTCTTGGCGGCGGCTTCGGGGAGCTCTGCCGGAAAATAGTCACCAGAAATCAACTTCCTCTTCTTGCTCTGTCCAGTTGATGGCGTTACAGACGGTTGAGTCAGCTTGAGCACAAAGATCCCTGGTTCCACAGGTAACTTAAGTGTAGCGCACTTTGACAGGCCATCAGCAATGTCGTTCTAGGCTCTCGGGACATGCTCCATCTGTAGGCCGTCAAAGTGCTCTTCTAGCTTTCTCAATTCATCAACGTAAGCTTCCATTAATGGACTCTGATAATTCTTGTTCACTTGGCGGAAGACAAGCTGTGAGTCACCCCTGACAATGAGCTTCTTGATCCCAAGGTCTGCTGCGATCCTGAGACCGGCAAGCAAACCTTCATACTCTGCAGTATTGTTCGTTGCTTGCTCCTTGGGAAACTGCATCTGGACTATGTACTTGAGGTGCTCTCCAGTGGGTGCAACTAGTAGCACGCCCGCACCGGCGCCTTGCAGCGAAAAGGCACCATCAAAGTACATCAGCCACTCTTTGCTCGCCTCCTTGACGGGGATGCTCGTTTCTGGAATTTCTTCATCCTGTGTTGGCGTCCACTCTGCTATGAACTCTGCCAATGCTCTGCTTTGGATAGTTGAGGTGCTCTCAAACTTGAGGCCCAAGCTCGACAGTTCCAGCGCCCACTCGACAATCCTGCCTGTTGCTTCGGGATTTTGCAGTATCCTCTTCAGCGGAAAACGAGTGACGACTGTGATCTCATGTGCTTGGAAGTAATGGCTCAGCTTTCTCGAGGCCATAAGAAGGCCGAAAAGCAATTTCTGCACACCAGAGTACCTTGATCTAGCCCCCTGCAGAAGGGAACTAACAAAGTAAACTGGGCGCTGCACCATTCTCTTCTGCATCTTCTCATGCTCCTGCGCAGATCCATCCTTGTCGGGACCAGAGCTTGCCGGCGAAGTCCCTTGCTTGTCGCTGGATGCACTTGCCGTGGTTGCCGGCTCATCATCCGCCTCCCTCTCCGCCACTAACGCAGCACTAACCACTTGATTGGTTGCCGCTATATATAGCAGCAACTTCTCTTGTGGCTTAGGTGCGACAAGTGTTGGAGTGGAGGACAGGTATCTCTTTAAGTCCTGCAGCGCAGCCTCCACTTCCGGAGTCCATTTCATTGGACCTGCCTTTTTCAATATTTTGAAAAATGGCAGGGCATGCTCAGCAGACCTAGAGATAAACCTGCTGAGAGCAGCTACGCAACTGGCAAGTCTTCGTACATCCTTGACGCGCTTTGGTGCTTCAATCTGCTCAATGGCCTTGATCTTGTCGGGATTGGCTTCAATTCCCTGCTGAGACACGAAGAACCCGAGAAGCTTGCCGGAAGGGACTCCAAACACACACTTCTCGGGGTTAAGCTTGAGGTTGATCTTGCGCAGATTTGCAAAGGTTTCGTCTAAATCTTGAATCAGAGTCGCCTTGTCCTTGCTCTTGACCACTATGTCATCCATGTATGCTTCTACATTTCTGTGCATTTGTGGCCCAAAAGCGTCATGGACTACCCTTGCAAATATCGAACCGGCATTCTTTAAACCGAGAGGCATCCGTACAAAACAGTATGTGCCACATGGGGTGATGAATGCGGTCTTCTCCTCATCCTCTTCTGCCATGAAGATCTGATGGTATCCTGAGTATGCATCAAGAAATGAAAGCAAGTCACATCTGGCCGTGGAGTCAACAATCTGGTCGATGCGCGGCAAGGGAAATGGGTCTTTGGGACAAGCTTTATTAACATCGGTAAAGTCGATACAAAGCCTCCATTTCCCGTTTGCCTTACGCACGACTACAGGATTGGCCAACCACGTAGGATGGAGCACTCCTCTGACAAGGCCTGCTGCTTCCAATTTCTTGATCTCTTCTGCAATGAATTCTTGGCGCTCCACTGCTTGTTTCCTGACTTTCTGCTTGACGGGCCGCGCATGAGGACAGACGGCAAGATGGTGCTCGATTACTTTCCTGGGAACACCGGGGATGTCAAACGGTTGCCACGCAAACACGTCGACGTTCGCCCGCAGGAAAGCAACGAGCGCGCTTTCCTATTTAGGGTCGAGAGTGGCACTGATGGTGAAGGTACCACCAGTGCCGTCCTCCTTGGCGGACACCTTCTTGGTCTCTGGTGGAGCTACCATTGTCTTCTTACACTTGCCGGTGGAGCTCTATGGTGCGTACTCGATGGTAGCGCAGCACTCCAAAGAGGTGCGCTTGCCGGAGTGGGCATCAGAGCTCTTGCCGGACTTGGTCTTCTTCTTCCCCCCGGGAGCTTCAGCGGCAAGTGAGTTGCGATCTGTTGCGGCTGCTGCTTCCCGGTAGATCTTGTCAGCGCAGATAAGGGCATCCTTCTTGTCGCCAGGGACAGAGATGACACTTATCGGGCCTGGCATCTTGAGTATGTTGTATGCATAGTGAGAGGCTGTCAAGAACTTGGCGAGTGCTGGACGGCCAAGTATCCCATTGTAGGGTAATGGAAAATCAGCAACGTCAAAAGTGACCCTCTCAGTCCTGAAGTTCAACTCGCTGCCAAATGTTACCGGCAGCATGATCTTTCCCTTCGGCTTGCTCCTTCCCGGATTGATTCCTTGGAACGTGCCGGTCTCTTCGAGCTCGCTATCAGGGATTTGGAGTTTCTGGAGTACCGCGAAGGAGATCAAGTTCAAGCCGGCCCCGCCGTCAACTAGCATCTTAGTGACCTTGAGGTTGCGGATAGTTGGTGAAACCAACATCGGCAAGCACCCGACCGTAGTTATGCGATTAGGGTGGTCCTCAATATCAAAGATGATAGGCGTGCTAGACCATTTCAGAGGCTTGCGTGACTCGATGGGTGGTTCTGCCGCATTGACTTCCCGCACCCACTGCTTGAGCTGGCGGTGTGAAGTATGCAGAAAAGCACTGCCGTCAACGCACAAGACCTCTGTGGCTTTCTGGAACTCCTGCTCATCGGTCTCGTCATCATCCATATCTTCATCATCGTCGTCATCTTCATCCTTGTCGCGGCCGCAGGGAGGTCTGTCTCCTTGCCACTGCTTGGCCTTGCCGCGGCGTCCTCCTCGGCCGGGATGTTTCTTGCCGGCTCCTCCAGCACCTTCCTGGGCTTTCTCCTTGTCGCGTCGCTCGTATTCAGCTTTTTGCTGCTCGACAAGCTGCTCGACCTTCTTGCAGCTCTGGAGGTCATGGCCCTTGGTGCGGTGGATCTTGCAGTACTACTTGTCGGTGCCGTCCTGCTTGTCGGCGACCACCACAGCTTCCTTGTCGGGGCTACTAGCTTTGGCTTTCTTGCCGGACTGCTCAACGACTAGCACCTCTTTGCCTTTCTTCTTCCTGTTGTTCCGCCGCCGGTTTCTCTTTGCCGGGGCAGTCTCCTCACTATCAGATCCTCCTGCTCATGTATTCTCTCCGGGGAGTTTCCTCCCTTCCTCAGCACGTGCACACTTGTCGGCCAGGGCATATAGCTCACTAACGTCTCTGATCTTGCACATCGCCATCTCCTCCCGCATTCTGCGGTTCCGCACGTTCTGATGGAACGCGCTGATTACCGCGGCAGGGTGGACATCTGGGATGTTGTGCTGTACACGGCTGAATCTCTGAATGTACTTGCGCAAGGGCTCTTCTTCCTTCTGGGCGAGCAGATGAAGATCGCTTTCTTGGCCATGAGGCTTGTGGCCGCCTGTAAAGGCGCCGACAAACTAATGGCACAGGTCAGCCCAGGAGGATATGGAGTTGTCCGGCAAGTGCATGAGCCAGGATCTGACATTGGGCTTGAGTACCAGCGGGAAGTAGTTGGCAAGGATCTTGTCGTCCCACCCCCCAGCAGCTTGCACCGCGATGGTGTAGATGCTGAGGAACTCCGACGGATGCGACTTGCCGTCGTACTTCTCTGGTACATCTGGCTTGAAATTCTTCGTACTGGGCCACTGGACTTGCCGCAGCTCACGAGTGAACGCAGGGCAACCTACCGCGTACGGCAAGTCGCCTAGTTCCCCTGGCGCATGCATGTCGGCAGAGGGCCCAGCGTGGTTGTCGGATTGACGCCGTGCTTCTCTTCGGCGCTCGATGCGAGTACGAGCGTCTTCTTGCTGTCGTTCGTGAAGAACTTGGCGCTGATCGCGACGAGCTCGTGGATCCGATGACGCAGTGGAGTCGCTGTCGAGGTGGATCCGGCGAGTCGGCGATCTTGGCCTTCGGGGTGGAGAGTGCATGGTGGTTGCACCCCCACCAGTTTCGTCGCCACCAGCTCGTGCCTGGCAGTCCTGCCGCGGCCGCGATGCACTTGGCTGCCGCGGAGTGTCGCCGTTGGCAAAGCCGATGAGACTCTGAATGGTGGCCCTCCATTGGTCGATCTTGTCTTCCGCTGGAGGGTAATCTAGGAGCAGTTGAGCTTGCGCCAAAGCTTCTGTTGGAGTGGTGGGCGGCAGTGGCGAACGGTGCGAGGAGCAGGATATGCTCGGACTCCTAACTATGTTAGAAGGAGCAGCATCCCGTCCAGGCGACCGTGCCTCGCTCGTGCCAGCATGTTGGCGTGCATGCTGGTCTTGAGCACCCCGAGATCCGCCAGCTCGATCTTGTCCCGACGAACGTATGGTACTGCGAATACCATGACGCTGTCGGTCCTGCGCCGCCTAAGATGGGCGCGGTACATGTACGGACGCCGAGGTCTGCGCGACCTTGTCCTTGGACCTGGCAGCATCGTGAGCTTCCTCGTCGACGTCCGTTCTTCCGCCGGCGTCCACCCCACCACCCGTTTGCTCCGGTGGTGGTGGGATCAATGTGGACGGAGCAGCTGCCGCCGAAGTCTTCTTCTTCGGTGGCATGTTGATGAAGAAAATGAAGATCTAGCTCGTGTGAACACCGGATCAGGTTCACACAATCTCGACTCCCCCTACCTGGCGCACCAAAGATGTCAGGGAAACTGATCCACGAACACCTATGGGACCGGCAGACCGAGCCCCTTTCGGTTTGGCGGGGGGCGGGGATCGCACGAAGAGCAGATCGAGGCGAAGCACATGAGCAGTTTACCCAGCTTCGGAGCTCTCCGGAGAGATAATACTCCTACTGCTGCTTGTCTGATTGTATTGTGTTCTTGCTCAAGAGCGCTGAGTGCTACAGTACACTCTAGCTGCTAACGAGACCGAGCGTGTGTGATTTTCTAGGTTCGAACCCCTTCTATGTTGCGCATGGGCCTCCTTTTATACGCTCAAGGGGTCACCGACAGGTGGCAACACAGACGAGGGTAAAAAGGGGAAAAGGAGTTGCAGTTGGTACAGCTACCTGCACAATGCATCCTACCAAACCCTGACGGCAGGGGACAAAGGCATTAAATGCCCGTCTGTGTCGCCCAAACAGTGCAGAAAAGGACCGTCAGGGACGCCACCGTTCGCCATGATGGTAATCTTGTCAGCGTCGCATGCCACCGCGCACCGCTGGCTGCACAGCCTCTCACCACGCGCGCCTGGAAAGGCCCCCAGGGCGACACGTTGGTGGATGTGCTGGAGCGTAGGTACAGAGTGGCCGCCTGCCGCGGCAAGCGCCTTGCCGCGGTCGTTGTCTTGCCGCGCCCGGAAGCTTGTCGCTCACCGGGCCTTGCCGGGACGCGCGGCGCGTCGTGGCAAGTTCCTTGAAATGCCTTGGTTGGCCTTCCCGGCAAGCTCCTCTTGTCGGGGCCTTGTCTCCTTGGCTTGAATACTTTGTTCTTGAATGGCTCCAAGGGAACCACGGAGGACCTTGGCGGTCGCCCGGCAAGCCTTGCCGCGGGGCGCTGCAACTGCCCGTGCACAAGTTCGGGACACTAGGGTACCCCTATTCTAGTACACCGACACAGTGACTATACTATTCTCTTGTGCAGTTCAACCAAAACTGTGGACACTTTGTTTGTTTTCCAAATAGCAACGGGCAGACATCTCTGTCTACACAAATATCAAGCAGCTAGTAAACATATACCACACCATGTTCGCAGTGATGGAAGAGGTGAAATTGATACAACCGAAATTGAGCATCCAATCATTGAATCCTATCCCGCACCTCCAATGTAGGTCCATCCTACCAATAAATTCACATGCAAACCACTAGTATTACTATCTAATGACAGTACAAAAAGAGTAGCAAGATAGTAGCAAACCATGTACCTTCGTAATGAACAGCTCATAGTGCCACCAATTGGATATAAAGGTTTGGAAAAAAGCATGCTCCTAATGTTGAACCAGTTGGACTTTTTGTGCAGCTCCACTAAAATCGAGCATCCCTGTTTGCATAGATATTGAAAGTGTGATTACTATAAAAGTGGCACTAGTTGAAGCATAGACTCACAAATATAAGCATTCCAATTTCTTAATGGTATAAGGTAGCAAGACTGTTTCTAACCACCTATTTGAAAGAATAAATAAAGCAATAGCGGCTGATGTCAGGAAGGCATACATAGTTTTTTTCTGAAAAACCGAGCCATTCCTGACCTTTCCTCTTCTTTTAAGCAAATTTTGTGCAGTTCTACTAAAATAAAATGCCATCACCGCCTTGACAATTTAGTTACACTGTACAAAAGCAAATGACTTAACATTACATCATGATGTCGGGTACGTAGTAGACAGGCATTAGAGACAAACATACAGACCTCCTCCGATAACATAATGAACATTAATTTTAACAAAGGTGTGACTAGCTTTACCGGGATAATTTGAGTGAACTCTACACCCTCTGTTCCTTAATATAAGACGTTTTCGCGGTTCAATTTAAAGTACCCACACGTCTAGTATTTAGAAAAACAGGTAGTAGTTTTCTTGAGCACATATCTCGGAAAGCTTGCCACACTTTATTTATGTCCATACGCTAATGCAACACCATTCGAATACTACAAATATACACTAATCCAGTGGCTAGTGCAACAGTAGAGTAGCTAGTTTATTATAGGGTACAGTACAATGGTTTTACTGAACAGATTTCAATAAACTCTAGCACTGGAAGGTTTCTATAAGAATTAACAATACAAAATGTAAAGGTAACAAGTTTCAGCATTGGTATACTAGCTGTGCATGAGCATTAAACAAAATACAAAAGCCTGAAGGTAACTAGCATTATTAACTAATGATAGTATAAAAAAATTGCAAACCATGTATCTCCATGGTAAATATCATTTCGAGCTCGGGGGGGGGCCTTAAAAATTGCTATCCCAATCTTGATAATCGATCAAACATAAAAACTTGATCTTTCCTCTTGATAATCAAGAGAACAACTGGAGGAGGAGGTGCCCACTCTTGACCTTTCCTCTTGTCTTCATAATTGTCTATGCAGTTTAACCAAAATAAAATGACATCAGCGTCTTGGCATTTTGGTGACACTGTACAAAAAAATTAACTTATCTCATGAAAGTGAGGTATGTAATCTATAAGCATTAACAGTGCAAAAATCTGAAGGTAGTAACAAGTTTCATCGTTGGTATACTGGCTGTGCAACAGCATTAGAATGCCTTAGATGAAAAATCTTTAATACATCCACAATCAACAGCTAACCCTGAAATGATCCAGTGACATTAAATGGCACTGCTTAAATTTATCTGTGGCATTAGACTGAGAGCGGCATTAGTTAAATGTGGCATCACTTTAGCAGTAGAATTGCTTGACTTGACTGCTGGCGTTATACTAACAGCAAAAAAAGTGGCAATAAGAGCATGGGAAGCCCATTTGGACAGTGGGCGCACCAGTACGATGTACCTCCATGGACGCAGAATGGTGAGGGAGGTATGGTTGCCCAAAGCAACAAATATCCAGGCAGCATATGTGGATTACGTCCCATTTTTGTTCTCTTTAGCCACATTTTTCCTATGTGAGGACAACAAACCGATCGACCTGGCATTCTCTATTGCGTTGTCATGACTTTCTACCCTTCTTCAACCAAGAGACATGAGACTCATTCCTTAGCTACTGATTTTCCCCTTTTCAACCTAGATGCGGGTTCGATGCCTACTCTCTTGGATAGTACAGTCTCCCTTCCTTTCCTTATTCAACCAAGACATGCATTAGTCTGCATGAAGTAGGGTTTCCTTTAATAGTGCAAATTATGGTTTTCGTCTGCGTGGCCAGCAGAGCAGAGGATAGCAAATCGGGAAGATGGTGGTGGAAAAAGATCCACATGCAACGACATGCTAGATGGGGCAATAGAAAAAGGGTATGGTTTGAAAAGAGGTAGCATACCTGAGGCTCGGTGGGAAGTGGCTTCGCTCATGGTCGTCTTCCTCCGCACACACTACGGCAGCGATCCCGCGCGGGCGCTATGTCTGAGAGGACGGCCTTGTCGTCAGTGCGTGACCTCACTCGCCGACGACGAGTGCGTCAACGCTGCATGTCCTTTTCTTCCCCAGCGGATCTGTGACCACCAGTGAGGAGGGAGAGAGGGGCCGTCTTTTTTAGATCTAGAGAGAGGGTGGTAGTGTGAGAAGCAAGTGGGCAGCCCTTGGCAAGAAAGCGCTGAAGCTCCAGCCTATATATCTTCTTTATACTACTAGTACTGGAGGTGGAGTAGTCATAGAGTAGTTTATATTTTCTCTCCGTACAGTACCAGTTATTCGTGCTTCAAAACTGAACGGCGCGCCATTAAAAAAATAAAGGCCGATAGCTAATGCGGCACCTCGGGCCAACGCGGCCAGATCGCATTTTGCACGAGAAATTACACACCATGTCTCGTTGACATGTGGTCCCATTCCACATATCAGTGAGATGATGGCGAGTAGTAGGAGTATTTTCGAACCGACGTGTAGGCCGGGGCACCCCTTCGTGAACCGTGGCATACTGGCAACCGTCCACCGACTCTTCGCCTTTCCCTCTCGATTTGGAACTGCTGTCGCACGCCCTTCCTCTCCCTCCTCCATTTTCCTTCAGCCCTTCATCCTTTCTTCTGCCATTGTTCGATCGTCTTCTCCATGGAGGGAACAGGACGGAAACGACCCTATTATTCTTGCCCCGATCTGAAAGATGACGTGGTGGAGGAACTCATTGATCAGTGCAACGTCATCACCTCGGCTAGCATGGCAGGTTCGTTCAAGCCCATTCTCGACTCAACTAATAACATCATTACAAGGAACCCAAGAGTCAAGGAGCGGTTTGATCTCCCCTATCTTCTTCGCCGTGACCCTGATGACTGGCGCCGTCACGACGGAGGCCTCGCCCTGTGCAAGTTGATGCCGCTTGATAATGATACGTATGATGTTAAGATGCCATCGCTTGAGGGCAAGGCTTGGGCAGGCACAAATGGAGATTGGGTTATTTACATTGGGTCCAACTGCGAGTGGGAACTTGTGAATGTGTACACTTGTGACCGGGTTCCACTTCCAAAAATCTCAGCAGACTTCCCAGAGGTTGAGCACACCGGTATTGTACGCACGTTCAAATACAATCATGGTGACTGTCTTCTACGGAAGATAGCAATTTCTCGAGTCCCCAACCGCTCTTGGAATTACAACAACTATGAAGTTGTTGCTATCTTTGACAAGCTTGTTTCCGTCGTCAGTGGTTTGACTGGATGGATATTGCTCAAAAATCAGTTTCTGTACACGGATGAGTACTGTGATGCAATTCAATACGAGGGCCTTGTGTTTGCTGCCACCACTTGTGGCACTATTTTTGCATGGCATCCTCGTTGTTTCGGTACGTTTGTCTTCCATCGTAATTATAATTGTTTCGTCCACATGCATGCGGGTTAGCAAGGCTGGTCATAGTGGGGAGTAACTTAGACTAGTAACATGCATATGTTACCAGTTTATGTTACTACCTCTATAGTGCATAGTATCTTAGATTAGTATCATACGTGGTCTCATTTATTGCCATGCATGACACATAGTAGCATCACATTTATTATGTTACGGTATCTACCTATGTTACTATAACCATCTCTCTCTTCCTTAATTGCTTGCCACATAAGCATGTTTGCAAGTCCCAAGTGCATGATACTACTTATGTTACCCCCACTATGGCCATCCTTACTAATTAACCTTCTTCTTGTGTTTCCAAGGTCCTATGAACATTCCACCACCTATACTTGAAGATTTTTATAACCAAGGGGGAGATGATGATGGTGATGATCACGAGCATGAGGACGAGCAGCTCCCATATACTATTTGGCGCCTGGCAACTAATTCCGATGGATCACCTCTTCTCGTGTGTATACAGCCCACTGATGATGTTACTGCTAAGGAAGCAGGTGTAGTCTCCCATGGTCGCACTCTCCGGACCTATTCCAACACCCGTTGCATGGTATTCGGGATGGATACTAGTGTGCTAGCGCCAACTCCTTCTCCCTGGTACAGAATTGATAGTCTTGGAGAAAACTCGCTCTTCCTTGGACAAAACTATCCAATGATGGTGAAAGGCGATCCAACTGCTATTGACACAACGTTACTACCATTTATGAGAAGCAATTGTGTCTATACCTCGGACATTTGGGTGGTTCCCTACCCTGGTACTGATATAGTAGGCCGCTTCAGCCTGGATGATCAGTCCTGCGTTGGTCTCCAGATCGACAATGGATGGCCCATCCCAGAGAATCACTTGTGGTTCAAAGCAAGCATTTCCAACACCGAGGAATGGTTGAGTTGAAGTTCATTTCATTGCTTGTTATTTGTTGTGTGGTGAAAACTTTAGTATTTATAATGTATCCTCATTGTCGATGTGGGTTGATGACCTGTTGTACGTAATAAAATGATATGCATGTGATAAACTTACTAAATTTATGAATGGCTTTCGAGTTGCTTCTGTGAGTGAGTGGTGCGACGAGGCAAAAAAATATTTTCCAAATACATAATTGTACGTGCATTGCAACAGGTTATCGGATGGGGCCAATCAACAATAGTAGTACACTATTTATACTAGCTTCACATGCTTTGCGCATCGTGCAGGTGTTTTTACTGTAGCCATACTGCACTACGTAACCAGCACCTCGAATCCTCGATACTAGTAGTACTATATAGTACTAACTAGTAGGAGTAGTAGGGTGGCATGGGCCAGTACAAGCATTCACGTCCAGGAGTATGGCACACGCCACCAGTACAACTTCCATCTGACATCATATTTCTTGGAGTCCGTGCTAGAGCAATCTCTTCAACCTCATCGTTTCTCTAACTCAGCCATCACGCGGCGGGCGAGGTGGGGGTTTGCCGATAGTCGGTTTCCTTAACTGCGGTCCCACTTGTAAGGCCAACTACAACGCACGACCCCAAACGGACCTCCGTTTTACACGAACTCCAATGATAATTTTGACTAGAAAAGCAAGACCAACAAAACAAGAACCACAAGAATACATTTTACTACTCCTATAAGTTGGATTAGTGCCTTCTTGATGCATTCATTGTTGATCTGCGGAGGCTCGATCTTGCGTGCTTCTTTCTTCTTCGAGTGTAAAGAAGTAGACGTTGCTTCCTCGCATCTAGTCTCATGTCTAGCCTCTATTCTAGTACTCCCTCCGGTCCGTTTTTCTTTGCGTCTAAGCAGCAACACGCATACCAAGTAGGAGTATCAGCAAGTGCACTAATCTCATCTATGCCTCTATGCTAGCTAAAAGTGATAGAACATCTACTAAATTGTGCTCTATCAATATATGGATGTACTCTTCTTCCCAATACAAAAACTTGCATCCATTCTGCTCCCTCCGTTGCACAATACATGCCTTCTATTTGTCAAAATATATATGTATCTAGACATGTTTTAGTATATAGGCACATCCATTTTTGGACAAATGGAAGTCAAGTATTTTGGAACGGGGGGAGTACACAATAAAAATTTTAAGTTAGCACAACTAGTCTAATCCGAGAGCACAACCGAAGATTTGGTCGGGTTCTTCCTCCTTTTGCCGACACGTGGGACATCCAGCATCCAGGTCATGTCATGAAAGAAAATAGAGTGGTAGTTGATAAGTTGAAGCCACGAGATGTGCATCTTGGGTTAAACTATAAATAGAATCTTACTACTCTTGAGTAACTCCAAAAGCGGCCACCGAAGATCTTTCTTGCATTTGTTTTTCATCACCGGCACGTCGAGGTGAAAGATGTGCAGGTTCAGTGGGTCCGCTTGCGTTTTCACTGACATGTGGGACCGCATGTGAGCAAACAGACGATGGGCTCCGCACGTCCGCTGGCTGGCTGAGAAGAGAGATAGAGGAGTGCTGGGCATGGACTGCAGGAAATTTGTTCTACGTACTATACCTCGATATAGGCTTGATATAGTGGGGTGGCATGGGCCATAACTAGCATTCACGTCTAGCACTACGGCACACGCCACCCACACGAGTCCCATCCGACACCAATTTTATTGGATTTCATGCTACAGCCATCTCTTCTCCCTCCTGTTTTCTCAGCCATCCACTACAAAAAATATGTCAACTTGTGACCACCACTATTGGTCACTGAAAGGTCATGGTTTTTCATTTGAGACCTTTTTGTGACCAAAAACAGAAGGTCAAAAGCTGGCGGTCGTAAACTGACTATAGCGACCTTCTCTGTGAGAAGGTCATAGACGTTTACGACCAAAATATGCCTACTGTGGCGTTTTGGTCACTAGCAACCTCCCCAGGCCACGTAGGCATCCAGCGTGGCAAGCTGATGTGGCACAAGAATCAGCCCGGTCCAATTCGGTTTTCTACATGGGCCTAGCCCATTAATTCAGCCCATTTATTGTTTTTTCTTTCAAGTTTGGTCAGCTACATGGGCCAAGCCCAAGAGACTTTTATTTTTTCTTCTACGGTCCACATTTTTTTGGGCCTCAACCTTTTTCCAGCCCATTTGTCAGTTTTCTTTTGTTTATTTTCCATTTTAAAGTAGGTCCCACTAGTCATATGGGAACCAATTACCACAGGCCAGTTCTATATTTTTGCAATTAGAAAATTTGATTCAAAAAGAGCCAATAAGGCATAATATTTCATACAACAACCAAGCAGTACATTACAATCATGTACACCCAAAACTGAGATAGTACATTACAACGGCCAAACAAAGTACCTAAACTAAGATAGTACATTACAATAGCCAAGCAAAGTACCTAGTACAAATCTGGTATTTAGCTATAAAATACAACAAAATATCCACATAACTAGCTCCAGTGAGCGAAATGGCATTCTAGGTGTGGTTTTTCTTCAGGATTCTTCTTGCTGTAGCTCCTGTACACCCAATTTTTGAAGAATAAAGGCCAGCATCTACAAATAATAAATTATGAAAAGTTAGAAACATAATCAAGTGAATCCGCCTAAGCAAACACAGAAGTACAATGCTTGAGATACATGTATGCAGCAAGAAAACCAGGCAATGTGATGGTAGTATGAGCGCACAATAATTCTGGGAGTAAACAGAACATAAATAATACAACAATCTCTGGAAACAAAAACAGGAGATGAAGCTTAGTTAACCAGAAAGTACATTATAGTGATGAAGATAACATCAACAAGATGGTCAAGAGAAGCAAAAACATCTGACACTACATTCTGTGTATGGACAAGTCTACACAAAACCCAGTTAATACCATTGAATGCATTGCAAACTTATACCACCCAGACAAGAATTCATATGCAATAGATCCATTACAGATGAGAGACACGACTCAAAAACTTGCCTTCAACACTTCCTTTTACAGAATGTCAAGAGAGCAAACAGCAAAATAACTAAATGTAACTATTTCCCCTTGTGCTTAATATAACTAGACAAAGCTTGCCCACCACAACTGCCCGCACAACTATCACAAACAATCTCAGCATTCAGTCACTACTAGCATACGAAGCTCATCGAGCTAACTGAGCATCAAAACATGGGAGAGCACCCATACAAGCCGGAGATAGCTATGTACAGAAGCTTTTCCCGCAGGAGAATAACAAAACCCTAAGGTACATGAGGTACTACTGCTAGTGTATATAGAGCCAATCAAGCTGCTGGTGCAGGAGCAGAGCATGAGTCCAACAAAGCATGCTATAGGAGCAGAAAAGAGGGAGCTAGGGGTAGGAGATGGAGCCAGCTCACCGAAGAACTTGGGAGTCTAGCTTGGGTCCTTCCTAATCTGCTGCTGCTCCAGTAGCTCACGTGTGCGGGTATAAGATCAGATCCAACCGACTAGAAGCGGCCGTTTGTCGAGCGATCTTTCATTTCCTGGTCTGCAACAAGAGGTAAATGCTAGAGATTAGCAATTGCTGCCAAACCCAATGTGACAAAGAGGTAAGCTCTATAAACTGGATTTATAAAAACAGAATAAGCAAAAGGCAGAGCCTGTGCAAGTTTATCATTACTGTAGTTCAGTGGAGTAGCTGCAAAGAATTAACACTAAACATAAGATAAACTAAGAATTTTCAGTGGAGCAGCTGCACATAATTAAGAAAGCATCAGCAAGTTAACAAGCTACTGAAAAACTACTGCGACCAAAACAGTACTACAAAATACAGAATTTGCAAAAATCTGTAAACTGAATTTTTTGCCAAGGAAACAAAATTTTATAGCTTCAGACTGGAGCACTACAGTTGTTGGTTAAACTTCATATAGCTTCAGGCTGGTTGGAGTACTATAGCAGCAACCATTTCATGGTTAGACTACTCCATTTGCAGTAGCCAAATATTCAAATATCTATAGTAGCTTCAGGCTGGTTGCATCACCCAGGAGGCCCCAACTGAGTGCTTGTTTCAGCACCAAGTTAAATTCAAAAAAAATCAAAAAATTGGAAAACCTTCGCATTGTGTCATTATATGTGACCAAGTTTCCAGGAAAAATAATAAACTTGTAATACGGTAATTATTTTAAAAAAGTGTTCTCAGAAATGAGCTATCATGCGTGAAGATTCATGGCTTTCAAGCCAAATGATCAATCTTATGGCCACATTCATGGCATAGTTTGTTCAAATGATCTCATATTGTGCATAAGGGTACATCTTGGAATTCCAAACAATGTTGCCTAAGGAAGTTTTCATTTTCTTTGCACGGAAATTTCATTTTTCATTTTCCGAGTGCCCAAAAGGAGGTTTTTTGTGAAGGAACTACCAAATAATTGTTGCAAAAATGGACCAAATCAATTTTATAAAATACTAGGACATATATAATGCACAATTGACAAAATGGTTGGATGAACAAAAAATTTGATCCACCTCTGGTGAAAAAGACAAATTGTTGTCGATTCAGTTGGAAACGGGTCAAATTTGAACTGCAGCTGCCTCATAGTTTGCTCTTTATTTTTTCCAAAAAACATTTATAGGTAAATAAGTATCTATTTAATCATAGAAACACCAAAAAAATTCCAAGATTCAACCACTAGCTAGGAACGGTCAAGCCCGCCGTTTTGACTGCATTTTGAAACGGGCATAAAAAATTCAAAAAAAATCAAAAAATTGGAAAACCTTCGCATTGTGTCATTATATGTGACCAAGTTTCCAGGAAAAATAATAAACTTTTAATATGGTAATTATTTAAAAAAAGTGTTCTTAGAAATGAGCTATCATGCGTTAAGATTCATGGCTTTCAAGCCAAATGATCAATCTTATGGCCACATTCATGGCATAGTTTGTTCAAACAATCTCATATTGTGCACAAGGGTACATATTGGATTTCCAAACAATGTTGCCTAAGGAAGTTTTCATTTTCTTTGCACGGAAATTTCATTTTTCATTTTCTGAGTGCCCAAAAGGAGGTTTTTTTGTGAAGGAACTACCAAATAATTGTTGCAAAAATGGACCAAATCAATTTTATAAAATACTAGGCCATATATAATGCGCAATTGAAAAAATGGTTGGGTGAAAAAAGTTTTGATCCACCTCTGGTGAAAAGACAAATTCCCCTCGATTCAGCTGGAAGCGGGTCAAATTTGAACTGCAGCTGCCTCATAGTTTGCTCTTTATTTTTTCCAAAAATCATTTCTAGGTAAATAAGTATCTATTTAATCAGAAATACATGGTTTGATGGCGAGACGTCGAGGTTTGGACAGTGGCCGAGGGCCCCAACTCTAGAGCGCGTAAGCTCGTATGCCCGCCGCATGGTCACCGCGTGATCGTGGCGTTGCCATGTGTTCTGGGCGGCCTAGGCATGTCTAGTGGGTTGGGCACTCCCCAGGTAGGTGCTAGGAAGAAAATCACAACATAAGATCTCACGAGGAGACCGATCGATGCTCAAACATGAATAAGTAGCCAAGTGTTTGATTTGCGGTACAGGAAATGCACATGGCTAATGGGCGTGAGTTTTGGCTGAAGATGATCAGTTACTAAGAAGACCGTCTTCACAAATTTTCACCTCAAAAGGAGGAGCCTAGGTGGTACTTGCTTTACAAAGTACCACACTGGACATAAATACGAATGTTGAAGATGGGCTCAAAATAATGAATGATTGAGCTAGCATTTGGTGGAGGATGGTTATTTGGGCATAGGAAAGCACTGTAGAAAATGGATACCATTTGGACATGCCAAAGTGGTACTTCCTTCACAAAGTGCTGCTCTGAACAGAATAGGAAAATGAATATTTCGAATTATTTTTGAACTAAGCAAGGAATGTTTTTGACATATTTGATGAAGATATGATCCAAAACATTTATGAGAATTTTTTGAGAATTTTTGGAATAACAGAAATATAGGTTGCTTCACAACCTAGGGCAAAAACTGCCATATGGACATGACACATAGGCAAAACTGATGAGATGGCGCCTAGTCATCACAACCCACCATAATCTACAAGGCTATGACCATCTATATTGGTCATTAACAACTAGAAATAAGGCAGCGGACTAGCACTCTTTGCTTTGTGACCATTTCGTGTAAGGAAATTACGACCTTTCTGACCAAAATGGTCGCAATGGTTTAGGGTTTGGAGCGCCCCGAACAGCTTTTGACCAATTGGTATGAAATGGTCATAGATCTATGACCAATTCTTCTAGGGTCACTGACAAAAGGTCACTAGTTGACATATTTCTTGTAGTCATCGCGCGGTGGGCGGGGTGGGGGTTTGCCGATAGTCGGTTTGCTCAACTACGGTCCCAGTTGTAAGTGAAAATGCAACACCGCACGCGTTCCTGCTTGAGTGGTGTGCCGGACCAACCGTGTGGGGGTGCGACGCGAACATGGTAGGCTTTTCCTTTTGAACTCGTAACTTGTAAAATTTGGTTCTGCTCCATGGCGCGATCAATAGATAGAAAATAACGATTTTGCCTAGAGTAATGAGAAGTTTGGTTCTGGCGCCGTTCATGCATGGAGTACATACGAAAATTATGAAGTTGATGCGTAAGGTAAGATAATTACTGTAGTATCATATACTACTACATGGATTTGACGGAAAGATAAAAATACATACGGATCCATCAACGACATCCTCACGCCCTAGTGCACCGGGTCACCAACCGACGTGTGAGGAGCAGCGGCATTGGTGGCGAGCTCAACGTGCTTCTGAATAGTGCGTCCAAGGTTGCCCTGCGGTCCAAGAAGGCCAGCGTCCTATCGTCCTCCTCTTGCATGCGCGTAGACGTGGGTGATTATGTCCATGGTGCCTTGCTGCGCCAGGCGCTGCGCGGCGAGCGTGACCTCAAGGTGGACATTCTCCGGCGCGACAGCGGGCAGTCGCAGGGCCACCAGTGCGTCGAAGAGGTTGTCACCATAGTGGCCGTTGAGGGTGGCGGGCATCGCAGAGCCTGGGCGCGTCGGCTGAAGGCTTATGTCAAAGTCATCCGCGAGCTTCTTGACGATGGTGAACTTGTCGAGGAAGCAGACGAGGACCTCGTCGAACAAGGAGACGAAGCTGTCGTCCAAGTGGCCCCTCGCCATGCCGGCCTCAAGCAATACTACCTGGAGACGTTCCTCGTTGTCGGGCCGCAGGCCGGCGTCGTGGACCATCTGACACAGCCGGCTAATGCTCGCGCTCATCGCCTCCATGGGTCTAGCTTAGCTTCTACTAGTCAACTGATCTTGCGATTCGAGTGATCACTCTTGCCCTTGGTTAGCATGCGTAGGTGCGTAGGATTTCGTGCTACTCCTCGGCCCTCTACTGCACCTGCCTTTGGCTGTATGATAGGTGGGCCAGCCACCCCCTGGGCCCACGTGTCATTCACCCAAAGGCAGTTGTCGTAAGTCAATGAAACTGCGCCCCCTCCGTGCCGGTGCAGTATAGTCATCTCACCGGACCTCTAGTTGGGGCCAAACGAGAGAAGTTTGATGTTTACTGGTTTATTGGTCCCCTTTGCATTTTGCGCCAAGTTTTGACCTTTGATTTAACTAATAAAATATTAATGCATGTAAACAAAAATGTTGTGTAAGTCACATTACGAAAACCAAATAATCCCAAAACACTTAGGCACGGTGCATTAACTCCCTCCTTGTTTCTTATTTCGTGACATATCAACCAATGAGAGATGTGGGCCGTGCATGCTTTCAATGACTTGAGACTACCAAACATGACATGGAGTGTTTAGTTCATTGCATGTAATCCTATAAAGACTCTAGTTAGCAAGAAAACATTAAGTTCTCTCACCGATAGGAATAAAACACCATGTATTTATTTACAGAGGGAGTAGTACATTTTTTGTGACATGCATTACTAGATATTGCTAGTCAAATACTAAAATCCAGATGGACGTGGTAGTACTCCTAAATCCAGACGGTGGTGCTACTAGTACTAGTAGTAGTACTACCAATGTAGTACTCCTAGGAGTACTAGCACTGTACTACCCGTTGGTCAAATTATTACATGCTGCTCCTCACAGTGAAGTGACAAGACCCTACGCCGGAGATGACACCTGAGTATAGGCGCCGTGTTCGGCATACCATAGTCAGCCTCACCGTCTGCAGTCACTATCATCATGGCTGTAGAGCTAGCCTGCTTACAACTAGCCCTGTTCAACATAATTTCCCGTGTGTAGATGCCCGTGCATTGCACGGAACACCAAGATTGGGGGTGGACTGCTCTGGCAGCGGCCATAGCACCAGATTTTTTCACGGCCTTCTAGATGTGGTGGGGAGGAGATAAGGTTGATTGTGAGAGACAAGGAGTTGTTTGTAAATAGGGAACAAGTGCGGGCATCTTTTTGCAAAAATGGAGAAGCTTGGTTTGTATGCGTCAGATCTAGATCCGACGGCTACTGGTGAAAGATGGGAGGCACAACATCATCACCAACTCAGGACCTGTTTGATTTGTAGGATTTTGAAAATGCAGGAATAGGACACGGCAATACTACAAGTTTCAAACTGATATTACAAATGTTAGGAGTAATGCTGCACCTAGGAAGAGGAAATTACTAGGAAGCTCACGTAAGAACTTTCGTTACTTTAGGTGGATGCAGCGTTATCATACAAACTAAAATCCACCGCCCTGACAAGTCACTAATGGGCAAATAAGTTTTCGAGTCTCTGGCCACTTGATGTTTCAAAAACAAATTCAGCTTCTGCGGATACTTTGTCATTTAGGCTTAGACGCTTGCGGTGATCAGCACGCCATTCATTGTTACGCCAGAGAACGCCAAACCTCATTACCTGGAGCACACTTGCCTCTAGAACAAAGAACCTGACCAATTTAATCTCAGATGTGCTGCCTCGGTAGTCGATCAAATCAATTTCTGTAAGATGGAGATCAAGGCATTCGATGAGATTGTTATAGTGCAGCACATTTTTCACTTTCGGGTCTTTTTTTATCTGCAAAAGAAGAGAATATATTAGAGCAGCTGGCTGCATAAGATTGCCGTGTCATCAAGAGGTACCAATATCATTCGCTCATACGATAGGGTTGGTTGGCTAGTGATATTTTTTCACTCTCTCTCTCTCTCTCCCTCTCTCTCTCTTTGTTTCTGTTTCCTCTCATTTAACTAGGAGCACATGAAGAGCTTGGGCATTTGTTGCCTTCCACTATGTGGTTGATGCCATATTTCGCAAAAGTATGCCACATAACACGCAACGATGTCAAATCAAAAGATTTTGGCACCGCTCTCGCGATGTAAGAGAGTTGGCACCGCTGTGCACACAGACCTACATGTATAAACAAATCAATCAAACCAACTACACCAGCCTCTCACTCTCCCAAACAAGTGCTTTTTTATTGCATCAGTCCTCTCTCTCTCCCACGCAGTGTTTTTTCATTGCGTGAGTTAATTTGGCACCGGAGTGAAGTAGGTGATCCAGATTGGGGCACCAGGTGAGCAATGGAGGGGCATCGATGCCAAATGCATCACAAGTGAATTTGGCACATGTTTTGGCCTACATAGCCCACTTTTGTACTCCCTCAGTCCAAAAATTCTTGTATTAAATTTGTCCAAATACGGATGTATCTAGTTACATTTTAGTGTTAGATACATCTGTATCTAAACAAATGTAAGACAAGAATTTTGGGACGGAGGTAATACTACCTCCTATTTGGTATAAAATTTTGACCATAGATTTACCTAAGAAAATGCCAATGCATGTCACTAAAAATTACACCATTTGAAATTATGTTCAAATACGAATCCAACGATATAGTTCTTAGTGACATGCATTAACATTTTGTCAGTTAAATCTATGGTCAAATTTTGATACTACAAAATTGGAAGAGTAAACCAGGACGGAGGTAGTACTTGCCCTTAGGGTAACCATAGAGTTACTGGAGTAGTCTAAGTTACTTTCCACTATGACTAGCCTAGGCTACTATAGTAGTACAGCATAAAAATGATGTAGGTGATCACGTGAGAAAAAATACTAAAAACATTTCTTTCGGTGCAGTGCGTAGATGTAGTTTTGAACACTACACGTGTCATCGTAATTTGGGAAAATTACGAAAAAAATTGAGCTACGTTGTGATTACCGTTTACTAATAGGAAAGAAGTTTCACCTCGATGAGTAGCTTCTCCGTGCATGGAAAGCATGTAAGGAATCCAACAACTTGATCCAGATTGGGGCCGATAGATTTTAGTGCTAAGATCTTCACTGTGCGCATGGACTGGGTCAAGCTTGTGGGAATCATTTTCTGGAAGACGGTCGTAAATACATCAAGAAGAAATTTAAAAATGTGAATTTCAAGAATACGAAGAAGAAGATGAGTGATGTACCTGAACGATTACGGATCCAATAAAGAGTTCGGAGAATTTGGCAGACGAGTACACCAACGCTGTCAATTTCGGCGCGTCAATGACCCTGATTTTTGTTGGACCTTCTAGATCCGATACAAGCAATCTCTCAAGTAAAGGCGCATTCTCAATGACCATAACGTGGAACAGCTGGAGTGATCTCTTCCCAATTGATGTCTTGTTGCGGGGCCAGCAAGACACATAAATCCATCGGAGATTCGTCGAGGCGATGTGGAGGCTAATGAACTCATGGATCTGCTCAAGACGAAGGTACTCGAGCGCAGTACAGCTGCGGAGCAGGTGCTCCATAGCCTTCTTCAAGATGACAACGTCGAAGAGGTCGAGCTGCTTGAGTTGAGGGAGAAGAAGGGCGGGCGCGGCATTAATCTGGGGAAGATAGCAGGAGCTGAAGCTGGCGCGACGCAGCGTTGGCGTGAGGCGGAGCGCGGACGGCGGTAGAGAGCGACATCGTCCAGCTTCAAAGCTGAGCTCCTCGAGCTGATCTAGGGCGGGGGATAACAACCACTTGTCGAACTTGGGTTGGACCTTGTAGTTGGTACTAAACATGCGGATGTCAAGGTGTCTGGCTGGCCCAGGGTGCGATGAAAGGATCTTGGAGACTGCGGCCATGCGTTTGCAATCCCCGTCGCAGAGGCAGCTGTCGACGATGAGGTTGAGGGGGATGCAGCGCCAGAGGGGGCGCCACCGCCGGGAGAGCAGGTCGGTCTGCACGACAGATTTGGTGGGGAGGAGGCTGATGATGACGAGCAGCATGTCATCGGGGAGGCTGCTGATGAAGTCCATGCTCGCCGAATGCGGTTTTGGCTCGAGCAGCCTTTGCTTGTTGGCTGCCTCGTCGTCCATCTCAACCGGCGGCGACGCTGGTGTACACGTGTGCTGGTGTGTGTTGTGTGCTGGATGTGCGCGAGTGCGTCCTTCTGTGCATGCCGCCACGCAGTGGTGAATTGTGCGCGAGTGCGTCCTTCATGTGCAAGAAGTTTGTCCTCAATGTGCCCTTAATTTACTAGCGTGTGGGGTGCTACCCCGAGTGGTTTCAACTTTGTTTCCTTCACCGCGTGTTAGATGGGCCTCTAGTTTACTTATTTTCACCCACTGCCACATGGGCAGGCACACCAAGATACAGAACACGAGCTGACAACGCAGCATGTGGATTGGTTGACCGGTCAACTAAACAATATACAGAGCTATACGCTGACACAGTGAGTGTATAATCCATCGGTATAGAGAGTTCGAGTGAGAGGGGAGGCCCGTGAGAGATAGCAGAGAGAGAAAGAGCTACTCCCTCCGTTCGATAATGTAGTTACAACATTTTTTTAAAGTCAAACTTTTGAAACTTTGACCAAGTTTATAAAGAAATTACTTATATCGGCAATACCAAAGATAAATGATAGTATGAAGTAACTACATGTTGTGATGAATCTAATGATTGTTCCAAATGTAAATGTTTTTCTCCACATATACCTAGTCAAACTTTTCTAAGGTTTGACTTTTCAAAACATCCATATGCTTATGGACGTGACAGAGTCCCTGACGAGAGAGAGAGAGAGAGAGAGAGAGAGAGAGAGAGTGAGTGAAAAAAGTGTGTGTGCGTGTGTGAAAGAGACATGGACAACACACGATAAAAGTGGAGAAAAAGCGTGCGTGTCTTATGCAAACATATCACACATGCATCTTTGACAACGGAGGCAAGGTGAGGAGATAGTGTGTGGTTGTTTGGAACCGAGAGAGGAAGACCCCTGGCACGTGGCCAAGAGGGATCTAACAAACAAGGGAGAGAGGTCGAGAGAGATGTACGGAGAAAATGTAGACATGGGGATGAGAGAGTGTGTGCTTGTCATAGAGAGATCCCCTGGAGATCGTGATGGGACTACATGGGTGGGAGATCGAGTGACAAGGTGTGTGCGCGATAAAAGATGCCCCGAGAGATATCGAGATAGACGTATGGACGGAAGGAGACAATACGTGTGTTCCTGATGGCTAGTAAGAGATAATCATACTTAGGAGGGGGGAGTGCTTGCGCCTATGGACCTGTTTGGATACTCTAACTCAGTTAGAGGTTAGAGTTAGATTCTAACCCTGAACTAACTCTAAGTAAAGAGGTTTTTGGATGGCAGGGTTAGATGGAGCGCAGATATAGCGAGGCACCTTCACGGGCGGTGCGAGAGGGAGGGAGGGAGAGGACGAGAAGCTTCGAGGAAGTGGGGAGGGATCTGCTGCGGGGAGAGCGAGAGAAAAAAGTGTTTATTAGTGGTCCCGAGAAGAACTAACCCAAATAAGCACCTCTTGGATGGGTTAGTTTTTTGGATGGGTTAGATGCATCTAACTTAAACTAACCCTCCTGTTTGGATCTTTTTGGGTTAGTTGACTCCAAACTAACCCAAACTAACTCTAACCCATGGATCCAAACAGAGCCTATGATGGAGTGAGGGATTATGGTACTTAGGGGTGTGTGTCACATGGAGAGAGAACAAGGGCGGAGAGTGTTGGATGGGTATATATGTATAGCGCGAGTGAGACATGTGTATGTGTGAACCAGGGAGATATAAGGCCCATTTGGCTTGCGTCGTGTCCATCTTTTGCGTGGCATGGGGTTGTGGCTGGATTTCATGCACGCTTGTTTGGTTGCTACCCTGTGAAAAAGAAAGCTCGCCTCGGCTGGGTTCCCTTGCACTTTAATTAGCCTAGCTGAACTCCAGACACTGCAAGTAGCCTGGCCCAAGCGACCAATTTTGAACGCCTGGCTGTGCCTGGTCGTGCGGCCACGAGGCTAACAACAACATGGATGGATATTAGCATTAAATAATTGATGCATGGATTGATTGATGGGGCGTTGATGCTTTGCCTGGCCCAGGCATGAACCAAACGCTTCAGCACCACAAAAGCCTGGCCAGGCAGAAATATTTTACATCTCACGTCCACACCAGGCAGTACCGACCATCAAGGCATGAGGGTCAGGTCACGAACCAAACTGACCAATAAAGTTTGAGAAAGATTGAGGAGCCCCAATAAGGCTGAGTGGTGCGTCAGATAGCTGAGAGGGGGAGAGAGATATTCCATCCGCTCGATAATGCAGTGCATGTAAATTTTTTAGAAGTCAAACTTTGGAAACTTTGATCAGGTTTACGCAAATGTTATTTATATCTACAATACCAAAGATACATCATACAAAACTACATCTCATGGTGAATCTAATGGTATATGTTTGTCGTACTAGATGTAATTCTTTTTCTCCACATACATGGTCAAACTTTGTGATGTTTGACTTTTCAATAAATCTATGTGCTATGGACGGAGGTGAGTACCTCAGTCGAGACAGATCAAGTGCGTGTGAAGGAGAATGAGTAAGTGTGCAAAAAGAGTATGTGTGTGAAAGAGAAAGTGAAAACAAATGATAAATTAGAGAGAGAATGTGTTTTTTCATTTCTTATGCGAACATATCACGCATGCATCTCCGAGATGGAAAAGCGAGGGAGGAGATACACGAAGATAGCTAGTGTGTGATTGTTTGCAACGGAGAGAGACATCCCTGTAGCACATGTCCAATAGAGGTCTGGCCAACAAGGAAAAAAGGTCGAGAGGGACACATGGATGGCATGGACGCATGGGGAGGGAGAGAGGGTGTGTTTGTGATAGAGAGATCCCCTCAAGATCGTGAGGGGACTATATGGGTGGGAGATCGAGGGAGTGTGTGCGCGATAGAAAGATGCCCTGAGAGAAATCGAGATAGACCATGCACATGTTTGTGATGGAGACTAAGATTAGCTAGTCATATACATATACGGGGGACTGTGTGTGCCTACAATTGAGTGAGAGACCATCATACTTGGCTAGCTGGGCATGAGATTGTGTGTGTGTGCGTGTGAGATGGAGAGAGAACAATGGAGAGAGATAGAGTTTTAGATGGGCCTATCGAGTGCGAGTGAGATATGCATGTGTATGTGTGACCCAGGTGGATGGAGAGTTTGAGAGAGGGGGGAAGAGCTCCGAGATGACATAGTGGTGCGTGAGAGAGTTACGGGCAAAGAGCCAAGGAATTTGTGTGTGTATGATGAGTGCACCCAAGATATCTAGCTTGGACTAGCTAGAGTATCATACATAGTGTGCAAGAGAGACCTATAGATGGTGTATATATGAATGCGAACTAGAAAGACCCCCCCCCCCACACACACACACACACACACAGAGAGAGAGAGAAAGGGAGAGGGACCAACAAGGTTTTTGTGTCGGATGCGTGCGACAGAATTGAAGATTGTCGGCGAGAGAGTGAGTGAGAGAGAGAGAGAGAGAGAACAGGAGTCCGGGAGAGGGGGAGGTCGCGTTTTATGCGTCAAAGACTGATATAAACTTGCATTCAAATATTTAAATTGGAGACCATGTTGTCTGCAATCCACACATGAACGGGTATATGCATATATCAAACAAGTTCATTAATTTGACTTTCAACATGTTCATGGAGTACTATAATACTGTACAACATGCTACTCGATTGAGGTGTTCAATTTTGGATTTAGTTCACTATTTTGACCTACTGAACGAGCTAGTTCATTGATCGAGATATTTCATTTTGGGTTTGATTCGCGTTTTTGAGTGGGTCAACTATTTGTCATATAGTAAATCGCTAGCAACGAGCATGTAAAAACACATTACTCCCGAGCATCATCTTTCCATCTAAAAAAGAAGTGGCAAGCTAATATTTCAAAATTTGATTCGAATCGACTTGGTAAGGTAGACGTGGATGCTCGTTCTCCCAAAATTTGAATGAACCGTTAAACATCCTCTCTGCTCGGTGGAATTCGCCCGAGCAAATAAATGGGAGACGCGAAATTACCGTCCTATGTGGGACACGCATCAATTGCCCGTTGTACATCGAGGGTAGGTTTGTAACTTCATCCAAGCGCGCCTTCTCCTCGGCCGAAATGACATGTGCCGAATAATTCATAAACCATGGTCGGCAAAACATGCTCTCCTCGCCCGAAATAGCTCGTGCCCACTATTTCAAAACACGCTCTCCTCGCCCGAATTCGCTCGCGCCCACTATAGTTCAAAACACGCCCTCCTCGCCCTAAATCGCTCCCACCCACTATTTGGGGAGAAGCAAAGTTACTCTACTATCCCCGACCCTCAGTACACAGACCCAAGCCGAGAAGCCTATAGGCAAGGGTAGAACTGTAACTCCCCCTCACATTTCAGACAAATGCGTCCGTAAGACTTGGTTCCACTCCCCTCCCAATTCCCCCCCCCCTCGCCCGCATCCATTCATACCTCGTGGGCGCCAAATCACCTTCTCCCCGGGAAGCTCCCTTCTCCCGAGCCGTGAAACCTCAGCCCCACCTCCATGGCGCCCCCCACCGCACCAATTTCACAGCCGCCCTCCTCCCTAATGCCGGAGACGCTGTCCAATTGTCGTCGTGCACTGGGCCGTGTGCCTCTTACTCCGTGCTGCTGGTGCTGCCTCGACGACGGCCGCGTGAACTGTACCGGAGCGGATTCACCCCTGTTGTTTTTCACGATGCCGGAGCGGCTCCAACTTCGGATCCGTCTAGAGTCCTGGCGCTGCTTCCGCGTAGCCATCGACCATCGCGACATCGCCCTTTCCCTGCCTCCGGTCACCACCGCAACCGCGCCGGCCTCACCAACTCGGCAGCTGGTCCTGCCTGCTTCACCATGCCGCCAGATAGGTCGCACCCTCATCTGAAATCACTTTATTTAGACGTCAGTTGTCTGAATTTTTATTCTGGGCCAATCGATTCCCAATGGGAAGCAGCACCCCTTGAGGCGGCGGAGCTCCTAGGCTGCCGGTTGGTTGGTGTCTAACGTAAGGGTGCGGGGCCGCAAGTTCGCCACGGAAGCAGCGCTTAGATGGCTATCTCTTAGAGTTGCGTGGGTTGAAGGTACTGCCGCCGCCAGATCTGGATGACGGGGAGTCTTTGTGGATTGGCCCGGGGGCGGCGCAACCACGGCAGTGCGGTGGGGAGGGGAGAGGGGTTTTGGACGGGGCCACGGACGGCGGAGGCAGGCTACTCTGCCGTTGGTCGCTGGCTCTTCGGGGAAGATTCCGAACAGTGTCAGCCGGGAGGCACAAGACGGCCATCAAGCCATCCGGCGTAGATCGGACAGTACCAAAATAAAATAAAATCGTGTGACCCCAATTTAGTCTTCAGACAACAGACGTCTGACCACTCTCGTACCTTGATGTTGATCTCTTAGTGTATTTCTTCGGATCAAAGAGATATGTCGTTCTTAACTTTATGCGTTATCTGCATCTTCAGACACACCGTCTTCCGACTCACCGTAGCTACTCCAACAAGGGAAGCATACACCAGAAGGGAGCTACAGTCCCCACTCAATAGTTCCCTGCATCGAATGCGCGTGCCCGACATGGACAGCCACAACAACTGCAGGGCCATCGACAAGTCAGCACATGATGCTCACTCCTATGGATGGCAGCCAGATAGGTTGTACCCTCATCTTACTTGTGTGCAACATTTATGGCTTTGTTATTCATCTAAGCACGGAAAATAGATCATCACATTTCACTGTATATTCATGTTGATCTCTTACGGGTCTTGTTCAGGAGTTCACGCTGTTCCATAGTTCAGCTAAGATACTTGTTCTTTAGGTAACGCTATTCCATAGTTATCATCCATCAGCCAATGCTATCCCACAGGCTGGTGATTATAGTATTATACCACTTCTAGTATTACCTATGTTGTTCTTTAATACTTTTGTGTGCCATCTAGTTAATCTCGAGTACAAACGATACATATTCTGTAGCTTTCATCTGTGTTCTCCCTTTAGTTTATGAGACATGTTGCTGCTAGTTAACCCTAGTCCTACTATTTATGTCGTCTCCTACAGGCACTCATTTACATAAATCTAACTACTAGTTGTCTTCCATGCATGTCAGATATAATTGCACACACTGATATATCCACAAGAACCTCACGGAGCAATGTAAAGGCCAATAAACTTGATGTCAATGATACCCAATATGATGGAACATGTAAAGGCAGTTCTTCAGAAGACTTGCAGAAAGATGATGAATCCTCTTCACCCCACAAGGTCCTTGATCTAACTTGGCCTGTGATATGGGTACAACATGCATATAATGTCCTGGAGTGTATCTACTCTGTTGCAATGCCATGTGCTTAGCATGCTGATCATGCATGTAAATATGTCATGCCTTCCTGTTTTTCAGTACCTATTCCATTCATGATAACATGTTTTCAAATTCAAGTACTGTCATTCTACTCTATCGCAATGCCATCTGCTTAATTTTGACATCATGCTTCTGAATATCTTATGCATTATTATTCATCAGTATGTACTTCATCTGTCTGCCATACCATGTTTTTTTACATTGAAGTGTTGTTCTAGTGCTTTGTTGCAATGCCATCTTATTTTCCCAATCATACACGTGTATGTTGCCTTGGTTATTTCTGTACGTATTCCGCTAGCATATAGTTTTACATTCAACTAGTTTTTTTTGTCTGTGTTGTCCTGACGTATCCCTAGCTCTTACACCATACTCCCTCCGTCCGGATTACATGTTGCCGAAATGGATAAAAAAGGATGTATCTAGAACTGAAATACGCATACACCCATCCATTCTTTTCCGAATGGAGGGAATACATGTCAATATGTCATGCCTTTCTATTCTTCAGTACCTATTCCATCTCTCTGCTGTCGCATGTTTTATAATTAAAGCACCATTCTTCTATACAACGCATGCAAGGGGAAGATGACTATGTTAGAATCTGAAGGGTTACGAACAAGGCCTTTGGAAAAGATCCAAACGCCAGGAGATAATAAACCAACACTAGTTTTTATAGATACTGCTCTAGCACACAGAAACCCAACTCCTACTGATAATAAGCAGATTCCAGTGGCCAAATAACTAGTCTGCTTCAGTCGAGCAAAAATATGTCAACTCAATTCTAAGAAGCGTGTGCGTATCCTTGCATCATGAAATTTTATAGCATGTTGATCATATTTTCTACATGTTTCTTACCCATCTCTCTTTTAGAAAATAAGCTTAACAGATAGAAGAATTTCTGCAATGGTATCGTTTGTGAGGAAAGATTCTTGCAGGAATTCTCTGTGCTCCAATGTAGATGTAAGTACCTGTTGTATATCACTATATTTTTACATCAGCGTGTATTTTGTTAATCGGCGTGAATCCAACCTTTATCTGATCTAAATTTAGTTATAGCAAAATGTATGATTAAAGGCCACAATGTTGATTTTTGTAAGGAAAACTGCCAGGTAGTTTTGCATCCTGAGTTGCATGAGTGTACTATTTCATATCAGTGGGTTTGAATACTTTGGTTCTGCAGTGGGTTTTTCAATGTTTTTTTTACTGTGTTGTCCTGTCGTATCACTAGCTCTTACATCAAACTCCCTCCGTCCGTATTAAATGTCGCAAAAATGGATAAAACTGGATGTATCTAGAACTGAAATACGCCTAGACCCATCCATTTATTTCCGGATGGAGGGAATACATGTCAATATGTCATGCCTTTCTATTCTTCAGTACCTATTCCATCTCTGTTGTAGCATGTTTTATAACTGAATCACCATTCTTCTATATAAGGCATGCAAGGGGAAGACGGCTCTGTTAGAATCTGAAGGGTTACATACCAGGTCTTTGCAAAAGATCCAAACGCTAGGAGATAATAAACCAACTCCATTTTTCATAGATACTGCTCCAGCACAGAGAAACCCAACTCCCACTGATAATAAGCAGATTCCAGTGCCCAAAGAACTAGTCCGCTCCAGTCCAGCAAAAGAATGTCAACTCCATTCTAAGAAGCGTGTGCGTATCCTTGCATCATGAAATTTTATAGCATTCTGGTCATATTTTCTACATGTTTCTTACCCATCTCTTTTTTAGAAAATAAGGTTAAACGATAGAAGACTTCCTCCATTGGGATCGTATTCGAGGAAAATATCTTGCGGGAATTCTCTGTGCTTCAATGTCGATGTAAGTACCTGTTGTATATCACTATATTTTTACATCAACATGTATTTTGTTAATCGGCGTGAATCTAACCTTTATCTGACCTAAAATTAGTTGTAGCAAAATGTTAAAGGCGCCAATGTTGATTTTTGTAAGGAAAACTGCCTGGTAGTTTTGCATACTGAGCTGCATGAATGTACTATCTCATATCACACACATTACTGAATTGTAGTGCTTCTCTGGTTGCCCATTCATTCATTGTGTCAATGTTGCTTTCGTACTACCTTACCTGGCTGATGATAGTTGTGCCATATTGTGTTATTTTGGTGTAGGCTACTTGCCCAAACATTCGTTGTGTCAATGTTGCTTTCCTATTATCTGACTTGGCCAATGATAGCAATGCTAGTGTGTTAATTTTGTGCAGGCTGCTAAAGATAAGAAGACAAACTCTGAAAACAGCAAGGCAACCCCATTGTTTCTTTCCAGTAAATCTAGGCCAGGTAATATGGCAATAACTCATGATTAATCTGTTTGGTTCCCGTCCTAATTTATGTTATGATGCAGTGGTCGAGACACTCTCCACTATCAATAATACAAGCCTTCCAAAATCGCCATCTGAATCTGTTCAGTATCCTCTGTCTCGAATGCAATGGAATAAATGTATGTTTGTGAACCAATTAATGGCTGGAGCAATGATGGAAATGGTGAATGAATCAGAGGTGCGGAGTCATGCGATAAAACCATTGATCAATGTTTTCAGAGACAGTGTAGCAAAGCAGAAAGAACTTGCCCACATGCTTATGGGCGTCATCTGTGCTGAGGTTGCAGATTGTGACGTTGTAGATGGTTAGGTTTTGCTCATTTATTTGCACTAGCATCAATCTTTGATTGCCCGGTGGATGTAATTTCCTGTAATATATGATGGATGTGCAACGTTATTCCCTGTATGCCGTACCTTTGCGTGATCGGTTTTGGTCCTATGCATAATTGCTCGTCGTAATGTGCTCAAATTATCTAATTTGGCCTAAAGACATGTACGAAATTTAGTGGGCCCATTAAGTTAATGGGCCGTTACTAGGCTGAAAGTTAATGGTCGGCCCTCTTACCTCCCGGGTCGTTAACAGGCCGACATCGAAGCGGGAAACAGGTGGCCCCAGTTTATTTCACGGGCCGTTAACAAGTCGTTACTAAGTTTGGGCTACATATGGCCCAACTATACTGTAGGCCTTTAGCAGGCCGAAAGAGACAGCGGGCTTGTACTGGACCATGAAGACCATGGGCCTCTAAGAGGCCGAAAGTCAGGTCGTATTGTAAATGGCCCAACTGTGTTGTGGGCCTTTAGCAGGCCGAAAGAGAAACCGGGCTGGTATTGGACCATGAAGGGCATGGGCCGTTAAAGGGCCAAACTAAGGTCCAACTACAAATGGCCCAACTCATTTATGGTCCGTTAACAGGCCGAAAGTCACACAGGGTCGGGAATTGTCCCAACACTTAAATTGGTCGCTAAAAGGCCAAAACTCAGGTCCGACTAAAAATGGCCCAACTGATTTATGGGCCGTCAACAGGCTGAAAGTGACACCGGGCCAGAAAATTGGCCCAACACTTAAATGGTCCGCTAAAAGGCTGAAACTCAGGTCCAACAACAAATGGCCCATCAGATTTATGGGCCGTCAACAGGCTGAAAGACACACCGGGCCGGAAACTAGCCCAACATTTAAATGGGTCGCTAAAAGGCCGAAAGATGTACATCCTGAAAATTGGCCCATCCATTAAACGGGTCGTTAATAGGCCGAAATCTCATCGGGCCGATATTGAGCCCAGATATATAGCGGGCTGTTAACAGGCTCGAACTGACGATGGGCTGCAATGGTGTCAAATCCTTAACGGGGCGTTGGCGGGCCGAATTGGCTCATCTCGTATGGGTCGTGGGCTTAAATGGACCTGACACAAGTAGGCCTTTATGGGCTGGCCTGCTAATTTTTATTGGGCCGGCCTTTTCACAGGAATGGGCCTCTGTTGGGCCGTGCCACGTGTCGACGTACCATAGGCGTCTTCCGTCCAATGAGTGGATGACATCTGTCCCAACGGTGAGCCGACACGTGTTTCCTCCAGCCAATGATGATTTTACATGTGGAAAATCCCCATTGGTCGGGGCTGTTAACGGGTTATCGGATCCAAAACCCGACCCGATAGCTTAACGGCGTTCCGTTATGGTGGATGCCACGTGTCGGTCACCCTTGACGAAAGCAATTCTGTGACGTGCAATTTATCGTCATGGAAGTGGACACTTCCATGATGATAATTTTGGTGATGTCATGGAACATTTCTACACAGCACAGGTATGACTATCTTGATTCTGTCATAAATTTGTCATGGATGTACATGCATGACAAAAAACGCGACCTACTGTGACAAACACATATCATCACGGAAGTGTATTTTTTTGTAGTGGCAAAGGCGCTTCACTCCCCGGCAACGGCGCCGGAAAAGAGTCTTGATGACCCACAAGTATAGGGGATCTATCGTAGTCCTTTTGATAAGTAAGATTGCCGAACCCAACGAGGAGCAGAAGGAAATGACAAGCGGTTTTTGGTAAGGTATTCCCTGCAAGCACTGAAATTGTAGGTAACATATAGTTTTGTGATAAGATAATTTGTAACGGGTAACAAGCAATGAAAGTAAATAAGGTGCAGCAAGGTGACCCAATACTTTTTGTAGCAAAGAACAAGCCTAGACAATTTCTTATAATGAGAAAAGTGCTCCCGAGGACACATGGGAATTATCGTCAAGCTAGTTTCATCACGCTGATATGATTCGCGTTCGTTACTTTGATAATTTGATATGTGGGTGGACTGGTGCTTGGGTACTGCCCTTTCTTGGACAAGCCTCCCACTTATGATTAACCCCTATTGCAAGCATCCGCAACTACAAAAGAAGTATTAAGGTAAACCTAACCATAGCATGAAACTAGTGGATCCAAATCAGCCCCTTACGAAGCAACACATAAACTAGAGTTTAAGCTTATGTCACTCTAGCAACCCATCATCTACTTATTACTTCCCAATGCCTTCCTCTAGGCCCAAATAATGGTGAAGTGTCATGTAGTCGATGTTCACATAACACCACTAGAGGAGAGACAACATACATCTCATCAAAATATCGAACGAATACCAAATTCACATGACTACTAATAGCAAGACTTCACCCATGTCCTCAGGAACAAACATAACTACTCACAAATCATATTCATGATCATAATCAGAGGAGTATTTATATGCATTAAGGATCTGAACATATGATATTCCACCAAGTAAACCAATTATCATCAACTACAAGGAGTAATCAACACTACTAGCAACCAACAGGTACCAATTTGTGGTTTTGGATACAAGATTGGATACAAGAGATGAACTAGGGTTTGAGAGGAGATGGTGCTGGTGAAGATGTTGATGGATATTGATCCCCTCCGATGAGAGGATCGTTAGTGATGACGATGGTGATGATTTCCCCCTCTCGGAGGGAAGTTTCCCCGGCAGAACAGCTCCGCCGGAGCCCTAGATTGGTTCCGCCAAGGTTTCGCCTCGTGGCGGCGGAGTTTCGTCTCGTAAGCTTGCATGTGGTTTTTTCCAGGGTAAAAGCCTTCATAGAGCAGAAGATGGGCACCGGAGGGCCACCAGGTGACCCAGGAGACAGGGGGCGCGCCCAGTAGGGGGGGCGCCCCCCACCCTCTTGGCCAGGGTGTGGGCCCCCTCCGGTACTTTCTTTGCTCAATAATTCTTATTAAATCCAAAAATGTCTTTCGTGGAGTTGCAGGTCTTTTGGAGCTATGCAGAATAGGTTTCCAATATTTGCTCCCTTTTCCAGCCAAAATCCCAGCTGTCGGCATTCTCCCTCTTCATGATAAACCTTGTAAAATAAGAGAGAATAGCCATAAGTATTGCGACATAACGTGTAATAACAGCCCATAATGCAATAAATATTGATATAAAAGCATGATGCAAAATGGATGTATCAGTGTGTGAAGCCACTCGCTTTGGTTCAAAGAGGGTCGACCATGTCGAGTCCTCAGACAGAAAACAGCCAAGTGAGGGGGATAGTCTTCAGGGCGGACGCCGGCTTGTGCAACTGGTTCATGTAGAACTAGCACCCGATGCATTGATCCACTATGTCTCAAGCGGCCTCATTGGCTTAGGGCCAATAGGATGCGGCTCAGAGTCGGGGTCTCAGTTCAGCGGAACTTCATGTTCAGCTCCTGGTACCTAACTCCGGCCTTGAAGGCGCAGATTGTCTGGTGCTCGGTGACGTTCTCCGCCGTATTGTGTAGGGTGGTCCACCGGTGAATAAACTCTCGAAGAGTCTCATTCTTATTTTGCAGGCAGTATTGCAGCTCAGCTAGGCCACCCGGTCTCTTGTAAGTGCCTTATAAAGTCTTGACGAATACCCTCGCCAGGTCATCCCAATAGAATATGTTGCCTGGCAGGAGATGAGTAAGCCAAGCTCGAGTGGAGCCCTCTAGCATCAGCGGCAAATGCTTCATGGCCACATTGTCGTTGCCGCCGCCGATCTGCACTGCCACTCAATAATCTTCTAACCATATCTCAGGCTTGGACTCGGCAGTGAACTTGCTGATCCCCGTGGCCTACCTAAAGTTGTTGAGAATATCAGCCGCTCGTATGTAATGGTTCGAGCACTCGGGACCTGATGGTACAGAACCACTTAGTGCGTCATGATCTTGGACTTCTCATAGGGCCCAACCTCTATCGACCAGGTTCTGGGCGAGAATAGATCTTGCGTTGAATAGCGGGTCTCAAGTGTCTCTCGTCGGACCAGAAGAACTCGGCCGGCGGTCGCCGCCGTGTGTCCATCTGTTGTCATAGGGTCGGCGCCCATATGCGACATCCCGTGGTAGAGGCATTAGGGCACAATTGTCGTTGTTGTTACGCCAGGCCGACGCAACTCGATCGTGCCTCCGATCTTCATGACGATCTTTGGAGGAAGAAGTGGTTCTGCACCTGCCCGAGCCGATGAGCCGACTGGACGGTCTCCGCACGCACGGATGCACTATGGATCCGATCTCTAGAATGGGACACCGCCGCATTCTACGACAACATTGTCTTAAGGAGCGTCTGGATCTGACGAATCCCTTCTCCAACCGAAGAGCCAGAGGGCTGGATGGAATCCACGATCCCAATGGTAGCTGCTAGATTTTGAAGTGGAGTACTGAGTAATTGATACTTACGAGGTTGTTCACTCGAGTAGAGCCAGCGTTTGTGCCGATTGGAACTCGGTTGACGACGCTCGCGTTCATCCAGCTCCCTCTAAAGCCGTTTGAGGCGATCGTGCTCAGCCAGAGTGGGTAGGTGAGTCGACTCCATGGCTAATGCCTTGGGAGTTGTCCCTGTGATGGGAGTGTTTAGGAGTTGGTCATTACTGCGATGGAGCTCGTCCCGCTGCTCCTGAGTGAGAGCCTGAGGTACATACGGCTTGTGGCCCGGAAAGCCGCCGTCGGTGTTAACGTGAGACGTACATGCATGGTCGTCTTTGGGCTCGGTGTAACCTGGGGGTACGCAGTGCTCAGAGTTATCCGCCATGAGAATCTCGGCAGTCGAATCGGTGCTTTTGGATTCGGACTCCTCTGAGGAATCGCCGAGTGATCCGTTAGAGAGGTCGAGAGCCACCACTTGCTCCGCTGCTGCCTGGGTGGCAACAGCGTGCTTGATCCAGTGTTGCAGCCGCAAACGCTCGGAGCGTTTGCGACAAGTGCAATGGTGGGGTGGATTACCACTTGGTATGAAGCCGAGGGCTGCCGGAGAAGGACTCTGTAGGAGGAAGCATGGAAGTGCGTCGTGCCACGGGCGGGCAACGCCTCCATGTCCAGCGGGGCCTTGCGTAGCCACACTAAGTCATTGGCGATGAAGGAGATCGTCCCGAAGCAAATCTCATCGCCGACTAACATGATGATGAAGAAATCCACCTACACCGTGAAACTTTGCTAGACACCTGGCCCCATGGTGGGCACCAACTGTCCAGGTTATGATCCTGACAGTGAGTACTAGGGGTATGAATAAGGGGTAGAGACTAGCTACGGCGTAGGTGTAACACTTGATGTTTAATGAGTTCAGGCCCCTCTCGGCGGAGGTAAAAGCCCTACGTCTCGTGCCTTGAGGCTTTCTTTGATTTGATGGATATGGTTACAGAGATTGAACGTGTCCGACTATGGAGAGGGTTGCGGCTTATGTAGAGTGCGCTGTAGCCCCATGTCTCCCACGCCACCAAGGCAATTAATGTCATTGAATGAGACAATTACTAGTGTAATGAGCCTCTACTATAGCACTTACAGATAACGGTAGCTATAACTCTATTTAGTGAATGACTTAGATTCCTCGACCATTGTAGCTCCTACAACGCCCTCCTGTCCTCTACGTCCGAGTGGTGGTCCATTAGCCGAGAGACACATGATTGTCCAAGTGCCGCAGAGCTGTCCGACTGAACCTCTTGATGTATGCATCCGAATGATGGCATGGTCTAGGGACCTACCTATGATGGTGATGGGCCCTATGTGGGTCCCAAATGATGGGTCCTTGACCCTACCTATAATAGGTGACCACATCACTACCCCCACTACCAGAAGATGTGCTATGGCGTGTACTTGGCGGCTAAGAAGCTGAAGCAGTACTTCCAGGAGCACCCCATCACGATGGAGAGCACTACCCCCCCCCTTTTGGAGATCATTGGCAACAGAGACGCCACCGGTCGGGTCACTGAGTGGGCCATTGAGTTGGTCGACCACACCATCCTCTATGAACCTTGCACGACCATCAAGTCTTAGGCGCTAGCGGATTTCCTCATCGACTGGGCAGAGACCCAATATCTGTCGCCACCTCCTAACTCCATGCACTTGCGGATGCACTTTTACGGCTCCAAAATGCGTGGGGGCTTGGGAGCCGGCATCATTTTCTCCTCTCCCAGAGGGCGACCGACTGGAATAATTTTTGCAAATCCACTTTGTCGCATCCAACTGTTGGGTTCTACGGTAGCGTGCATCGACTGCAAATTAAAATTTCCTATGCGCAGAACAACTAGGAACATGCTACGGGAATGGATCACACATCGTTACCACTAGACGCGCAGTGTCGTGCAGCGGAAGAAGAGTTGGGGCAGTGCATCCGCGTAGTTCGTCTCCTCCTCGTCCGTTCTCCCTCGAACAGCCGGTCATCAGATCCCTCGTACAAGTTCACTGGAGCAGTGCAAGTGCACCGCCTCTAAGGATATCCACGCGTGCAGGAGGAACATCGTGCAGCGGACTGCTAGGTCCGATCACAAAACCGGCAGTGAGTGGAGTTGTCTGTTCGCAACACATGCAAACCCTAGTGACAGCACCGAAGCGATCAACACCATAAGTGTGCCGCACCTCCACTATTTATAGGCATCTGTTGCGGGCTCAACACTTGGGCCTTGCACGGATCCTAAACCCGAAAGTCTACTCGGTCGCATTCCAAGTCCACCTCGGATCACATCCGACCAATGTCCTCCAAACCGACCACATAGGTTCCTTCCCTTAAGCGTGCGACCCCTTAGGTTCAAGTCGGCTTGGTCATGGTTCAGATCATCTCCGACCTGCACTGTTGGTAGCGGCCCCTAGCAAGGCGTGCCGACCACCAAGCAGACTATGAAGCTGGTTAGGCGAACCTGTACAACATGTAACACTTATGTTCCCTTTGCCTCATGATATATGTTGTCGGGCTCAAGGCGAGACTGTCATCCTTGTGCTAGCCCGACCTCTTTCTCGTTTCAGTGATACCGACCACAAACTGGATTATCTCATAATCCTTGTTGCATGGCCATGCTTATCCTGGTTGGATCACACGAGGGGCCCAGAGTATATCTCTCCTGATCGGAGGTGCAAATCCCATCTTGCTCGACCATGTCTCGCAGCATGGGACTGGACAAACCCGAAACCTACCTTTGTAACTACCCAATCACGGAGTAGCGTTTGGTCGGCCCAAAGCAAGTTTGTCACCATCCTGAGTACATGCATTAGCCCAGGTCTTAGGACATAGAACGTATGTTGTACTAGAGACTCACAGATGACATATCACTTTGTCTCATAGTTGGGTCTGTCCGACTAGGACCTTATCTCGACTCAGATTCGACTACGTCGAATCCGACCAGATCCTTTCGAGTCCATAGTATCCGGTTAGCATCTAGTGCTCCATGTCTAGTGAGACCGAGCCATCCACCGTGTCATATGCTAGTCTAGTCCGACGTGTGCCCACACGTCACTTGCGACTACGGACAATTTAAGATGTATCATACAACACAAGATCTCACAGACAAGTCACATAGTTGCCAACAAGTATCATTGATTACATCCAAGGACTATCTTTATTCATAAAAATATAGGAAATATCATCATACATGATTGCCTCTAGGGCATATCTCCAACAGTCTCCCACTTGCACTAGAGTCAATCAAACAGACATCATATGCCCATAGCTCTAACGTGCCCCTCATGCTTGGGTTGTGGAAGCGGCTTAGTCAATGGATCTGCAACATTTGCATCCGTGTTAATTTTGCATAATGCTACATCACCATTCTTTACGATCTTTCGTATCAGGTGATATTTCTGATCTATGTGTCTGACCTTGTGGTGATTCCTCGGCTCCTTGGCTTGTGCTATGGCACCAGAATTATCACGATAAAGGTCCAACGGTTTTACCAAGGCTGGGAAAATACCAAGATCATCCAGAAAGTTCCAGATCCAAATACCTTCCATTGCAGCTTCAAAAGCTGCAATGTATTCGGCTTCTGTGGTAGAATCGGCCACTGTATCTTGCTTGGAACTCATCCAGATCACTACTCCTCCGTTCATGACGTACACGACTCCAGACTGTGATCGACAATTATCTCTGTCGGTTTGGAAACTAGCATCGGCGTAACCCCTTACGATGAGCTCTTCCTCACCTCCATAAACTAGGAATCTTTAGTCCTTTTTAGGTACTTCAAAATAATTGTCGGTGTCAAAACCGGCGGATCTCGGGTAGGGGGTCCCGAACTGTGCGTCTAGGCGGATGGTAACAGGAGACAAGGGACACGATGTTTTTACCGAGGTTCGGGCCCTCTCGATGGAGGTAAAACCCTACTCCTGCTTGATTAATATTGATGATATGGGTAGTACAAGAGTAGATCTACCACGAGATCAGAGAGGCTAAACCCTAGAAGCTAGCCTATGGTCTGATTGTTGTTCGTCCTACGGACTAAAACCCTCCGGTTTATATAGACACCGGAGAGGGCTAGGGTTACACAGAGTCGGTTACAATGGGAGGAGATCTACATATCCGTATCGCCAAGCTTGCCTTCCACGCCAAGGAAAGTCCTATCCGGACATGGGACGAAGTCTTCAATCTTCATAGTCCAGGAGTCCGGCCAAAGGTTATAGTCCGGTCATCCGGACACCCCCTAATCCGGGACTCCCTCAGTAGCCCCTGAACCAGGCTTTAATGACGACAAGTCCGGTGCACCAATTGTCTTCGGCATTGCAAGGGGGGTCCTCCTCCGAATACTTCATAGAAGATTTTGAACACAAGGATAGTGTCCGGATCTGCAAAATAAGTTCCACATACCACCGTAGAGAGAATAATATTTGTACAAATCTATTCTGCTGATGTATTCCGTAGCGTGACATCATGCCACGGCCAAGCCTTCGTTCGAATCATTTTACTATCCCACCTCAGCGCGTTTAGCGAGGCGGTTTCCTTGGCACGTCTTGTCGAAGCAGAGATCGTGTCCCCTTATTCTGGGATTCTCATCAATACGGGCGTGGGTAACCCGACCGCGCCATTAATCACGGCGCTTGGGAGATAAGCGAGTTTTACTAGGCTGGTGGGGGTACATAGTTTCGTCCGCCCATATAAAGGGATAAGGATCCACCCTTTCCATCTACGCCTTCTTCCTCCTTTGCTTACCCATCTTCGCGCACTCGAGCTCCAGCGCCCAAGTCCGCACTTCCCACTTCGACCTTCTCCAGCCATGTCCGGAGCGGGAGGTAGGTGGATGGCCTCCTCCGTCATGGAGGGGCACATCAAAAAGTTGAGGAAGGCCGGATACTTGTCCAACGACATTGCGCACCGGCTTCCAGACGAGGGGCAGCTCATTCCCACCCCCAGGCCCCATGAGATGGTGGTCTTCCTCCCCCATTTCCTCCGTGGACTAGGCTTCCCACTCCACCCATTTTTCTAGGGGCTCATGTTCTACTATGGCCTGGATTTCCATGATCTGGCCCCAAACTTCATCCTCAACATCTCAGCGTTTATCGTCATGTGCGAGGTCTTCCTCCGCATCAAGCCCCATTTCAGCTTATGGCTGAAGATCTTCAATGTCAAGCCGAAGGTAGTGGGCGGCCAGCGGGCGGAGTGCGGAGGCGCCATGGTGGGCAAGATGCCCAACGTCACATGGCTCGAGGGCTCCTTTGTGGAAACCATCAAAGGGTGGCAGTCGGGGTGGTTCTACATCACCAAGCCGCGTGACCCTGAATGGGCAGCGGCCCCCGAATTCCGATCTGGCATCCCCACACGGCTCACCTCCTGGAAAGAGACGGGCCTGTCATGGGGTAATTCGTCAGAGCTGACCGGACTCCAAACCTGCGTCAAAGACCTGATTGACAAGAAGGTTAAACTTGTCACCGTCGTCCAGGTCATGCTCTTCCGCCGGATCCTCCCGTGTCAACGACGGGCTTTTAACTTGTGGGAATTCGACCAGGCCCAGCACCAAACTTTGTCCTGGCTCTTTGACACAACGCATGAAGATGCCTGGAAGGTGCTATTCAAGGGCTCCGAGGTTCACCGTCCCATTACCGAGGATCGCGGATTCTGCACGAAGCACCAAGCCAGCGTGGTAAGCTTATTTTACCCATCATAGGACACTTGTTTTTCATAGTTTGTCTCTATGCGGGATCTAAGCTCCCATTCCTTTAACAGGACTGGCAGAAGAAGTCCGGACAGATCGTCTGTCTGGCTCCTTTGCCAGAAGGCCCAGCAGATGCCTGCTTGGCGAAGCTGCTGATCCCGGCACCTCACGTGGTGCCGGAGAAGAAGGCCAAGAAGAAGGCCACGGGAACTCGAAAGAGTTCCCGGCGCCTGGTAGTGTTGGATTCCTCGTCCGATGACTCCGAAGCGCACTCCTCCCACGAAGGCGAGGAGGAGGAAGAAGAGGCCTCTCCCCCTCCAACGGGGGGAGGAAAGAAAAGGAAGGCCACCCCAACTAGGGGGGCGGAGGGTCCAAGAAGGGAAAAACCCTTCTCCCGGACTGCTCCACCAACACCGACAACGGCGAAGAGGAGTGGCCATCCAGGGCCAAGCCCCTGGCAAAATCGTAAGTATCCGGATACCAGAATAACTCATGGTGTTCCTTTACTGCACAGTATCTTCTAACACGGAACATAATCATGCAGTCCGCCCAAGGCCCAGCTTGACGCTTCGTCGAGCGGATCTCTGGATTCGTCGGATGTGAATAGTCTTTCACTCCCGACTGCTACCTCCCCTCGCCCCACGGACGATGCCGAGGTGGAGTCCCAAAAGGGGACGAGCCAGGAGGAGGTAGCCCCGGAGGCGCCGCAAGGCGACCTTCCGGATTCCAGGCGCAAAGAGGATAAAACCCCAAAGGGCTCTAAGTCCGGCCCCGGGCCGAACACCGCACCGGAACCTTCAGTGGTTCCGGAGTCTGGCAGGCGGACCCTTCGTAAGAAGGGCAAGCCTACGACGCCGGTGACCTCCGTCCAACTGGAGGCACCGGATAATTTGCTGGAGGTGCTCAACGGCGCCTCCATCGACGAGGAGCACCGCACTATTATGAGTGCGGTGATCCAGAAGGTTCAGTCCGCCAAAAGCAGGCTGACAGAAGCCTGTGCCAGCCTTCTAATAGACTTTGAGGTATGTATTAAGATATGTAAAAATATTACCGCATAGACAGTAGCCCCTGATGCTTAGTTTGGTGTTCGGAAAGAAAAGCCGGACTGAGGATCTAAAAAGATATACGCAGGAGTCTAACATAAATATGTTAATATGGGAATACAGGCTGCGTTGCTGACCTCTGATGCACTGACTGCGGAGGTCGATGCATTGAAGCAGAGCCTCGAGCAGTCCGAGAACGAGCTCGGCCTTGCCAAGAAGCAGCTCGAGGACAAAGAAGGTAAGTAGTACCTTATGTAAGTATATGAAAATACCTGGTTGAAAATAGTGACAGGACCAACGTGAGTGTTATAGGGGCCACAACCGAGGTGGCGACCCTGAAGGAAACATTGTCCAAGGCCGAAGACAATGCGGCCATGGAGCACACCGAGCGAGAAAAGCAGGAGGCGCGGGTGGTAGAGGTGCAGCAAGAGCTCCATGCTCTTGTGAAGAAACACGAGAGATTGGAGCTTGACTCAAAGACTCGAGAGTCCGAGCTTGCCTCGGCCCTTGAGAGCGCCAAATCCGCCAAGGCCGAAGCCCAAAAATCCCTCCAGGAAATTGAGGCGATGAAGAAGATAGCGGCGGGTAAGGCATTCTTTATGCAAAGCAAGCACATGAAAGTGAATTACTTGTTACTTACCCGAGTCCGGAGCTCTCCAGGAGCATTCGCAGATCTGCCCTGCAGTGTGTCTGATGCTGCCGCATTCTACCGAGCCGAGGAAGGGAGCTCGACGGAGAAGGTGTTCTGGTCCCAGTATGTTGAGGCCGGACACCCGGTGCCCTTGAGCGACCAGCTGAAGCAACTGGTCGAGCTCCATAAGGTAGCCGAATAGGCCATGAAGGGCCTTATAGTCCGGCTATGGCCTAGGGAGGTCATGCCCGAGAGCTACTTTGGGCCGGTGAGGCGGCTGGTGGATGCTTGTCCACAGCTTGAAGTCATCAAGCGCTCCGTATGCATCGAAGGCGCACGTAGGGCCCTTGCCTGTGCTAAGGTACACTGGGGCAAGCTGGATGCTGAGAAGCTGGTGACAGATGGGCCACCGGAGGGGAAGGAGCATCGCAGGCCCGAGATGTATTATGAGGGCGTCCTGAAGGGTGCCCGCCTTGTGGCGAATGAATGTTCCAAGGATTTAATTTTTGAGTAAACTCGCTCGTGTTTATCCTGTGCGCTGAAAACTTGTTCATATGCGCTAAGCAACGCTTTTTGAATTTAAAATATTACCTTCTGTGCGGACGTTTATTAAATCTGAGAGATGCAAGTCGTCGGCTTCGACCCCCATGCCACGAGTGCTGGGGTGTTCGGGATAAACCTGAGCGCTCTTGTTCCCATTCTTGGGTCCTTCGAGGGAGGCGCTCAGCACAACGGACAAGGCAATCGGACTATAATGCTTTATCACTCTCACTTAGCCATAGAATTCTATAATTTTAAATTTTGGCGAAGCCCCTAGTATTCGGAAGACCGAGTTCGGGGCGCTATCCACTCCTAGGCCGGACAAAGCCAGCTCCTCGCTCTAAGCGGCATAAGTCTTTAGGGACTCGAAAACCTCTCGAACAGCGACCGGCTCTTGCCCTATCATGACGGTCAGTTTTAGCTTTCTCTACTGAGGTGCTTAATCCAGCTCAACTGGGGCACAATTGCAGTAGTTCTCCTAGTGCTACCTTAGCCGATATAACGGAACGTAAGGTGCCAAAACATGGGAGACGGGCAAACCCAACTATTGACCCAAGACATGATTCAGAGCCGATGCATATAATGCTATAAGTTCGGGGTGCCGCACTCATGAGAGTGTTCGGACTTCTCACACCATATTCTGGGGTACTTAAGCCCCTGGTGTATTGGCCGTACCAGAGTGTACGGTTGCATGATGTCATAACTGAACATATTTACATAAAAAATGAATGCAATAATAGACAAGAGCTATGTATTGTTTATTAAAAGGCTGTTGTGAAAGCAGAACGATACAAATAGTGCGATAAGAAAGAGATGGGATTATTTGACATGTCCCCCTTCAGGGGCAAGCTGCGAGACTTTATGTAAGACAGGTATTTAGCTCGTTAAAGAGACCACCTGGACATTCGACTTAGCTTGCTGCCTCCCTGGCTGTTGCATCGTGTGTTCGGCGATTGTACTGCCGGACAGGCCTTCCGGAGAATGGAGTCCTGAAAGTAAGAAAAAAAGAAATGACAAAATTTGGAGCCCCTAGTGCGGTTGAGCCGCATGTTGGGCATGCCGTGGTTGTGCCCCTCCCCTTATGCCCATGGTACTTCCAGAGCGTAATTATGTACGTGTAATGCTGGTTTCAAAATTTCCCGAGGGCTGGGGTCAGGTCCGCACTGCTATGCTTGCTCGGAACGTGCCAGGCAGTCTTTTTGTAGGTTATTCCGGGCGCGCTTGACGGTGTCCGGACGTTTAATAGCCGGACTGGAGAGTTGCCTTGAGAGGCTACTTTGTACTTCCGCCGCGAGGGCCGCCGTATGCTCCTCCGTTTGGAGAGAGCATTCAGTGTTTCCATTGACCGTAATGACTCCTCGAGGGCCTGGCATCTGGATCTTGAGGTATGCGTAGTGCGGCACCGCAATGAACCTTACAAATGCGGTTCGTCTGAGCAGGGCGTGATAGCCACTGCGGAACGGGACTATGTCGAAGATTAACTCCTCGCTTCGGAAATTATCCGGGGATCCGAAAACCACTTCGAGTGTAACTGAGCCTGTACATATGGCCTTTATACCTGGTATGATGCCTTTAAAGGTCGTCTTTGTGGGTTTAATCCTTGAGGGATCTATGCCCATTTTTCGCACTGTATCCTGATAAAGCAGGTTCAGGCTACTGCCGCCATCCATAAGGACTCTAGTGAGGTGAAATCCGTCAATGATTGGGTCTAGAACCAATGCGGCGAATACGCCGTGGCGGATGCTAGTGGGGTGGTCCCTTCGATCAAAGTGATCGGGCAGGAGGACCATGGGTTAAACTTTGGGGCAACTGGCTCCAACGCATATACGTCCCTGAGTGCATGCTTCCGCTCCCTTTTGGGGATGTGGGTTGTGTATATCATGTTCACCGTCCGCACTTGTGGGGGAAAGCCCTTATGTCCCCTGTTGTTCGGCGGTCGGGGCTCCTCCTCATCAGCGCTATGCAGCCCCTTGTCTCTGTTTTCGGTGCTTAACTTGCCTGCCTGCTTGCACTAGTAGAAAAAGGGTCAAATGTGAAGCACAATAGTGTCGGTTGGAATTTCAGCCGGCACTAATGTGTACACTAGTGTCGGTTCATGGCGGCGATCAATAGCACCGGTTCATGGCGAACCTTTAGTACCGGTTCATGCCACGAACCGCTACTAAAGAGGCTGTGTCAGCCTGCGGTCAGGCTATGGCCCCACCATCACAATTTAGTGCCGGTTCATACCACGAACCGGTACTAATGAGGTTATGGCAAGCTGTTTTTAGTCCCACCTCGCTCCCCTAACAAGCCTTTTACCACCTTAAATATGTTATTTCTCAAACTATCACAAGCACTTGGTCTTCATTGAACTCTATGTGTAGAATTTGTGGCCGCAATATGAGTCTTCATCGGTTTATAAATCGTTGATGACTCATATTGACAATTCAGATTGTACACACAAAGATCATTGATGATCAAAGTATTTTTGATGTTATAAGATCATATTGACAATTTAGATTGTAAAGAAATATAAGATCATGATCTAAATGCTCTTATATTTTTTGCGTTCAGTATGCACCATTCAAAGCGGCACCATCAACTTTCAACCGTTTATGCCTTCATTTGCTATTTTTCATGCATTTAATGATTTGTTTTGAGAACTAAATGACCTGGAAATTGAAAAGCACTACAAATGAACTCTGAAAAAGTTGAAACTTGGCATGGTATTATCATTTCACCCACATATCATGTTCAAAAAAGTAGAGAGGGTTACGGCAAAAACTGGATGCACTTCGTTTACAAACTGGACAATCTCTTTCGAAGTATTCGGGTTTATGAGGTTATGGCAAGCTGTTTTTTAGTCCCACCTCGCGAAGTGAGAGGGACTAGGAGCGGTTTATAAGCCCTGAGTGCAGAGACGATGAAGAAGAGGCTCAATGCTCACGTTGCTTAGCTTCAAGCCTTCAGGAATATGGTAGACTGCATGGAGCTATGCGCAGTGCAGTTTACACTATTCCAAATGGCTTGAAGCAAATTAACGAGCATTGCACCTCTTTTTTATTTTTAATAACTTATTACAACTCCGGACTTCTTCTGTTATGGCAAAAACTAATTGCACGTCGACATTTCTTTTTTTTAAGTTATAACTCCAGACTTTGACCATCAAGTTTTGCAGAAAAGAAAAAATAGCAGAAAAGAAGAAAAACTATAGCTGAAAAGAAAAAAACAAAATAAAAAAACTACTCAGATATAAGTAGAAGAAAATAAATATAGCAGAAAAGAAAAAACTATTCAGAAATAAATAGAAGAAAAAATAAAGCACAAAAGAAAAAAATTATATTTGCTATTTTTCAATCGTTTACAAAATGACCATGAAATTGAAAATCACTACAAAATGAACTCTGAAAATGTTGAATTTTGGCAAACTAGATGAAAAACTACTCACAAATAAATAGAAGAAAATAAATATAACAGAAAAGAAAAAACTATACAAAAAACTACGCAGAAATAAGAAGAAGAAGAAGAAGAAG